>NC_056731.1:126043962-126086462 GCF_019279795.1 Protopterus annectens | reverse complement strand
AGTCTCTTGCTCTAGTGGTTTTGGTGGATTTGGATTTTTTGAGGTGGAGCATGTCCATTAATTCCGGGTTGGTCATGGCCTTGTATGTTAGGCACAGGTCACCTCTGAGCAGACGGTATGCAACTGAATAGAGTTGGAGTTTCTTCAGTCTGGCAGCATATGACAGGTTTTGGAGTCCCTTTATCCTTTTGGTGAGGAACTTTTGGGGTCTCTCGAATTGCTGCAGGTGTCGGGTGAGATACATCCCGAATGGGGCATTGTACTCGATCATTGGTCTGATAAGTGAAGAGTACAGGGGAACAATGACCTCACTTGATCTGGATGTGAATCCCTTCATGATCAGGTGGGCAATGTAGAAGGTCTTTCGAACCACTTTAGCAACGTGAGCGTCAAACGAGAGGCCACTGTCAACCTGGGTCCCCAGGTCCCTGATAACCTCTTCTGTGCTTAGTGGGTTGCCAACTATATGGTAGCTTGGGGTTACCTTGTTTTTCCAGAAGGGTATGACTATACACTTTTTTGCGTTTAACTTCAGGCCATGGCTCTGGCACCAGCTATCAGTTTCCGTGAGACCCCTCTGAAGGATGTCTGTGTCCGATGTACTATCCACTATGGCACCCAGTTTGCAGTCATCCACAAACTTTGTCAGCCATAGTCCTCCTATGTTTGCCTGTACTTCTGAGAAGTAGATGCCGAACAATAGGGGGCCAAGGACTGAGCCCTGTGGGACTCCACTTGTAACCGGCTTGGAGTCTGACATGGCTCCAGCAACTCTAACCCTGTGGGTTCTGTCCTTTAGCCAGTTTGCAACCCATCTTGTGACATATGGGTTTACATTTAAGCTGGTAAGTTTCTCTATAATACCCGAGTGGGGTATTGTGTCGAAAGCTTTTGCAAGGTCAAGGTAGGCTGTATGAACTGCCTTTCCCTCATCAATGGCCTTGGTGACTGTTTCGAAGAAGTCAACCAAGTTCAAAAGGCAAGATCTGCCCTTGACAAAGCCAAACTGGGTTGGGTCCAAGGTCTGCAAGTCCCCTATGTCCTTGTTTATGAGTTCCATTATGATCCTCTCCATAGCTTTGCAGACCAGGCTTGTTAAGCTTATGGGGTGGTAATTACCAGGGTCCGTAGAGGCACCGCCTTTGTGGAGTGGGACCACAGTTGCCGTACGCCACTCCTTGGGCACATATCCTGTGGTGAGGCTAAGATTAAACAGCTGCCTTATGTGCGGATTTAGTTCTTCATTGAGTTCATGTAGCACACAGCCGGGGACCCCATCCGGTCCCAATGATGCTGTGTTTTTAGCTTTAGAGAGAGCAGCTTTCATCTGCGCATTTGAGATGTCTGGGAGGCTACTCTCAGTTGGGATAGTTATCTCTCCTTTTGGGGGGGAGAGGGGGGTGAAGTTTGCGCTGAACCTGTCTGCCAGTATGTTGGCAATGTCTGTGGGTTCAGTGACTTTTGTATCATTTTGGACTAATTCTGAGCATATCTGGGAGTTTTCACCCAGGTTTCTGACATAGCTGAAGAAGGCCTTATGATTGTCTTTTGAATCTATGGCAATTTTTCTCTCAAAGTTGGCCTTGGATGATTTTATGAGGAATCGTAGTTTCTTGCTAGTGCTGATCAAAGATGCCTTCCCTTTTTGGGATTTTGCTCTATCATGTAATAGCTTTCTCCTCTTATTGTAAAGTTTGTTTATGGCTGGGGTCCACCAGACTGGACGTTTGCCCTTGGTGGAAAGAGTCTTGGTTTTATTTGGGATTGCCTGATCCATGCAGTCCTGAAGGTGTTCATAGAAGGCATTTGTAAGGGCTTACGCAGCTTGGGTTGTGGTTTCCATTGGCTCGGGGGCCTTGAAGGATACCACACCTGTCTTGAGTAGTGTGAAGTTTGCTTTAGAGAAGTTCTTCACTGTGGTCTTTTTTGTTTGGGGTGGGGGCGAGATGTGGATTTCTAGTGAGATTAGTTTATGATCTGATCTCACCAATGAGGGATATACTTCCGGTGTGGAGCATTTTGTCCCCATGTTCGTGATGATGAGATCTAGTATATTTTTTCCTCTTGTGGGGACGGTGACTAGTTGTTCCATGGCATTTGAATTTATGAACTCCAGGAACCTTTGGGCTAGAAAGTTTGGGCTTGAGTAATGTTCCCAGTCTATATTCGGGTAGTTGAAGTCACCCAATATGATGGTATTTGGTGATACATTTATACCCTCCAGTGTCTTCAGGAAGGCTGTGTGGGTTTCCTGAGTTTGAGAGGGTGGCCTGTAGCATGCTACAAATTGTAGAGCAGTTTTGCCTATGGTTAATTGCACCTGGATGGTTTCCGATGCTTCATGCGTAGCCACCAACCTGGAGGTGTGGGTATCCTTGATGAATATGGATACACCCCCTCCTTTTGTGGTGTGGTCCGGGTTTTGGGGCTGGAACGCATGATATGAGATGAAACCTGATAGTGCTGGGGTGCTCTCAGGAGCCTTGAACCAGGTTTCAGTCACAGCACAGACATCGATGTTCTCCATACTGAGAAGGGCCTCGAGTGCGTGCATTTTGAGATTTAGACTTCTGGCATTGAGCAGCATTACCCTTAGTTTCTTCACATTTTTGTTTTCTAGGGTGGTAGGTTTAGAATTTGAGCCTTGCCTAAAAAAGGCACTATGGGGGTGGCAAGAGCCTTAGCCAATATCCAGAATCCCAGGGGTGACAGGTGCAAGCCGTCCCTTGCGAAGCAGCGTGGCTTGTCAAGCATGTCATCCCAGGCAGACAGGCACTGGATCCCCTTTGAATGACACCAGAAATTAAGCCAATTGTTAAAGCTGATCATCTTGTCACTATATTGTGGCATCATTCTTGGTGAAGGAAGGATACTGCTCAGGGTCAGAGTCATACCTGCCTGGGCTACATAATCAGAGAGCTCCTCTATGTCTCTTTTCATGTAGTCCAGGGAGGTACGTCTCAGGTCGTTCACACCAGCATGGACAATGACTGTGTCATACTTGTACTTGCCGTGGAGTGACCTGAGTGCTTGTGTTATGTGGCAGATTCTAGCGCCCAATAGGCAGCTTACCGTGACCTTCTCCTTGTTCAGCCTGGTGAGTGGGACGTCAGTGTGTTTGACTATGGAGTCACCTATGACAAGTATGTTTGGTGTTGTATTTGGTCTTAAGGGCAGTGACTGCTTTGCACACTGATTTTGTTGTTTATGTGTTGTTTGTGTAGTGTATTGAGTTTGCAGTTGTTTGGGTGTCTGCTTTGGAGGCCTCTGCTGTTTAGGTAAATTTTTACTCAGAGCCTCCGAGTATGTCTTAGTGTGTTTATGTGTTTGATTCAGTGGTGTGGTTGAGTTATGTGAGACTGGTATTGTGGTGTGTGTAGTTGCCTTCTCCTCCTGCCTGGTCTTGCCAGTTCTGAGTTGAGAGAGCTCAGCCTCCAGTTTGGCTAAATAGCTGCATCTCTCGCAAGTGTTAGTGTTACGTGGGAGGAGGAGAGGGTTGTCCGTGTACATGAGGCAATTGTAACATTGTCTCAGAATTCCCAGATTCACTAACTGGGCAGGAGAGGACGCCAGCATCTGACCCTTCACAGAGAGAGAGAGAGATACATATAGACACACACACACACACACACACACACACACACACACACACACACACACACACACACACACACACACACACACAAACACACAGACATCTGTATGTATATGTATACACACTCACACAAACACACACTTTTCATTGATAGGGTCATAGATATATACTAGGCTAGCAACCACCAGAGCCTTTATAGGTCTAGCCATGCAATCCAACCCATTTATGTCCCTACATACCATGGGGATTTATTAGGAGGGCATATGTTAGTTATGACGTTTCTAGAGTATGAGTGTGTGGGGGTATGTTTGGGCATTATTGTCTGCCTTTGTCTATCAGAGACATGGGGGTAAGATTCGGGGTGAATTTCTGATTTCCCATCCATTAGTCAAAGTTGCACTTAAATAAGGTTAGGGATGGTCTCTGCATTGCATGAATGGGGATCCTGCTCCAGTCCATAGGGATCCTCTGAGATACATTTCTGTCACGTCAACAAGTCTTATTTATGTCGCAAGCAAAATTTAATTCCTTGAATGTAGTGATCTCCTGCTGTTCATTTTGTGGATGTACAAATGCTGGATCTGAGGATGCATTATATGTCAGGCGTAGATCACCTCTCAGTAACTTGTGGGAGACAAAGTATAGAGACAGGGCTTTAAGGTTATCCATATAGGACAATGTGTTTATACTGTGGCTTGTAAATTCCTGTTTAACTCTGATTCACCCTTGTTCCTTATGTTGTCTGACAATTCTTTTTCTACTCCTACAGCTCAGTTCATTTCTACTTCTCTCTTATAAGTTATGCCTCGAGATATGGTATTTCACATACTTCTGTATTTATGGATAAGCCATTACACTCCATCTTATACATTCCACATACACCCAGGCCACACTATATGGTTGTCTCTTCCTACTCATATCACAATGAAGTCCTGTAATCTAGTGTAAAAAGATTTTCATAACACATTTGTCTCCTGTTATAACCATCTATATATATATATATATATATATATATATATATATATATATATATATATACTGAATCTAGTAGCTCTGTCTTCTGTGTAGGGTCCCACTACATCTGCTGGTCACTGGTGTGTTAAGGATGCATTTCTGTCCTGTTTTCATTCTGTTCCCACCACTCCTAGCACTGTTCTAGCCAGGAATTCTATGTTATCCAACAGACAATGTTTCTACATGCTGCACTGTCTGGATGTATTTGGAATCTTCTGGAATATTTTGGGTAATGCTAGTAACTGATATACTCTGATAATGTGGCTCAGTGACCCTGCAAGTTTTTCAGTAAAAATCACATGGCATGGAAGAGCATCACATCTGCTTGGAGGTTCTAGCCCTGCCAGGGGCACTAAACATGGACCAAGTTCCAAAGCGTTTTGGTCACTTCCCCATCACATATTATGGGGTGTGTCTGTTTCTTGAGCTCATGACAGCAGAATAATCTCACTGGATTCTCTACACATTGCTACCTAAGTCTTTAGAAAATAGTCTGTTTAAGTAGGTTGTATTTACAAGATCTGCCTACACTCCCATTCTTAAGACTTTTCTCTCATCAAGGCCAAAATGGTGGTTTTGTATTGTCTTGCCTGTGACTTGGTGTCACAATAAAGTATAGTACAGTATCATCCCTTAAGAAAAGCACGTCTTCCCACTTCTAGTCTTCACTGATAACTTTACAGATATTTTCATTTGGATAAAATTTTGTGCTTAAGGTATCCTTTCATCCTTACATTAATTGTATATAAAACTAGTGCGGCTCAAATATATAGACTGTGAAAGCACTTATCCACTTTAATTAATTTTTTGTTACTAGTGTTTATTGTTTTGATTAAAGTTTTTATACCTCAGCCTTGGAGGATGCTCATCCATCTGTCTTGATATATTTGCTGTTTTGTGGTTGGAGCATATTTTGCAGACTTTATGTTTTTGCTAAATCCATGAGACAGGTACATTTGTGTTTCTGGCATGATGCCATCATGCATTCAGCAGTTTTGATATTAACAGTAGGGAAATCTATGTCATTCATGCCACATGTCTGACAAGGGGGCACACAAATCATACTGACCAGGGCTGTTCCAGCCTGTAATACTCTAGTACACAATGATATACTGCACATATGTGCAACAATGGGAATTAGGCATGAACAGGTGTAGTGCAGTTCGAGAGTACAAATCTGACATGTATGTAACATCAGACAAGGGACAATTAAGAGGTTACAAGGGACAATTAAGAGGTTATCAGTAAGGCCACAGTATGTATGGAAGCACATATGTATGCATGAGCCAGCATAACTGACTAGTACTGTAGCTTATGAATGCATTGAAGATGCAAATGGAAAAGTCATTTGCAAGGTGTGGTGAAACAGATGCAGTAGCAGTTACTACAATAATGCACCAGACATCCACCATGTATCCCATCTATTGTATACATGTGCATGCAGTAGTGGTATAGAATATTGAACTGTTGTAGTAGGACAAATACATGGCTTACCCAATAGTATGCAGCATGTTAACATATGAACACATGGTGGTGTAACACAAGTATGAACAGGTAGCTTATACAGAATCAGCAAAGTACAAAGATGCAAACATCACAGTGTCACTATGAGCAATTTGTTGAACCTGTTCACAGATGTATGCTATTGTCAACAGTTTACCATTACTGCATCTCACTCATGCAACAACAGACAGCCTGTGGCATCACACATGACAAACACCACTAACCCAGTCAGTATGTAGTGGTCAGTACAGCAGTCATTATTGCTACACTGCCAGGGTGACACAGTAAGACAAACACTGGGTAATTGTCACTGTAACATTAGCATTGATGAGAATGCCCATGAGGACTTGGCTGCCTTTGTCATATAAGGAAGCTCTATGTCCACAGTGCTGTGTTGTTGATTGGTTGGCAGTGCCATGTGTTTTTTGGGACAAACAGTGGGTCTGGGTTGTGGTTCAGGCAGTATGTCTGAACATGACTGCTGGGCTCTGATCACTGTGATCCCCGGCAGCTGTTTGTGCATGTTGCAGTACAATCAGTGATAGAAGAGGGCCATGTGTGGGGTGTGTAAGAGTTTGTCTCCTTCTCTCAGCTGATGGTATTCTGATCACATGTGTCAGAGCACTTAGCACCTGAGTTGTACTCTGGTACTGCTCAAGCGGTGCTGTGACAAGAAACACGAGAGAGCATGCAACAGATACTATACTGTCATGTTGAGCAACCAGTGCTCCTATGACCTCATCATGCCTGCACAACTGGCCCTCACGTAACAGATGGAGCTGATGTACAACACAGTTAGCAGCATGTGCAAATGCTCATAATTCATTGCCATGACAGTGGTGGAAACATTCATGTGCTTGTAAGAGCAGGCATACATCATCAGACTCACATCCACACATCTCGGCCACTTGCCCATGTGCCATCCTAAAGTCATTATGTATCCGTTGTGGAAATGTGTCACTACCACTCCCAGATTCACCTGGAGACAGTTGCTGAAGTTCATCTTCATGACCACTATCTAATGCTCCACTACCATCAGACTGGCGGAACAAAATATCCCCCTATTAGAGGATACACACTAAACAACAGGACTGACCCCACCAGGGCTTGATAAAGATGACCCCAGTGCAGTGTCCTGCATGTAACTGGCTGTACTGTGAGTATGGCAATACAAAACTGTGTATATGTTCAACAACCACAGACAATGCAGGGTTTTAACCCTTGTCTGTGGGAACGTTCACATTAGAGGACAGCCTCTGTTACCAGTACAACAGCAATGCAGGGATGCTGTGCTAACATAGTTTTGTACACCTGTGCATTCACCTGTGCCAATTATTACTACTATATGACAGCTTACAAAAAACAGGTATAAGGAATTGACATTGAGAAAAAGAGCAAATTTGTGCTACTAAACTAGGTATAGTCTACACCTGAAAAATCTGGAAATGGTGGATGTTAACATTACATATTTATAGATCATGCAAAAACATCACAGTAAACACAACTGTGTAAGTAGCTCATTGAGGTTATACACGTGTGACCATGTTAAAGGTTATATGGGCCAGTCACTTGACAGTAAGATAAGGTTGATATCACATACAATGGAACCTTTATAGGGATTATTTGGTTATCTATTGAAATCTGAAAACTAGAGTACATAATGCCATCATTGCAAAGTAATTTGTAGTCCATTAGTATATGCAACAGAGAATTCCTTCTAACAGTTGAATGAGCAGTTGGTGCAGATTATTTTGTAATATACCAATAACCACAATGAAACATAAAGGAGAGATATGTACCAATAAACCTGCTTAGTGGAAGAAGCATCTTGCAAGAGTTCCTAACCATGTCAGATGGACATATGTACAAAGTGATTTACAAAAACATAGGAAGTACGAAATACCACAGTAAGGGTGACAGTAAATCCAAGAAAGTATATGGCAGCTTCTCCTTAAGCATAATTCATGAGTTACAATATGAGAATATAAACTTATATGTACTGCACCTAAGCCATAACTTACCTTCCACTTCTGCATCTGAGTACACCTAACTGTATGAGAATTTCAGCATGCACATGATTTAAATACCATTTACGCCATGCATAATTAATGAGTTTCATTTGCATTAGCTGTGTCTGAACTGAGACCACTTTAATTCTTGAATCATGGTGCATTGGCCAATAGTTCTATGTAAGTTTTTATGAGTTTGTGCACATGTCCAGTGTGAGTCATTATGTGGGTAAAAGTACTGGATGAATTAGACATCCATCACATCCACCAATAGAGTGATGTCAACCTCAGTGTGCCAAATTTAAAAAGTGACACTGCTACCATTGCAGATCATGCCTTCTCTGCCTGTGAACTGAGTGATATCTTAGTAGCCATATCTTAGACAGCATTCTTCAAACTTCTTCAAACTATTTCAAGAGAGGGATATTGAAGAAGAGGAAGCTGAGTTATGTCCAAGCACCAGAATGGGCAGATGAGGAGATGATGCAGCTGCTGGCTGATTATGTTGAATATGAGTGAAGGATGAGGGCACACCAGAGGAACTTCGCCATGATCAATGTCTGAAATCAAATTGACAGGGAGTTTTGCAGATGGACTGTGAACTTCTTCATGCAGGTCCACCACCATTATGATAACTTACATCAGTGGGAGTGGGAACAGCTACTGGAGTGGATTGCTGAATTACATAGGAACCCAGTGGATCCCTAAAGTAAGTGAGATATCCTACACCCTAACACCTTTACAATGTAGCTTGCATATACTGTACAAAAAACGGAATTATGGTATTATACTTGTGTTTCCAAATATTTCAGGTATACAGTCAAAGAAAGGAGAGGTCTTATGGTAGGGTAGCAAATGTCTGTCAAACAGATTTATAATTTTATGACTAAATGTTTATTGCAAGTATTGTATTTCACTCTTGCAATAATTAAGTTTGACATTTTTATACACATACTAAAGCAATATAATTTTAGCCCCTGGATGGTTACGCATTCCACAGTTATTCATAGTACATCAAGATTACTGATTTTGTGACATATAACTGTGTATCTGTGTTACAGCATTATTATTATAGATTTGTACATACTACTCAAAGTGGGACATTACATTGTACAACAGCAAAGTTAGCTCAACAAATAAAGCCTATCAGCTATAGTGTGGGTATATGTTGGTCTGTAGATTCAATACCCACATCTGCATTTCTTTTCTTGTAGATTGTTCAATTTTTTACAATAGGTCTAGTATTATGCTTCTTATCATGTATATATGTGTCATGCTGTCCGTAGACATAAACTTCTGAGTTGTTCTGTGCATAACTACTTACTCTGAGTAGGTTGCAAATGACTAAGCCATCATTCCTTGTCTGCAAGACTCTGTGATGAACACCTGTCATAGAACAGTAGTAGAGAAACACTCCTGTATATCTCATTTACATGTACTTATCACACAATCTAAAGTCTATGTGTAGATACACAAGTCATTTCAGGGTTTTGTACATACACAGACATATGTATGCACAGAATACATAGCTATTTGCTCTGATTGAGTATATATGTATGATTAAAATGAAAAATGTATGCAGTACTATTGATACACTTAATTTTTACATGCAATGCATTTGTTATTCATTTATTTTATTTATTTATTTTTCATTTGTTTACTGGGATAGTCCGACTGGATGCATGTCCATTTTCATTGGCGGCCCGGGGAGAAAAGCTCCAAAAAGACATTCAACAAATTGTTACATTTTTACAGTTTAAAACCAATGGTGGCTGGTGACTTCAAATCAAAGGGGGCTGCAGGAGACAGCTGAATGGGTGGGGCCAATGGGAAGAGGTGTGGCCAACTAGAACAGGGTGGAGCTAGACTCAAAACCACAAAAACTGGAACTTTAATTAAATTCTCTGCCCTGAGTGCCAAACCATCATTATGAGAGTCCAATCAAGTCAAAATGAAGTGCAGAAGAAAAAAAATATTTCAATGCATTGGCTACATGACAGCTTACTTAATCTTTAGATGGAAACAAAAAGGTTGTGAGGCATGAAAAATAAGTTACTTTTTAAATACATTAGTGGAATGCCAGTCAAAATCAAGTATAAAAAAACAAGCAGCACTCAACTCAAACCACTTCTCCTTGCAGTGGTGTTCTAATTATAATTTATATTCAACTTTATAAAAGTACCAAATGACATGCTGAAAGTAGCAATCTCTGATACATAGGAGTTTATGCAGGTGACTGTATGGAGGAATTCCTCACTGTTTGCAGAATTAAGTGGTTGATGATGAATGCATGAAAGTCTTTATTATGCCAGTGAAGAAGCAATGGTTGAAGTTGGTACTGCCTACTGACTCAGTAGAATGGGGACATAGGATGAGGACAGTTTAAGACAAACTAATGGATTTTTTAGGGGATGAGGAGGCAGCAAGTAAACAAGCTCCCATCATGAAATATGCCAGGGCTAGTCAAGTAGGAGACAGTAAGAACGGAGATATATTCAAGCTAGACTGAAATGAAACCACATCCCTTACGACTGGAAAACTGATATAATTAGATTTGTCAGAAATAGAACTGCAACTCATACCTGGGTCTCTCTCTCTCTCTGTATCTCTAAAATATCAATGAAATGCTGTTTTACAATAAAAAGGTATACTCTCGAATGAGGAAACATTCTGAACATTTAATCCCAAGTTTCAGTAATGGTACAGACAACAACATTGTCTTACAAGAATGAAAAGTCCTAAAGTGCCCATTTTAATTTTGACACTTCTAGAATAACTTTTTTTTTTTTTTAACTGAAGAGAGAGATCGAAGGTGGTATTATGGTAGTGATGGAAAACTTCCTAATCAATACTTGCACTCCATGTGTAGAAAGGTACTGAAGCCATTTGGTGTAAAAGCACTTTGGCTGGTAATGCACCTTGCTCCAAGCAGACAGGCACTAAATTCTCTACTCTAGGGCACTGCATTCACTAAAAGCATACACAAGAATCAGACAATATAAAGTCTTAGTTTAACATCATCATCCTTGGCATAAGATTAGCTCTACCCATCTATCCTAATAGTGGGCAAAATTAAAAAGCTTTCCTAGTAAGAGAATTCTAGTAAACATTTTCTTGTTGGAGTTCCAACAGTAATTGAAACATGCAAAATAACTATACCATGCAACCTCATCAATGCCATATGAACAGCATTCAAAACCCATTTCATAAAGCTAATTGATCAACTAAGTAGCCCACACCGCTGACCAAGTTCTCCAAATCGTTTACTAGACAACTGTGCTCCACTAAACGTTTTCCAGTCATTCATCACTTAACGCCCACAAGCCCCATGATTTTGAACCGGAAGCAGACTCATGTTTAACACACAAATTAACCTATCATCCACTGTTATGTGCGACTTCGCCCTATACAACGACTCCTATAATTAACCTCTGACTGCATAATTTCTACAATAAAATAAAGTACAACTGTAAGTCTTTTTACCACCAAAAAAAAAAGATGCTCAATAATGCATCTTAACTCAACACACTCTTGTTAACCAATATACAAGACAAATTATTACAGTTCTACTTGAAAGTTCTCTCTACCAACCTAATTGTAAATACATTACAAATTAAATTTCACAACAACAAGCAAAACAAAGCTTTAATCAGCATCTCTGCAAAACACATTTAAAACAAAGCAAGGGTTCTAACATGCAGCTCACCCTCCTACAAACACAACCCATTAATCTTACTCCAGATATCCAGTAAAAGCCAGAGCAGTGCTTGCTACTGCGCATCTTGTAAGCCAGTGACGTAAAATATCATCACTTTAACTACAAACTAAACTTTGTGAAACTTTCAACCACATTGCAAATACAATTTGCTTCACTAAATTAGTCTCCACATTTTTCATAGGTGTGTTCTATCAATTACAGAACCATTCAAAAAAGTGTAAAATATCTGTTAACAAGCTATTCCTCTTAACACATATATACTGTGCCACTTGCTTAGCTCTTTTTAACTTGTTTACTAAGACCCACTAGGCACAAGCATCCTCTCCATTTTCAAGGTGATCTATGAGCTGGTTAATAAGTAACAGGCTCTGTCACAAGCTGCTCAAGTGAGGACCACTGGGATAAACCTCAAGCCTAGAAAAGTACATGTATGTGCAATAAACTCATCAGCTACTTAAACCATACCCGCTATTTTAAAGAACCAAACTCAATATGGCCTTGTTTTACAAATGCCTTATCGATTCTCCTGACCTCATTACAGCAAAGCTCTAAAGGCCAACATAATTTCTCATTTCATTATAAAAAAAGACAGACTGACACTTTGAATACAAGAATACAGAAATATTAAACCACGTTTCTTTTCAGTTATGTGCAACTTGGTATGAAGAATTTACTTGCCTTCCTGTGGTATTTTTAAAGGTTTTAACCAAAATTAAAGACCCTACCCAGCTGTTTACTGTTTCTGTACTGTTAGTGCTACTGATTGTTTCTAGCTCTCTTTTTTGAGAAGACAGCGAGAACCAATCAGTAGCAATCCAGCAGTCCATGTCACATACATGCCTGTGGATGTGGCAGTCCAAACCCCCTTCTAATTTACTGTGCGGTTAAACCACATAGACTTCTGGGCATCACACTGATGCCTTCTCTTTAATCTGAACTGCTTTTACAGCAGTCAAGATTTCCAGAAGTTGCTAAAAAAAATAAATAAAAAAAAAAAAATACAGAACTCGACGAGCATGCACAGTGCGAGTTCCGGGACTTTGCAGACTCACTTAGGATTAGGAACACAACATGATTCAAATGAAACGAAATATATTTAAATACATTTTTTTTTTAATAATGTAAAATGTCTATATTTGCTGGGAGGGCTGCAGTCCTACAGTCTGATGGCATGAGCCGCCCCTGTTAAAACACAAAATAAAACACAAATTAAAGGATTTTTACAGAGATGTAAACAACAGAAAAACAGATGCACAAACAAATTATTACATTTTTACTCAGATGGAAAATTCTAGACATTGTTTTTAAGAATGATAGGGTACTGAATGCCTAGTAGGCTAACCTGATAGTAGAGCCAAGGAGATCATAGGATTTATAAGTTAAGAAACAATAAAGTGTAGGCAGAAGTCATCCATGTGCACACGAGTGATGGTTAGAGTTAGTCTGGATTAGGACAAGAACATAGCCATCGTTTTTTAAGGTACTGAATTAGACTTTTCTTGAACTGAGGTAGAGAGATTTCAGATGTAAGATTAGCAGAAAGAGAATTCAAAGTTTTGCCAACAGAGTTAGCAAATAGAGATTTACTGGCTGTGTTGCTGGATTTGAGAGTTTAAACTAGTAGTCTTTCGGATGAACGAAGTGCACTAAGGTTACTGTAGAGGGTGATGAGGTTTTTAAGTACAGGTGTATTATCTGGTTGGTACAGGATCTTCTATGCAACTATTAGTTGGTTAACCTGAAGTAGGTTAGGCAGTTCAAGCCATCCTAGTAGATTTAGGTTATGACAGTGATGAGTTCTGTAGCCTGCATCGGTAGCAAATCTAGCAATGTGGTTGTAGCTGCTAGAAAGTTTATTAATTTCAGTTTTGCTGAAGTTTGTAAATAGAGGGGAAGCATAGAGGAGGGTGGAGAGTAGATGTGTATGAGCAATGACAGTTCAGGCTAATTGTGTTAGGAAGGGCTTGATCCTATATAGTAAGCCAAGGTTTTTATTAACTGTTTTAATAGTTTTATTGATATGCAGATCAAACTTAAGGTTATTATCTGTTAAAACTCCTAACAGTTTGGTTGAGGAATCTGGGGAAATAATGGTGCCATTCTTGGATTTTAATGTAAAGGTTATAGGGGCAGACCTGTGAGTGGGGGAAAAAGCAGCAGTTTGGTTTTATTAGGCTTTAACATGAGACAACTGTTAAGGAGCCAATTAACTGTGTTAAAAGTATTTTGGGATAGAATCTGCAACTCTGTAGGTGAAGTGTCAGAGCATACTAAAGTGGAGTCATCCACATATTGAATGCATGGTGCATTTGGGATGACCTCATACAAATCATTGATGAAAATGGAAAATAATAGTGGACCTAGTATGGAGCCTTGGGGTACTCTGAAGGTGATGGGTAAAAGGGTGGATAGTTTACTCTGCCATGGGACAGCCTGTTGTCTACCACTGAGATACGATTGAAACCATTGGATGGCCTGGTCCTCTAGGGAGATGGATTTCAAAGTGTTTATGAGTTTCAGGTTATATATTCACAGTGCTGCTTGTTGTATGCATCAGTGTATTACTTTAACATATTTTAGGATTGTGAACCATGCTTGGGCTGCATCTCTACCCTGTTAATCTTCCCATGACCCCTCCTCTGTAGTCTGTATATGTGTTGTCTGTGTCCCATATCCTGTCCTTTTTGTATGTTCTAGTTTGCTTTTTTTATATGTTTCTTACACATCCTTTTCTCCCTTTTCATTTCCCAAAACTTCACATATCCTTCTTCATAGACTCATAGTTAAGTACTAAGCTAGCTACCCTTGTGGGCCATTTTAAGCCTAGCCACTTTCCCTTCCAAAGGTGGGAACCAAACCCAGTACCTTGTGTTGGTAAGGCAGACACCCTGACCATTATGCCAACCCTCAACACCAAAAGGATTAGTAATAGGTAAGTACTACGCTAACTGCCCTTGTGGACCTTTTTGACCATAGCCAGTTTGTCTCATTGGTGAGAATCAACCCCTGTACCTAGTCACTGTGAAGCAAACACCTTAACCTTTATGGCAACCCAATTTATTTTCTCAAAAAAGTCAAAATGGGGCCTATTCCCACAAAAAAAAAAAAATCCCCCACTGACCCTCCCTCCCTCCCTCTGTATGTTCATCCTATTCCTTCTTCCCTTGTGTGTGTTCCTGTTCTTTACCCTCACCCACCTTCTACTGTCCTATCACCCTATAAGTTTAAAATTCAACTGCCTCTGTGGCGTTTTAAGCTATTGCCAATAAAAACTAGTACTGTCCAGGCTTTAAAATCTCAGGCTCTCCCTCCCTTTCTCAACATGTGACAGCTAATTGGCTGAGCATATCCTGAAATGGAAGCCTTCAGCTGTCAGAGGAAGTTTCTGCCATCTGTAGAAGAAAGTCCTCTGATTTGTCACAGGATGTAGTGCTGATTTTTCTGACTTACTGCCCAGATAAGTCCTATTTGTGTAGCCTTTTCTCTCATTTTATTATTAGATTTATTATTAACTTTCTATTTTTATGGTTATTTTAAAAATATTCATTTTAATATTTTACTTATATCAGAGTTTATAGTAATTCTTGTGGGATTTTCAGCTTGTAGCAGTGTTTATTTAGTTTATATCTCTGACAAATGCTTGTTTTTATTGTTCCAAGGAAACTTTCAGTATTTCTCTCAGAAGTGCACTGTATATGTGTACTGTTAGACACAAGGGGCTGTCTCATGAAGTCAGAACTACAAATTAATTACATCTGTCATTATTGTTGTTATACTGCTTTATTTTCATCTTTTGACAGGAAAATATTGCAGAACTTGGATTTTTTCATCATGTGAACATTATTTACTATATATATATATATATATATATATATATATATATATATATATATATATATATATATATATATATATGACTCTGCTCTGTGTGTTTTTAACACTGGATCACGATTTTAATGCAGATGAAGTTATTTGAATGTACAGTGAAAATCTGTCTCTCTCTCTCTGACAAGAAAATAGTTTAAATTGCTATTAAACATTATTTTATGGTAGTTTCATGTGGTTAAAATGTGTGGAGCAATTTTTTTAACACTGGTTTGGTAGTTTGGTTGCTTTGGTGTTTGAAATTTTTGTACAGGAAATTCTTTAACTTCTGTCAGTTGGAAAAGAATTCTGAACACATTTCAAACTGGTTTTTTTTTGTGATAATAGGATAGTTTGGCATGCGTAGTTTAGTTGTGTGGAAACATATTTATTACTAGAAACCTAAATGCTTATTGTGATACATTATCCAATACTGTCAGTTCATTATTCTACCTGGAGTTCTCTCCCCTGACTTGATGGATCCTAACTCTGATAGCGCCCAACAAATCTGGTTGAACCTAAAAAAAATAAATAATAAAAATATGCCTCAGCCTAAGGTCAGGAATTCTGTTGGGGCCACTGTTTGACCTGAAGCCCATTTACCATTTGTCCCATTTTCTTCTAGCCTAGTTTTGCCAGATACCATGGAACAGGGTTTAGACACATCCTCCAGTGCTGTTCTAGTACTTGGTGCAGGTATGGGAGAACCAAATCCATTAGGTATAGAAATAGTCTGAAGGAAGAGACTCATTGCTGGGCATAGTACTCTGTCTCTAGTTATTTCATCTAGTTGTAAAATTCACGGGAAAAAACAGAAGCTTCATCAAATAGTTGATAATTAATGTATAGCTGTTTATAAGATTGATTTAGTTTCCTTGGCTAATAGCCCAATTATGTGGCTATCCTCTCCCCCCTCTCGTACTGGCCTTTGAAGATGTTTGTAAAGCTGCCTACATGGCACCAGTATCTATTCCAGGATTCCCTAAAAAGGCTCATGGAAAATATAGGATCTCCTCGCAAGTGGCAGGTCTCTTTTCTCATTTGTCTGATGCCCAAGTTGCAGCTTCCCCAGCTGCCTGCACAAATAAAAAGTCTTAGGCTTCATCTACTTCAATGCCTCCTGATAAAGAGGGAAAATTGTTATATTTTGAAGGCAAAAGGATGCCTCTTTCTAGTTAGCTAGCATTTAGAATGTTAAATTATCAAGGCTATATGTGGAAGCTTAGTTTACAGAGTGTGTGTATATTTTGGATTATTTTTCTGCATTCTCACCTACTTGTCAAAAGTCTTGTAAGACTGAAATTGTTTCTAATTTGACTTAGGTTTTAAAATCTTTTTGAGAGGAAAGCTTGAAAGTTTCCCAGCAAAAACATCACTAAGTCTTGCAGATGCAGTCTCGTGAAATGCTGCTTCTTCTGTTGTATTAAGTCAGTATGCTTGCTTAGATAATCAGAAATTCTCTGATGCTCTTAAAGTGAAAATTTTGAATGCATTATTAAGTTTCTGAATTGGTGTTTGGGCCCTGTGTTACACAGATTCTCAAACAGTGTGATGATAGAGGCACATTAATGCATGGGGTATCTAGAATGGGTCTATATTAGAATGCTGAAACCCCACTTATGCGAATCCCGAAAGGCCAACACGTAAACAGTGAACCGCAAGAATACCAAACATCCTGAAGTGAAATGCCATAGTTGTTCACACCATGTTTAGTGAGCTAAAATGTCAGTAGGAGATTCCCTTATTCGGTATAGCTCCCTAATGTAAATGTGCAAAAGTTACTGATCTCAGGGTTAGAGTGTGGGTTAAGGTAAGTGCATATATAGTAATACATTTAACCTACACCTTAGGGTTAGAAGTAGGATTAAGTAAAGTGCATATATATATAGTAATACAGTTGTGTAGCCGAATAGATACGTAAATTACACTTTTCCCATACTTGGGTGTTTGTTTATATTCAGATACATTTGTGTGTAATGCAAGTTTGATTAGGATATGGGATATATGGGTGAAGTGTACATATGGGGGAAGTGTGGATTATTTATTTTGTTTGGGTAGGCAGTACGTAGCGGGTGGTGGAGTTGGCCAACTATGGCAATTCGATATTTTGATTTTCCTGCTTAAGGACGTTCAGTGTTCTTGCAGTTTGCTGTTTATGTGTCGGCCTTTCGGGATTCACGTATATGAGGTTTCAGCATGCTAATATAGACCACCTAGGAAGTTTTATGTACCTAAATTTTCCCAAAACAAAGTATCTTTCTTCAAGGGGAAAACCAAACAAGTATCCCAACCAAACAAAGGCCAGGTAACAAAAAGGAAATGACAAGAGAATAATTCTTTGAAACCAAACAATGGGTTCCTTTTTGAAAAAGAATCAGCCCCCTGCAAAAGAATGTGTATGCTGAGTCATAGATCACCTGCCTCCTCTTCCTCCTTCCCCCACGATGTCTCAAGCCCTGCAGTCTGGCTGTAAGTAGCCTCAGACAAATGATTACTGAGAATAATTCAGAGAGGATACACTTTTCTAGTGAATAGAAAATCCTTCCCCTTTCAAGGGAAGTCTACCCTACCCACCAGACCAAAAGGGCAGTTTCCTCCAGTGCTCCATCATATGATAGAAGCAGGAGTCATGCAACCAGTGCTTGTGATACACAACTGCAAATGTTTTTACTCCAGAATATTTTAGTATCAAAGTAGGAGCACTCCTGAAGAACTGTCCTAGATTTCTCCTTTCTAAACATCTTTGTAAAAGTTCCAGAATTCATAATGCTCACCTTGCAGTCAGTCCTAGTATTGCTTCCAGACCACTATCTCATGGTAACTAGATCTCAACGACACTTATCATAATATTCCTGTTGCTCACAATTTCAGGAAATTTTTCAGATTTTCTGTGTCTGGCTTACATTATCACTTTTCTTCATCACCCTTTGGAATATCTTCTGCACCTCAAGTGTTTACAAAGTGCCTGATCCCAGTGGTTGCCTACTGCAGCATCCTAGGCATCCACATTTTCCCCATATTTAGATGTCTTACTGATTTGTGCAGATTCTCTATCCAATTGCTTGGTGTCCATAGACAAAGTTGTATCCCTACTTTCCATCTGAGTTTCAAAATAAGCCTTCAAAGTCTTTCCATACATCCTATCAACAAATTGTTTTCCTGAGGTGTTTGATAGAGACAGTAATAGGGATAGGCCTTTCTGTCAGAAGACAACGTTCTGACTAATTAAGGCAATTTTTTGGATTTCTTTCTTCCGGCTGTGGCCTCAGCAAGACAGTTCCTCAACATTCTAGGCCTCATGGCATCAATGCTTCTCATTATACCACTAGCCAGACTACAAATGAGAATGTTCCAATGGTACTTGAAGAAGTGTTGGTCTCAGCAATTTCATTCCTTGAATTTCCAGATGCCAGTTTTGGGATTTGTGAAACATGAACTGCAGTACTGGAAGATCAACTGTCTCCGAATCTAGAACTGTGTTTCTCTCTTCAGACCCTAGTGCAGCCTGTCCAGGTGGACTCTTTAGATTTTGTGTGGGGTGCAGTGTCCATAGGAGTTCAAATGTAAGGCTTGTGGGTTCCTTGGAACACACCAAAGCACATAAATGTAAAAGAGATGCTGGCAGTGATTCATGTCGTTCTTCAGCAATCATGAATTCCATGTCATCTTCTAATAGTAACAGACAACATTACCATGATGTGGTACCTTAACAAACAAGGGAATACAAGGTCATACCCTCTTTGCCTGATGTCACTAATGCCCTGGGGGCTGGCTCTACAGCATTCTTTGACTCTTCAGGTATCATGAATTCCTTCAGAAGAAAACACAGTGGCAGAAAGAGTAAGCAGATCCCAGACAGAGCATTATGAGTGGAAGATTCATGGAGAGGTCTCCCAGATTTAATCAAGATGTGAGGAACACTTCAAGTAGATCTGTTCACCTCCTCTAAAAACAGACAACTGATGTAAATGTACTGAAGATGTCCTTGCACCCATGCTTGGAAGACAAATGCTCTATCATTCTCATAGTTGGGAATATTCCTGTATGCATTTCCTTTCTTTCTGATGATTCCCAAGATACTGCTAAAGATTCAGAAAGAATTAAGAAAGATCATTGTGGTAACCCCCTTTTTTGCCCAGGCAGAGTTGGTTCTCCCCTTTAATACAATTAACCAATGGCAATTACAACAAGCTTCCTCACAGACTGGATTTGTTCTCACAGCATCAGGGCAAATGATACTCCCCATCTTACAGCAATTGCAGCTGGCAGCTAGGGTGATTCAATTTTGATACCTTTTTGGCACTTGTACCATGAGGATGTACAACAGGTATTTATAGAAGCAAGAAAGCACACGACTAGAAAATCTTACATTTACAAGTGCAAAAGACAGTAACAGAGGTCCCAAATGGGTTTTGACCCCTCTGGTTATGAAATATTTGTGTGAGCTACTTGCATATGATTTGTCATATGTGTCTATTAAAGTGCATTTTGCAGCCACCTCAGCTGGTCAGCCCATGGATTTCCCTCTTTCATCTCTTTTTGTGGTCATGAAACCCCCCAAAAGCAAATTCCTCCTCCCTGGGATCTAACCTTTGTTCTTGAAAAATTGACCTTACCTCCTTTTGAACCTGCCTCTCAGGCTGATTTGCAGTTCCTTACTTGCAAGTCTGTTTTACTCATTGCTCTGATGTCTGCAAGGTGAGTGACTGAGATGCAAGCGCTCATGGTAGGCCAACACTACCTGATTTTTCACAAGGATATCTTTTTCAATTAGTGGAGTGCAGTATTTGGTACTGTGGTAATTGTAGGAAGGGTTAGTTTTTTTTTTTGTAGGGGGGATGAAAGTTGAAAAAAGATTTGGTGATTATTAATGTGATGGAATTTTAAGATAAATTTACTAAGTGGAATAATATTTTTTTGCTGGTACTTTGCCTCAACGTGAAATCACAGTATTTTAGGATCAGAGGTATACTGGAGAAATAAACTGTGCACATTAAATTTATGAATATGGTTTGAAAAAAGACAGCAGTTAAACCCTTTATGTACTCTTTATGCTTATAGGTAATTGGCATATGTAA
The DNA here is from genome assembly GCF_019279795.1 of Protopterus annectens. NCBI lineage: Eukaryota > Metazoa > Chordata > Ceratodontiformes > Protopteridae > Protopterus > Protopterus annectens. The sequence goes on along the minus strand of NC_056731.1, from coordinate 126,065,681 downwards.
TGGTGCAAAACAACAATGAATACAGTAATACTGATCAAACTAGACTCTTATCTGATGAAGTCTAGTTTGTAGACGAAAGCGCTCATATTTGAAATTGTTGGATTATCATAAAGACTGTTTTTTACCTCAACAAGGTGGCCTGGATTTCTTTTATATTGATCAGTATTTGGTTTTATAATTATTTGGAGTTTAATGAATACAGTAACCTGTAAACCAGACTGTAAGGTGATAAAGTAGAGAAGTCTTGTTAAGGATGTGGTAGGTAGAGATAAAATAGAGAATCTCTGTGGGACCAGGCTGGTGGTGGATGGAAATGGAGAGGTGAGAGGCATTTTTTTTAGCTGGGGATAGAGAGTTGATGTTTTTAAGGAATGAAAGGAAAGGGAGTGAAGTGGGACACTAAAAGAATATAAGGAGAAGAGGAAGGTAATGCTTGGTTAGGAGAAAGTAAAATGGAAGTATGAATAAAACAGAGATGAAGGCAGGGATGTGGTTAGTATCGTATCAGAATTATGCAAATAAGCTGTGTCAAAGATAGGTTGCTGAAGGCATGATGAAATAAAAAGGGGGAAAGGAACAGTAGGTGGAGAAGGAGAGCAGAGATATGAATTAGTTCCTGTGAGTTCCTGTCTAGATCAGGTGGGTATGTAAATCAGGTGTCTGGAAAGGGAGTACAGAAATGCAATGCACCAAAGGGCCTATTAGATGTACAGCAGACTGAAAGGTTTTCAGAGGTATAAAGCTGGGAAACGATAGAAGGTAGGGGCTGGTTAAAGTGAGTGACATGAAATAAGGTGTTGTTAGCAATCTAATTATTTGATTTATATATTTATTTATTGCATTTGTTTACCAGGCTAGTCCAAACAGGCAAAGGATATTACTCTTTTTAGTGGAGGCCCTGGGAGAAAAACTCAAAAAAAAAAACAAGGACACATACAATATAGATTAACAAAATAATTAGGAAATGTATACATAGTGCAAACAATGAGAATATTAGCAATACATTCAGACAGTAGATTATGTTTTATATATGTAGTAAACAAGTTGTTACAGGCAATAGAAGATCAGGTGAGTTATCTTTTATAGTATATAATATTCATATATAGGTTGGTAGGGAAGCAGGTCAAGGTGGGAGTACTAAGATAATTAATTTTAGGCAGAGAAGGGAGAATGTAATACAAGTATAAAGACTAGTAAAAAATAAGGCGAGAGAGAGAGCTAGATGGGAGATAGATACTAATGAAAAGGGATAGTAAAGGAGGAAGATGGAGGATTTGAGAAGTAGAAGTAGTGTGGATAAAGTAGAAGGAGGAGTGGGAGACAGAGATTGTGTATATGGATGGAGCAAGTAAGGGAAGGGCTCTGAGAGACATGGGGAGGGGCAGTTGTAGTGGAGAGAAAGGAGAGATAAGTATGGTTGTAAGTGAGAATGATTGATAAAGAACAGTATTTCTGTTTTAGAAGAAAAAGCAGTGATAGGAAGGATGAGTCATTTGTGAGAGTTATGTTATACAGCATGGTACAGTGTACAGGAAATTTGAGGAGAAAAGGATTTGAGTTAGAGACATTTTTTTCATAGTAGAATGTGGTTCATTCCTTTGACTTAGTTATTGTAGTTAGGATAGGAACAGAGAAATCATTTTAAGTAGAAGCAGCTGCAAAGCCATGTGTTAGTGAGATGTTGTTTTAGCACACTTTTAAAGGATTTTACATTTTCTGTTTGTCTTATAGGTTGGGGTTAGAGTTCTGTATTTCTCTGAGATGGGAGAAGTAAAGTGCTTCAACTGCATCTAATTATTTGACTTGGTTATTGCTAGCAGTAGTTTGTCATTAGAGCATAGTGGTCAACTGTGGTTATATATAGCTGAATGGTATTCCTTAGGCTGGGACATTTATTGGGTTGTTATGAGTCTTTGTGGATGATCACCAGCTCAGAGTGCATTAAAGGGTGTCTGAGTTGGCATCCCTTCAGTGAGCAAGAAAGAACCGTATTGTCAGTCTAGGGAAAGGAGGCAGGGGAGATTCCCCTGTTTAGTCAGAATGCTGTGCCCATTCCTAGGGAAGCCACATCTGCCATTAATAAACCTGTTTGCCTCAATTTACCTGACAAAAAGGAGCAGAAAACTAAAAATTTGTCTACTCCTGCACAAGCGCCTCTGGAAAGGAGTTTATTAATTAGGTCTGTTTCACAGTATTCTTCAAGCTATTCATCTTTTTATATGGTGACGTCTGGTAAAAGAAAAAGGGATTCCTCTTTTCCTGAAGACATTCAAGATTCTTAATCTGGACAAGAAAATGAAGGGACAGATGCAGGGTTTTCGCCTCAGATTTCTGATTCAGACTCAGTAGAGAGTATGGTATCTGAATCTCCTGTGAGGGATTCTCTTTCTCAGAGACTATTTACAGAATGTGCCAGTGTTTTTTGGTCCCTCAAAAAATACTGAGAGCTGTTACAAAAGGAATTTCCAGAATCTTCACCTATTCCCTTAGTGCTGACAGCATTGCAGGATGTGTTTGTCAAAGCCAGCAGCTTTCATGATAGTCAGCCTTCTGCTCCTAAGAAGGCAGATAAATAATATAAATTTCCTCAGACTTTAAAGGTTTTATAGGGGTTCATGGGTTCATAGGTAGGTACTAGGCTATTGGCCCTAGGGTCTATATAAGTCTAGCCAAAAAGGTACCCTGGCTTTCGCCACCCAAGAAAATTATTTTCATGTGCCCCATGTCGAGCAGAGCCACAGAGCTGATCCCCGGGGTGAATTTCCTATTTCCCATCCAATCATTATAATTTTTCTTGAAGAGGGCTAATGAGGCGCTTTGTTTGATATAGATAGCTTGTTCCAGAGTATGGGAAGTCTCTGGGCAGGAATCTATCCCTCCAGCATGTTCTGTTTATTGTGGTGACAAGGTTTAGGTCCCTAGAGGATGTAGCTCGGAGGAATTGGGATTTCTTTAAGTGGAGCATGTCCAACAGCTCTGGGTTTAACATACCTTTTGAATGTTAGGCAGAGATTGCCTCTAAGTAGGCGATATGCGACGGAGTACAGCTGGAGTTTTTTGAGACGGTCTACATAGGGCATCTGTATGAGGCTAGTAATCCTCTTTGTGAGGTATTTCTGTGGCCTTTCCAGTTGTTGTAGATGTCTTGTGCAGTACAAACCAAAAGGGGCGTTGCACTCTATAATGAGTCTAATGAGTGATGAGTAGGGGGATACAATTACCTCTTTTTTTCCTGGATGAGAAACCTTTTGTGATGAGGTGTGCCATGTAAAAAGATTTCCTGACTACTGTGGTGATGTGATTATCAAAGGAGAGACTACTCTCCACCTGTGTTCCAAGGTCTGTTATCACACTTTCGGTAATAAGTAGACTACCACCTATGTGGTAGCTCATGCACTTTTTGGCATTGAGCTTGAGGCCATGACTTTGACACCAGGTATCTGTCTCAGTGAGGCCCTTTTGTAGGATGTCCACATCATTATGAGGTTTGATTATGGCTCCTAGTTTGCAGTCATTTGCAAACTTCATTAGCCAAAGACCATCTGTGTTAACCTGTACTTCAGAAAAGTAGATATCAAACAGGAGAGGACCCAGGACTGAACCTTGTGGTACTCCATTTGTCACTGGTCTGAAGTCGGATTAGGAGTCTGCTACTTTCACAGGGTGGGTTCTGTCAGTGAGCCAGTTGGCAACCCATCTTGTGACATAGGGATTTATACCTAGTTTAGTGAGTTTATCTATAATTCCAGAGTGGGGGATGGTGTGAAAAGCTTTGGCAAGATCTAGATAGGCTGTTTAAACAACATTACCATCGTCTATGGCTTTGGTGACTGCTTCAAAGATGTCTATCAGGTTTAGGAGACATGATCTGCCTTTTACAAACCCAAACTGGGTGGGGTCCAGGGTTTGGAGATTACCAGTGTCTTTGTTTATAAGTTCCATGATGATACATTCCATTGCCTTACAGACCAGGCCCGTTAGGCTAATGGGGTGGTAGTTCCCTGAGTCCGTGGTGGCTCCCCCTTTATGGTGTGGGATAACCATTGTTGTGTGCCATTCAGTGGGCACAAAGCCTGAGGTGAGGCTATGAATGAACAAGGTGCTTAGGAGGGATGCCAGTTAATTCTGTAGTTCATGTAGAATGCAGCCTGGGATGTTGTCAGGTCCAATGGATGCTGTGTTCTTGGTTTTGGAGAGTGTATTTTTTACCGGCGCAGCCGTGATTACAGGAACTTTGCATTCTTCTGCATTCTGCATATACTCATCCCATACCTGAACCAGCAGCTATAGCTTTAGTTAATCTAGCCACTTTTAAACATTTTGTTAATTCCAATCCTTCCCTTTCAGACAAGGATGGCAAAATAATTGATAAATATGTGAAAAAATGTATGCTTCTGCAGCTTTGATTTTTCATAATTCTGAACTGCAGGTCACTTTTGACTAATTGTGGAAATATGAGGAATGTTTTATTAGTAGTATGATGCCCCATCACTGGCCCAGTAATCAGCCTCAGTTTTCACCACTAGAACCAGTTGGGGCATACATTTGGAGGATGACAAGTGCACACACAGTATTTCCAGATGTAGCTCTCTGAATCAAGTGTAATTTCCCTTAAGAGCACACAGAGACCCTAGTCTGGGGCTGGTTTCTGCCCTTCTCCAGATCCCCAGTAAGAGCCCCCACTGACACAGCTATAGAGTTAAGATCTCAGCTGAGTGGCCAAACCAAGATCCCCCTAGCACCCTCTCTGTCCCACCAGATTTGTGTCCCTGCCCAAGTAGCTGACACACACACACTCTTTGAGGTTTGATTTATAGACACACACACACACACACACACACACACACACACACACACACACACACACACACACACACCTAGAAAAGGCTGGCATAGGTTTACTAGCTATGCCTTTTCTTCCCAGACTATAAGGTAGTTATTACAGCCACCAGCCAACTCCTTATCAGCTACTTTAAGGCCCTTAACAAAGGGTGTCCAATATTACTGTGTAATGTTATTGTTAATACAAATGGTAGTTTGACCAAGAGCAAGGCTATTAGGCGTGGCCTACACAGTGTCACCAAATAAATATGCATGTACTCTCAGAACATAAATATGTCTCTACACAGATCAGCCACAATGAAAGGTTTACATATATTAAAGAAATAAATAATAAAAAAACAAGAAAATACTCAGTATATACTTACAGTTAAATTAGAGTTCAAAATCACAGGAAATAATTAAAACAACATTGCAGGGCAGTCACAAATAAATAAACAAAAACATCTAAGCTTTATTATATTCCTGACTGTATCTAAAATAATTACTGTACCCTAATAACTTTCTTCAGAGCAAGCAAGGCAGATGTCGTGAGTGGGTCTTCCAGCTGATGTTGTCAGGTCAGAGACAAATACAGAATACTCAGTCTCTCTCAGAGAGTTCTTAAATTAATATCCCAAATATTACTGCTGGGATAGCTTGCAGAATGGCATAATTTCTTGTCATCTGACTCTAACCCAGGTAAATCCCCCACTGACACTGCTGGTAGCATTTAGCATCTACCTGTAAAAATACATAATCAAGGGCTTTTCATAGATCTTAGACAGATCCTGGAAGTCATAAAAAGACAATACAAAAAAACTTATAATTGTAGACATTGTGTCTGTTACTGCACTAAAACTGAAAGATAACATCCTTTTATTACGTGGCCATAAATTAATTTAATTCAAGCCGTTTTTCCAAAGTAAACCCCCTGTGTTTCAGTTTCAGCTGCTAAAATATACACATTTAAGCAGCAGCAATATTGTATATACATTTCTATTCACTTCCAGTAGGGTACACTGTGGACACATCTTTAAGCTCAGTACTTTGTAAACCCTTATCAACACACACTTCTGTGCTATCGGTTTGATGTACACAACACATAACATATAGTTCTAATATATTTGTAAAACAAGCATATGAATTATGTTGATATTCACAAATGACATATAATTATTTACAAAATTCCAGATTGCTGGGCTGGCAGTACATCCTTTAGTTCTGTCTTGTGAGGAAAAATCTGCTTTGAGTGGTTTAGTTTCTTCCATTTCACATGTCACTACTTATTGTTTAAAGTGAGTATATAATTCTGTAGATACTTCCTCCAAGACTGTAACCACTGGTACTGTCTTGAGGAAGCTTGCCTGGCTACAATCTCAAAACTTCACACAAGATGTGAAAAATGAGATTTTAAATTCTCCTTTGGAAAGAGACTTAAGTTTTTGGATCTTCTGCTACAGAAATTATCAACACATGCAATTAGAAGGTTAAGCTGATTCAGGTACTCTCTCAGATTTTTAGCCCTCCTTTTCCATATTTTCCACAAAATTCTCTAGCCCCGCATTCAGTTTTGGCAAACAAAATAAGCAGTCTCAGGAAAATCCAGGTAAGCAGACATTTAAAAACAATGGCAAGGAAGTTCCAAAAAGAAAGCAGTAACCCCCAAAACAAAAGACAGTCAAATAAGTGAGAATAATTATAGAAGGGGCCATGCCCCCCCAACCCTTGGAGTCACTTATAGTATCTCTTCCAGAAAGTCTGAATCTATGTTTCTCTCCTTGGTAATGGATAGTGTAAGACAAATGGGTTCTGAAGAGCATAAAACAAGGTTACCGATGACAGTAGGAGGAAATTCCTCCCTTCCAGGGACTTATTCCTCATGCACCAGACCAAACTCTCTGTTTCTCCCTGGCCTACAACATACATTATCTCAGAGAATAATAGGAAAAGTTCCTCTTTCTCACTTTGGGAAAGATTCTTATTCAATGCTGATTTTGGTGCCAAAGAAAGAAAGAAAATGCCTGGAGATTCATTCTGGATCTTTATTTTCTAAATTATTTGTGATATTGTCCAAGTTCAAAATGCTGCCACTTCATAATTTGTTAACCATTCTTCTTCATTTAGGTTTCTTGGTAACACCAGATTTAAAAGATGCTTATCCTCACATCCCTGTTCATCCAGATTTCAAGTGTTTCATAAGGTTTTGTATTTCTACATCACATTATCAGTTCTATGCCTTACCGTTTGGATTATCCAGTGCTCCAAGAGTGTTTACAATGTTCCATTTATAACTCATTGCAGGCTACAGGGTATTCACATGTTTTCCATACTTAGATGACTTACTTGTCTTTACAGAGTCTTTTTCAAAGTGTCAGGAATCTCTCTCTTGAGTGATAGATCTCTTACACAAGCTGGAATTCCAAGGGAACATTCAAAATTGTTTTTTGATTCCAACACACATGATTGTTTTTCCTGGGGTGTCTGCTAGACACCTCATTGCAAATAGCTTTTCTTCTACAGAAAAATAGATATATATATACCTAGATCTATTTCAAGGGTATTATACTCAAATTTCAGTCTTTGCAAAGGAATACTACAAGATTCTGGGCCGTTTGGCATCTATGATTTTCAAGATACCGCAGCAAGACTCCACATGAGAAAGATAGTAGTATATGAAGTATTTTTGGTTCCAGCACAAACACCCATTATCTTTTTAAATTCCAGTTCTGTGATTTGTTAGAAGAGAAACCATTTGGTGGACACATCAAATATCCTGAAATTCAGGTTTCCCCTTCTACCTCTTCTCCAAAGCAGTCACCACAGACACTTCAGACTTTGCTTGGGCAGCAGTGTCATGAGGGATAAAACTGCAAAATATTTGGGACAACAAGTACAGACACAAGTATATAAATATAAAAGAGGTGCTTGCCCTTATCAAACACTCAACACTCTGAATTACCTTTGGTCCCCACAACCTCTTTAAGTTGTTGCAGATAAAACCACAGTGATATGGTACACCAACAAACAAGGGGGACCAGGACTTACCCCCTATGCAAACTAGCCGTGTTAGCTTGGGATATAGCTTTTGAGCACAGTCTTACTCTTTAGACATCCTACATTCTGTCAGATCAAAACTGTGTGTCAGACAAGCTGAGCAGGACAAAGGCAGACCCTCATGAATGGAAAGTAGATCAGGGTATCTTCCTAGATTTGATCCATCTTTAGGGAGTTCCTTAAATATACCTCTTTACCTCCTCTCTGAGCAATCACCTGGCAACATTCTGTTGCAGGGCTTTATGAAAAAAGGCCTAGAAGAAAGATGCCTTTTCTTTTCATTGGACAGAAATGTTCCTGTATGCTTTTCCACACTTTCCACTAATATCCAGCATACGTCTGAAGATTCAGAATAAATTCCTCCCAACATCATGTGTTGACTAGTTTCTGGCCCAGACAACGGTGGTTCTTCCCTTTTTTGGGGTTAGCAGTTAGCACAAGCCCCTCACAGACTGGATCTACTCACACAAGAACGGGGGTGTTTAATACATCCCAACCCCCAACCTAAACTCCAACTGACTGCCTGGATGCTGGGTGTTAATTTTTTTAAGGCACCTGTTTACTGAGGATGTGCAGCAGTACTTGTGGAAGCAAGAAGGACTGCTACTAGAAAGTGAACCAAAACTTTTCACGTAATAACACACAACCAATTACAAAGCCAAAACAGAATAAGGAAAACGCTAAGCACAGGATTCCCTTGAACTTCAGTGAACCACAATAGTCCACTTAAAATGTAAAAATGTAAAATACTTTAATTCGCATAAAAAACTTCACAGGATTTAATGCTTTCATCTAGTACACCATAGACTTCATCAGAATCAATTAATAAATATACATCTCTTATATTTATATAATTTCCTAACCAATACAATCATTAATTACCAAACATTATCTCATTAACTTAAAGCAACAATGTCTAAAGTCATAAACAGATTTCAAAACTTAAACAGTGCTTATGTAAAACACTGAAGTATGTAAGTTAAATGTATGTATGACTGTGTTGTTCATAAAAAAATATGTCAAAAAACCAAAAAGGGTTAATAAAAAATATTTTGCTTACAAATAAGACACCATATGACAAGTTGAAACTTAACCAAAGAGGTTAACTCATTAACTAGTGATATGGTAGACTTGTTTTCGTGTATCCCAAAAGATGAAGGACTGGAAAGTTTTAGTAACAGCATGAGAAAATATTCAAGTTTTGAATGGGAAAGGATACAATTACTGGTAGAATTTATGACGTTAGTTCTGAAAAATAATATATATTTTGAGGGTGAACTATATAAATAGACCAAGGGAGTAGGTATGGAGGCAGTATGCACCTCCATATATGCTAATATGGTTCTCTTGGATTGGAAGAATGAATATATATATATATATATTTAAGAGCCAATACATAAGTAAGATTATTAGCTATGTACATTTCCTGGACAACATTTTTGTTCTATGGAAAGGTACAATTGGAGAAATAGAATAATTTGTAGGTTACTTGAACAACCCTAGTACCTATTTAAATTTTACACATACTTATAACAGCCAAGGTATAGCTTATTTAGATACATTCATCTCCCCATACTGACAAAGGGTTTAAGTCCAGGATATTTAGGAAAAGTACCTTCTGTAACTCTTATTTATAATATACCAGTTGTCACCCCTGGAAGCAAAAGAAGAGTATACTGAAAGGGCAGTGCATAAGGGCAGCACACATGACATCTGATTATGAAGAGATGAGAAATGAAATTGCCTATATAGGTTGAATGTTTGAGGACAGAGGATACCCCATTTTTATGATTAAAGATGTTTCTCATTATATTATTAATGAATGGGGTGGTAAATACAAACCTTTGTTAGGAGCAGGAATGATATCTAATAGAAAAATTGAGGAAAATAACAACTTTAGAAGGGCCTTAATTTTGGAATAGAATTCAACTGCTGAAGTAGTAAAAAAATATACCAATTAATTCCAAAATAGACCCAAGAAAAGCAAACACAATGCAGACCAGAAGTAGAAACTCCAAAAAAATTATTTATTCTCCACAAAATAAGCGCTTTCATCCCAAAGTTAAAATTACGGGAACTTCATCAGATAGAGTTTAAAACAGTGAAAATAATTTTAAATACTAAAACACAGTGACATAATTTCCTTTCTCAGTGCAGTGAGCACTGCTTACACAAACCACACCCCCTTTACACAACCACAAAACAAGCACACAGCCCAGCTCAGAAAACATAAAATGAATGGAAGCAGATGGAAGCAGCACAATCCAATGTTCTACAAAGCAATGGTTTACAACTGAACTCAACAGTGCAGAGTGTTCTCCCAACAACAAATGAATCTGTGGGAGAATTAACTATACTTATTCAGCAACTAAATCAATGGCTTGACAGACTTGAACAGATGTCTTTATCACAACTCACAACACACCCTGTTTCTAGCACACAGACTCAGAATATGCTTTCGGATTTGCATGGTTCAGTGAACAGTATACACGAGAACCTAGCTGCGCAACTTGCTTCGAGGCTTTAGTTCCTGATTCAATGTTTCATAAGGAACTATTGCACTTGTTTGATAAATTTGGGTTCAAATATATGGACACTGTCATTAAACATAATGAACAATTAATTGAGAGTCTGAGTAAAGATGTGAGTGCTTTGGATAAAACTATTATGCAGGATATTTCGTTTTACAATCAAAAGTTTGACTATTGCCAAATTTTTCACTCAATTGATGAAGAAATGAACAAAATTAAGAATAAAAAATGAAAGAAACAATTAAGAGATGAAAAAGAATATAGTACCAACATAGCCTACCCCCACCCCCACCATCACAAGAATGGCATCAGAATAAACTTGTTAATAGTGCAAGGATGGGAAATAATTCTAACTCTACTGCCATTCCTAACAAGGAGATGGAAGAGGATTTTTTAGATGACAAGAACTACCCCCCCCCCCATTGAGATGGTCAGAGCATCTTATGAATCAACAAAGTCGGAACAACATTCAGGAGCACTCCCAGTATACCAACTACCAATGGAGATCAACACGACTGAACAGTGGAAACAACAACAACAGGGGTTCATGGAGGGAGTGGAGATAGATTATAATAACATGGTTGGTACGGACATTGCACAAATGACCCCATATGGGCAAGTCTGTTTGTTGCCACCTGTTACTGTTGAATTTAATTCTACTAGAGACTTCAAAGTATACAGTTTTTCTGAAATTAATTTGAATGTAACTGTCTGTGATTTGTTAGCTAAGGGCTTTAATTTCCTTCCTAGTAAATCAGCAGACTTGGTACAAACTTTGCTTGATTTAAAACAATATATTAGGAAGTTCAATTTTAATGTTATGTTTCATAATGTGGAACGCGTACGTGACCCCTTTAAAATTTCAAGTACTTTTAACCCCCCTATACCTACATTGGACATTTTTGAAAAAGTCTGTGAACTAGATATTATGAATTTATGTATGAATAAGAACAGAAGGTTAAATGTGAGTAACTTAAGTTACGATGAAAATATTGAATTGGCATTTCTAAAACAGGCAGTAGAGATAAGAATTATGAAACCAGATAAAGGGGGAGGGGTTGTCATCATGAATAGAAGTGATTATGTTATGAAAATGAGATCAATTTTGGAGACACAGACCTATAGTAAGAGTTTATTAAATGAAAACAAGGTGCCTATAGAAGGATTAATAGGTTGCTACAAGACTTATTTATTGATAGCTTAATTGACATTCATGAATTACACTTTTTGACTGTGGAGTTTCCAATCACCCCAGTAATTTTTGAGGTCCCAAAGCTACACAAGTGTATTGAACAACCTTCTATGCATCCAATTGTGGATGCAGGGGGTTCAATTACCTTACTCATTCTTTGGCAAAACTGTTGAATTTGCAACTAAACTCATCATTAATTAATGAACCCCACTTGTGTGTAGACTCTTCGGACTTCTTGAGATAAATTGATAATATTCAATATGACAATGAATATTCGTTTATTACTGTGGATGTGGTAAATTTATATACTGCTATAACCCACAAGATAGGGTATAGTGGTTTTGTGACTATCTACACAGGAAAAATGTCCCACAAGATAAAATTAATATGTATGAACAGCTTATAGACATGGTACTCAGAAAAAAATGTTATTCTATTCGAAAAAGAGTGCTACTTGGAAATCCGAGGTGTGGCAATCGGCTCCTCTTGTGGGGCCTATATGCTAATATAGTCATGTTGGAATGGGATAATAGGTTTTTGAAGGATTCACCATTTTTTCCTTATTACAAATTTTATACCCCCTTCCTTGATGACATTTTTATCCTGTGGAAGGGACCGAGGGACCAGGTGAAACTATTCTTAGATTATATTAACAATTCTTCTACCTTCTTGAAATTCACTCATTCCACAAGTGAGGATGAGATTTCTTACCTAGATGTGTTGTTAAAAAAGGTGGCTAGTGGATCTGTGGCTGAAATTTACCATAAAAAAAACTTACTCAAATAGTTTTCTCCATTTTACTAGCAACCACCCATTAACACAAAAATGGGCGGTTGTGAAAGGCCATTTTGTTAGGGCAACCTATATGGTGAGTTTATGTCAAGCCTTTATTGATGAATGTGTGAATTTGAAGAATATGTTTGCCAAAAGAGGCTACCCTGACACTCTATTAAATGAAATCATAGACAAAGTTAAAGAAAGAAAGCACAATGGACACTTTTTACCAGTTTTAAGTGCCAAAGTACATGAGAATTTAGATACAACTGAGGCAGTTGTATTAAACAATAATAATGATGGTTGTACTATATCACAAACAGAACAAATTAGAGTGGCTTCCCCTAGTGTTGAAGATATATCAGAACAGATGGATAGTATCAACTGTCAGTCCAGTTTTTCTACAATGTTTTCAAATTATTTTTTTGCTATTAAAAACATTCTAGTTAAAAACTAGCACTTTATTAGTAATGACAAAGATTTAAGAGTATTAATGGGAGTTAGCCCCTCTTGTATTTATAGGAAAGGTTTCAATTTGAAATATTTTTTTGAACACCAACAATCACGAACCACTGTTGGACATATGTTTAAATGTGGTTGATGTAAATTTTGCCCCTATATTTTGGAAGGGAGTGTATTTATTAACAACATGAAAATAAGAATACCTGGTAGATGTAGTTGTACCAGTGAAAGGTTAGTCTACTTTGCATTATGTATGGACTGCAATTGTTTCTATGTGGGGAAGACGGAATGGAAACTGAAAAATAGGATGTGTGCTCACAATATCCGTGATGTTTGTGAAACAAATGCCTTAGCCAAACATATCTCACTGAAGTTAGGACATACTTTCAAGTTTATTATATTAGATGTTTTATCTGTGTCTGAAAGGAGGGGGGGTATGGCCTTATATTCTGGAAAAGAGAGAATTATCCTGGCAGGTGTGTTCAAATGCTGTGTCTTGGCCAGGACTCAATGACAGTCTCTCCATTTCTAGTCTCTTAAAGTTAAAAGCACTGGAAAGGTAAAGTTTGAGTACAATCATGATTAATTATATATATATATATTTTTTTTAGAATATATTTTTATATTTTTATTTTCTCATGGATTGTTTAATGGCTCAGTTTATGCACTCAATAGCATTTTATATTTTTTTCTGAGTTGGGCTGTGTGCTTGTTTTGTGGTTGTGTAAAGGGGGTGTGGTTTGAGAAAGCAGTGCTCACTGCACTGAGAAAGGAAATTATGTCAATGTGTTTTAGTATTTAAAATGCTTTTCATTGTTTTAACCTGTATCTGATGAAGTTCCTGTAATTTTAACTGTTTTACAAAAGCACTTATTTTGTGGAGAATAACTCATTTTTTGGAGTGTCTACTTATGGTCTGCCCTGTGTTTGCTTTTCTTAGCAAAAAATATAGTTGTACAAAATTGGGCATATTTAAAAAGTGATGTTGAGGAATATAAGATTTTGGGGCAGAAGACAACTTTGTGTACAAAACTGCCACGAATTTGTAAAACAGATTTGAATATAATAGAGGTTTACAAGTCCAAGGAAGAACTAACGAAGGCACTAGGAAATGTGGCAGGTGCAATCAGTGCTTTGCTATTATAGAGGATAGATTTATTATATTGGAGAATGTCAATAAAACTAAGATATTCTTTAAGAAAGGGAATTGTAATACTAAATGGTAATTTATATAGCTAAGTGCAGCACCTAGCCTGCATTCTATATCGACAAGATTCACAGAGCTTTTAAAAACAGAATACATGAACATTTTTATAATATAAGAAAGGAAGAAAAAACTAATGCTCTTTACAGGCATATAGAAGTAAGCCCCATTTGTACTGCATTCAAGTTTGGTATTGTTGAAATTGTTACTAAAATGCCTGGTGGGGGGGGGGGTAACATTAAAGCTATTTTGAAAGAGAGAGAAGTTAGTTGGCAGTTGCTATTAAATGCAACTTGATCCCCTGATATTAATGGCAATCCCTGGGTTTCAGCAAGCTCTGCACAGCGTGCAAGAATAGTGCAAGAGCTGCTGCACGCAATATAGCCGACGAGCGATCCAGCAACGAGCTCCCAGGATGTGCACGAGTGCTCCTACACTATTCCTGCATGCTAATTACCACATTTGCTGGTGAAAACCATGCAAATGAGGTGAATTAGTGATCCAGGAAGCAGGTAGGCATCTGTGCAGGAATAGTGTAACCTGCAGAAATGTATTTGGATACTAACCCAATACATTTCTGCAAATTTCAAAATGGAGGCATGACAGCTCAAAAGAAAGCATGTATTCAGTGTGGTAGGCATGCCAATGGCCAAATATATGGCCATTGGCATGGGAAATAGTTGCAAAATTATAAAAAAGAACTTTTTTTTTTGGCCGATTTCAGCCATTTAAGCATAGGGCAGTGGTGTGCAAATGGGATTGGCCCGAAAATAAGAAAAAACATTGGAAATAAGCTTTTAAACCCAAATCAGCATTCTGCCATAATAGCCAATGACATGCATAAGACAGCAATGCCATGGAATAGTGGTTGTTAAGGGGGAAGGCTGAGTGTCAGTTTTGTAACCATGCATTAGCAGTCAGTTTTATGCAAATGAGGGGATTGATAATGAATCACAGATTTCCCCTTAGTGTTAGCTTGCACCGAACTGTGTAGGTGCAAAGTATACGAGGTAGATGACCTTATAAGGGGAAATGTTATGCATGCTGTAAGCTTATTGGTGCTCTGTGGCCCATGTTTGCCCTTAGCTAAGCACAGCTAAGAAAGGGGTGTGTGTGTCTGAGGCTGCCTAGCAGTGTTTACATTGCCTAATCCAGTGTGTGCGTGTGCTGTGCACTGGGTTTTAAACAAAACAAAAAAAAACCCAGGAAATAACAGCTCTGTTCACATCTGAGCACTGGGTATGCACGGCGCACATCGGGGCTTAAACGGGAAGGCAATGGGAAGGGAAAACAGCAGTAGGAAGGCAATCAAGGAGAACTAGCATAGCTGGCAGGTGAAATGTATCAGAATCAGCCAATTACACAGGCAAAAGCCCAGCCCAGCCCACTACTATAAACTATGCAAATACTATCCCTCTGTTTTTCCCACAAACTCTACACCACTGGTGTACAGAAATGGGGAAATTTTACCTAACAAAAGCAACAAAATGATAGGGGCTGGTTTTGCTCTCATAAATCAACATGTGGAAGAGGCTGAGGGTGGTGAGGATGGGAATGCTGATGACCAACCCACAGTGAGGAGAAGGAGAAGAGTGAACAGACCCAGGGTAACCTACCAGGGTCTACATGAGTTGGAGATAGCGGAGCGCTATAGGGTGGACAGGGACATCCTGCAGCAAATTGTTAGGCTGTGTTGGCCATGCCTCACACACAGAACCAACAGAGGGGAACCCATCCCAGTGGATACCAAGGTATGTGTAGGGTTAAGAATACTAGCCACAGCCAACTGGGGATATCATGGGGATCTCACAGGCATCAGCATCCAGGGTACTCCACCAGTTCCTGGATGCCATGTCAGGACATGCCGGTAAAGACATATATTTCCTCAACACCCATGAGGTGTTGACCAACAATATGCATCACTTCCACCAAACAGCAGAATACCCTGAGGCAGTGGGTGCTATAGACTGCATGCACATACAAATCAAAGCACCACCCAGTGAGCGGGGTAGGGTCTACATAAACCGCAAGGGCTTCCCCTCCATCAACTGCCAGGTTATGTGCAATGCCCCGGGCATTATCATGAATGTGTGTGCTGGCAGCCCTGGAAGCTATCACAACTCCCACATCTGGCACATGACAGATGTACCAGAGATTTGCCAGTGGGAACATCCCATTTGGCCATCTAGTGGGGGATGCTGGTTATGCACTGGAGCCATGGCTGATGACACCCATCAGAAATGCACACACACCTGAACAAGATCTCCATAATGAGGCACATACACAAACCAGAATCATAATGAAGCATGTGTTTGGGATGCTCAAGTCATGGTTCCAGTGTCTGGACATATCCGGTGGAGCCTTGCAGTACTCTCCAGCTATGTGTACACAAATCGTCATTGTATGTGCCATGCTACACAATATGATCCTGCAGAAACAGCTGCAGCAGGAACAGCATGGGGCAGGGCCACACAGCCCCACACCTTTGCCAAGGCCAGCATGGGCACAGAGGGATTTGGAGGAAGAACAACCTGAGCCTACCCATGTAGGCAGTAGGAGGCATGCCCAGTATGCCCAGGCTTTTGCAAAGAGGCCAAGCATAGCACATACACTGACACAGTAGGGACCCAGGGAATGGCACCTCTCTCCGACTCCCACATACAGTAAAAGGGATTCCAAACATGACACTACCTATGCTTTACCATGTATAGGGAGTGTACTATGTGCATCCGATATAGTCAGCTCTCCAGCACCATCCTCAGTAATGGCACAGCCACAAGGTAAGTCAATCTTCCTATCAATTGCTGAATGGAGTAGTATGTTCTGCTAGTTGCATCTGTGGTAAGGATGTGAGCATGCAAGGGAATCGTGTGGTATGCCATCTTTAAAAACAAACTGATAGAAATTACTGCAGCTCATGTTATAGTTAAGAAAAACTTGCAGTTCTGTTTTGAGTAGTACTAGAGTGGCCCTGTTTCGGTCAGCACACCACTTTGCATTTATTAAAGAAAACACCCTCGCAGGGAAGGCATTGCTGCCTGGTATAATGACAATGCAGCTGATACAATCTTAAACATGTTTGTTGGAAAAGCTGCACTATCACGGGCACCTGCAAAAAAATCCTGCCATTTAGTACATGCAGTAGCAGTTGAAGTAGCAACAATATTGGATAAAGCATGGCTTGCTCCAGAAAACTCATCATAAAGCACATCTAAATCGATGTCCTTTGTTGTCAAGCCCATGACAGTGCTTGCATTTCGAAAGGACTGAAATGCTACTTCTGCATTTAGAGATATTTGATGCATGACACATGCAATGCTGCCATCTTAGAAATTAAACCATTTGTTCAGGTATGCTAAAGACTTTTCTAGAGCTGCCAAAAAATGTTGTTGCAGATGCACTATATAAGGTTCCATGTCCTCATTCCCAAGTATAGTTTGTGCTTTGTGTCCAAAACCTTTATCAGTTATGCGTGACTCAATTTTAGTTTTCAGTTGGTGCATTACAGACAAGAGCTCAAGCAATGTAAAATCTTCCCTCTCCACTTTCTGGACCAACACCTCAAACACATTGCAAATGTTCTGGACAAAACATAAGTATGCTTTTTTAATGTTTGTCTCTACTGCTTCACAGTCATGCATATTATTTTTTATTCCCAGATGCATATGAACTCTGGGCAGTCTTCACTGAGAGATGCAAAGTAGGACACAATAGCAGGCCATGAATCACATAATCTCTCAATAGCTGGACCCAGAGACAACCATCTCGTTGGTACATGCCTCAATAACTCATGATATTCTAAGTATACAAAGTCAAAAAAAAATTGTAGCTGGGCTCTCCTATTAGCAGATACACTGAAATGACTGTAAATGCTGATAACCATTGTTTCTACATCACGATTAAGTTCAATTCGTTTTTTTTCAAGGCACTGTGTATCACATGAGAATTGCAGTTTGTCTTCAGAATATTACTATTTATTTTCAACAGCTCAGTAAACACAGACTAATTTGCACCATAGTTCACACTTGCATTATCAGCTGAATAAGAAGACATGCATGCAATAGCAAGGCCATTATCTGAAAGAACTTTAACTAGCATGTCTGCGATAGAGGTAGAATGCCCGTCATTAAGCTCAACAAAGTCTAAAAGCTTTTTACTTAAACCAGTTTCAACAGTAAAGTATTGAATGCAAACAGGAAACATTTTTCTGTTCTTGAGATTAGATGCATCAGTTGACACAGAATATCAAACAGAAATGTCACCAGTAATGTCTTTCATAATGGACTCCACTGACTTTGGGCCAAGGACATCAGTCACCAGTGCTTCTGCTTTCATGTGACCACACACTGTCTTTTTAGCAGTAGCGGAGTCTTGATATAACAAGTGGTCCAGTTTAACACCAGAGTCAACAGTGTTGTAGGAGATGTGGTGATGTACAGTGTGGTAAACATGCATGAGTTCTGCAACTGTTGCCTGCTTGTCAATTCCTGTTACTGTTGTTGAATTCTTGAAAAAAGTGTCAGTGGCAGCAGTGTTTGCATCAATCAGAGCTTTCTGATGACTTTTCGAATGGCTATGATTTACTATGTCACCTTTGCCACCATAAGCAACCAAAACCTCCTTCTTACACAATGTGCTTCGAGCTGTGAAGACATTGCCGTGAACTTTTTCACACCAGAAAAATTCTGTCTGCCATTCTTGATGATACCATGACAACCTCTTTGCTTTCTTTTTAGGTGGAGGAGTGTTTAGCAAATCATTACATTCAACCTTCAGTTGCATAATAACTTGTATCCATTTCCAGTGAACCCCCAAATAGATCAGCTAACAGTATCAGATTGTATGACTGCTATGCAAAAATGTTGCTTCAGACTACAACATCAGTTTTTATTAAGGGTGAAGCATCCATTCGACAAAGGGGAAGTTGTGGAAAGTCCCGCACTTCACGCAAACTCGTCAGTAAGACCATATAGCCTTAGGCTCTTACTCACATGGTTCTACTTTCTAGCCAATGAGCTTTCCCAGGGCTGTCTTTCTCCAACTACTGTCAGCTTATTTGTGGCATCAATGGAATGCCTGCTGAGCCAGACACAACATGACAGTGTCACCCTGTTATAATGTGTTTAACACAAGCACGTATTTGTGTGCATGGGAGAACATTCGGGTTTTTACAAAGCAGTCTGGTCCAGATCTTATTTTCAGCACACAATCGACTCTGCTTCTGCTATCCCCATTATAAATCCCAATTCCCTATAGGCATTGATAATGTACCCTTTTAGAATGCATCTGGACTAACTGTACATTTTTCAGTCAGCCTCATTACAACAATTCACACACAGTCACCTGATGACCCAATATAACCTAATAAAACATCTAATTTTGGAAAATAATGATACACACACAACCATAAGACTGTGGACATGTTTTGAAAAAAAAAAACAGTAAAACTGTGCACAAAACCAAATCACCTAGTAGATTAGTCCTGATTTGGAGGCAAAGAATAAAGTTCACTCAAGGTAGGTCTGTACCCCTCGCTATAGCAATTATGAAGGCAATTTTTTCTAACTTAAAAATCTGTGATACAGATGGTTAGCAGTAAGAACTTAGCCTTGACAACTTAAAAAAGTGCCAAATATGTTTGAATACAAATTACAGTCATATGAAAACAAGTAACTTTAGTACAGAAGGTGCAGGTGCAGTCAAAAAATAACTCATTGTTAACCAGGTTTGTATATTTAATAAATAACCAAATGCGTAAATAAATGTATAATAATGAAATAATCACTTGTTGACTGTTTCAGTGCTGTAAGAATGACCATTGCTGCAAGTGAGCTTGCAGATGTTTCTTCTAGGCTGAGCATTTTTTGTCTGCAAAAATAATAAACAATAAATTGGAAAAAAAAGAAACTATGTAAAAAATAATGGAGTCAAATGCAAATCAAGTTTCTCATGATACACTGTACAATGATGTGCGAGTGCGATGAGTTTATTTTTTTCCACACCCATGCAGTTCAAGTTAAAAATAAAGACTAGTGTTTTCTGCTGTGCACACATGTTTAGCAGCTTGAGTGAGGACCTGAGGTTAATGTCTGGCAAGCTTCCATCCTTAGGACACGCAGTACAAACAGAAGAAAACAAATGAACTAGTTTTGACACCAGCAAGTTAAAGGAGACACTTGCTTAATATGCTGTATCTTCAACCCTACAAATCCCCTACCCGGCTACCCTTGGCCTACTTCTCCAGAAAGCTTTAATATGCTGTATCTTCAACCCACAAATCCCCTACCCAGCTACCCTTGACCTACTTCTCCAGAAAGCTGTGTTGACCTTATATGCTTTATGTCACACGCACGTATATGTATGACTGTATAGGCAGAGCAATACGTTTATAGATTACTACCTTACCTTTCTGCAAACTGTTGCTCAGTTTCTGTGGTGGACTTTCCATCACTGAGGTTACAACCAGGAACAGTTACTTTGTGCAGGAGCCCCAAGCATCATCACACTGCAGAAATATTCTGCTAAATAAACATGTTCCGGATCCGGACGATCACGGTGCAGATGCACTACTGGCTGGACTGGCCTTTAGTCTTTTGCTGGTTTTACATTTTTCTCAAGTAAACAGCATTATAAGCGGATAATATAATGTGTCACTTAATGCACTGTTATTCATTTCATTGGAGCAAGTTATCAATGCTGCTGACAGGTGTTATGCTGGTGAGTAAGAACACGGGCCAGCAGGCCGGGCTCCTCAACGATAGGCTCAGTTGTAATTTTGTAAATGAACAGCTTGCATGCATGACGAATGGGCCTGTAGGGCTGTCAGAAAATTGCTGTGGGCATTGAGGTCTAAGGATTTGGGCAAGATGGTGTGGGCAGGCATGCATAGTTCTGATATTGATACCACTTGACTTACCACACATTACTTAAATAGTGATTATGAGAAAACTTAGTAAGTTATAGTAACTTCTGCTAAGCTGTGCCAAAAACGGGACATATGGCGTCCTGGGAAGGTCCTTCCCAGGACACAGATGGCTAAATCCAGGATATCCTGGGATAAACAGGACAGTTGGCAACCCTACCCCTGAGCCACACTGGAGACTATTGTCATGTGGCCTGTATTCCCTTTGCCTAGCCTTGTACAGCCTTCAGGCACATTCACCTACTACACACCTGTGAAGCAAGGAACCTATGCATCTCAGTACTGGCAAATCTGTGTGTGTGTGTGTGTGTGTGTGTGTGTGTGTGTGTGTGTGTGTGTGTGTGTGCGTGTGTGCGTGTGTGCGTGTGTGCGTGTGTGTGTGTGTGTGTGGCGATTAAAGATTTTGAAGCCACTCACATTCACTTCACCTTTCATTGCCCTACTTTAGCATGCCTGCCGATGCCATTCACCTTGAAATAACCCTTTGGCCATGCCTCAGCTATATAAGCTGTGTGGCACTTGCGATAACTGTGTAATACTGTAGTGTAGCAAACTAGTTAGGTAGGAATTCTAATCCTAATCCTGCCAACTTTGATAATGTGTGTGTTTCCTTGAGAGAGAGTGTGCGTGTCTTCATTGACATGTGCTTTTGTGGACATTCACACTCACTACACTTCCCTTACTCCTCCTTTAGCACTGTTGCTGATCAGCACCTTCAAAGATACCTTTGGGCAACACTTCAACATGTAAGGGGGGGTC
>NC_056731.1:125898278-126043462 GCF_019279795.1 Protopterus annectens | reverse complement strand
TTGGCTGAAAATTAAAATAAATTATTGTCGAAATACAACTATGGACTTGTCTTTGTAGGCATTTTTCTAATACATTTGACTGAGGAGGTAAGATGGCTATATGTTAAATGGGCAAAATTCTAAGTAGATTGCTTAGGGAGGGGGATATATTTATGCTACAGAGAAGTAAGCTGTGAAGAAAAAGATAAATAAACTGGGGGAAGCCAATTTGATGTCTTTGCAGGAGCCTGAAGAGTGGTTGGAAGAGGATGGCGATTTGATGATTTGGAAGAGCATAGCAGAGAAAGTGAATAGGTTTATAGAAATCAACAAAGGAAGGTGAGTGTTGTGGAAATGGAAGGTTGCTAGACAAGACTGAGGAATTTGGTATTTAGTTCTAATTGCAATGATCTAGGAATGTTGTATAAGTTTCTGCAAACCTCAGAAAAGCAGAATGAGAAAGACAGAAGATAGTAATTGTTGAAGTATGTTGTGTTACTAAATCCAGACTTTAACAAATTATTTAACAGAAAATAGTGTAAGTCAGGAGGAGCTGAAGATGAGGATCATTCCCCGTGGATTACTTGATGTGGAAAAAGCACCTGTGACTTAAGCAGTATACCTTTTCTAGAAATAAACACCATTGGACTGGCTAGGCATGATCTGAGCTATCCATTATAAGGATCGGGACTCAGAATGCCAGGTCCCATAATGTGGAGACTGAAAGGCCAAAAATTCTGACTTACACATACTAAATCTGATATTGCAATTTTTCTGAATATTCCATTTTCTCTGACAGATGCAGATTTTGGAATTCGTACATACATATTTGGGAGGGTGGTTGACCCCCACATAGGTGTGCAGGTAGGCTTACCCATGCAAAAAAATAAAAATAAAAGAGAAGAGTTATGTTTGTTATTCATTCTTTTACTGCATTTTCAGTCTTTTTTTCCGATGTTTCTGGACTCAACATCGGAAGTCCTAACATTACAGTATAGAGCTTTGTCATGATCACAAGAAAGTTGGAAAATGTAAATTCCATTGACAGATGTGAAAACAAGGAAAAATTAAACATTAGCTAAGAAATACAGTGAGAATTGTGTTTCAAACAAAAGGCAGTGATGTGATGCTCAAGGGAGAAGGATAAGCTGAAAACAGCATTGTGAGGTAGGGTGAGGACTCACACAAGAACAATCAAGATCAGATAAAATGCAAATATGTGTGTGTGCATGTGCACAACCCCTGCCACACACACACACACACACACACACACACACACACACACACACACACACACACACACACACACACACACACACACACACGCACACAAATGGTAGAAGAAGATTAATAATCTGCAATGTTCCAAAAGCAGGTCACTGAAAGGGGAGAGTGTAAAGTGATGAGAGACTGCAAGAAGCAATATAATAGGTTAAAATTAGTTGGATCTGAAAGAGATATGAAAGCTAGATATAATATTGATTCCATGGTACTGAGGCTGGTAGTTAGTTATGTGGATAATCCAATGGTCAGCTGAAAAATGCAGGAGCCATTTTGATGGATAGAAAAACAAGAAAAACATTCAATACGTCTAAGAGATCCTTTATGTAAATTATGTTCAGCAAATGAATATTGGTAAAATATGGATGAAAAGGTTAAGGGAGTGACACATCCATCGGAGACCCATAGTTTCTGCTAACTGTGAATGCCAATAGAGAAAAATCTGTGAAAAGAATTAGGGCAAGGGTGTACTCTTCTGATGTATCTTTTTTCTGTTGGTGATACTAGAGATGCAGGCTAGGAGGTTCTGTAAAGCTCTGAAAGAGAGGGAAGGATTGGAAAATGATGGAAGCTTTTTAACTTGTTTTCTGATTAATGGTTGTTTTTGGCATATAAGACAGAAGACCTGTTAGTGATGTTAAAAAACTTCAAGTGGTTTGGACAGAGTGAGGTTTGTACAGTCATGATATCATGTTTGTACTCATTTGAGTATACTGAAGTGAAAGATACAGGTCTAGATGAGAGTAGAAATATTTTAAGGTATGGTTGTATCCCACCACCGAGCAATTTTTGGAAATGGTAAAACAGGGGAAGTGACAGCTACAGAAAAGACTGAACACAGGAACAAAGCATAGTTCATCCTGTATGTCAGAATACCAAGAATATGCATGACATCCTGCTACAGATGCTGTACTATGTATAGCATTTAGATATCTGTCTTGAAGCAAAAGTGATCTAAACGTTAGTGCACGTATGTGCTATGTATATATGGAGAGGACAAAGGCTTGTGATCACGAAGAATAACAAGAGTAGGGGCCAGAGTTGGATCAAGTACAAGGTTACCTAGATAGTTACCTAGACCCTGATGCTTGCTGAGGGGACCCCATAAGCATCCAAATTTGGTTATGAGAATAAAAAAAAGAAAAAGAAAATTGGGTCCTCTCAATGTTCATATATGACACCTCTGATTTCTTCCCTTTCATTAGCTCAAATGTTGATCCAATGAGAGAGAGAGAGAGAGAGAGAGAGAGACTTCCTGGAGCTTGTCACAGTCAAAATGGACCAACAGTAGATAAACCTGCAATCTAGTACTAATACAGGAAAGAGATAGCACTAAGAAATGTCAAAGACACATCTGTGTTTAGCGCAGATCTGATAAATTTCTGTGTGTGTGTGTGTGTGTGTGTGTGTGTGTGTGTGTGTGTGTGTGTGTGTGTGTGTGTGTGTGCGCGTGTGTGTGTGCGCGTGTGTGTGTGTGTGTATCTGTGTCTGTGAGTTCATGCTCCCTCAGGCAAAGGGCATAGCCATAGTACAATTACAAGCAGACTCAGTAAACAGTGCCAGTCCTTATTGTTTCATAGTTGTTATTTTTCAGACAATGCACATCGATGCAAAACTAAACATTCTTTTAACTTTATAATGAATAAAAGTTCTCTGTCTGCCTCTCAACTGTCCAAAGTTTTGCAAATGTTTCAGATATATTGTCTTGTGTTTTAGTTGTTGCTTATACAGCTTTATATTTTGACTGGTAAAGCAATTTATCTGTAGCAGCTAGACAAGTAAAAAGATTAATATTAAATTGATGTCGGACTCCTGATTTTATTCCATTAATATTAATGATAAAACATGTTAAGTATAAGTTATGCTGACAGCGTGTGTGTACATGTACGTGTGTGTGGGAGAATTCTGCAAAGAAATGAGAGAAGTCAGAATTATGCTAAGATGATGCGTTTGGCTATACTACAAGTAATTTGCTATTCTATTTCATCCTTTTGAGTAGGAATGAAGCAAGGATCATCTAGTTACAAAGGAGTTTAGCAAAGAGCCATCTGCAGATTTTGTTTCTGTATTGTTTAAAGTTGTCAGGTGGACATATTTTCATTCTACTGTATTGTGGGGTGGAAAGGTCTAATTTGTTCTAGTGGATTCCATTGGTCAAGACTGCAGTTAGTGTAATTCCCTTGGAGATATTGTGACTCAACATTACAAATCAGCAGACATTAATAGCTGGCTAGATATTTAGGAAATCATACAATAAATATAACAGTGCTGTACAAATATGTACTATGGATGCTATAAAGGTGACCCTATGATTTAGCCTAGTCAGAGCAACCACTGAGTTTAAGCAGTGACTGATATGATACCATAGGTTGACGATTGCGTTAGTGCACAAACATGAGTATGGTAATTGCAGCAGCTGATATGCAGACCCCTTAAGTTTTTTAATTTCAGCCACATTAACAATTGTTCATTTGAGCTACAACAGTACAGCCTGCTAATCTTAAACATGCACATGAACTGTGTAGTTTAAAAGGTAGACTTGTACTGGAGGGCATATCCTGGAGACTGTGTGATGTATGGTGTATGTTTTTGTGTAGATGAATGAACATTAACATTTGTAGATGAAGCAAAAATCAAACTAGGAGATGGGCTGTAGTGCTGATGGGAAAGGGCATTCACCCTTTCATGTGAGCTTGACATTTTCCTGCCTCCATTCCATAATTCGAGGGTCTGCAATCCTTTCTGTTGTGCATATCCGATAAGAGCAAGTGAGCATGTTTGTTGTCTTACAAAGTTGCTCAATAACAGACACAGTTCAGTATATGGAAACATGTTGTTGAAGTCTAGGTCAGTTTTTGAATTGTAGCGTTTAGAAATTACTGAAGTAAAGAATAAGCTAAGAATAGTTATATAGACCTGTTTAGTGGTCTAATTAGGCATAGTCACTCTGTGAATGTGTAATCCATAAAGAAAGATACTGACTATCCTCATGCATAGCTTGTACGTGTGTGTGTGTGTGTGTGTGTGTGTGTGTGTGTGTGTGTGTGTGTGTGTGTGTGTGTGTGTGTGTGTGTGTTGGAGGGCGGTATTTGTTCAACTTTGGCGCACATGATAATCATGGAGCTGTCCTGGCAGGAAATTTAATAACCTGTACATTGTTTACCCTGGTACAAGTGTGGGTGAACTAGGCAGCACTTGTAGGGAAACACCTCTCATTCTGAGAGCTACTGGAACATAACTTTTTGTTTTGAGATATACTATAAAAAGCATGCAAACACTAGCATAGTCCTTCATCATCTTGTTCTCCACTGTGGGATGTAGCCCACCCATGTTCATTGAAACTCAGAATTTCTGAACATCTTAGTGACATTAGATGTGCCAGAGGATCTAATATTTTATATAAAGTTAATTTACAGCACAAAACGGCAGTGTTTTATTTTGTTATCATTGATAAGATTGTATTAAACAGGTATAACAAAGGAGGCTGACACACCATGTTAAATAATAAAGGGAAAGGTTGGATTATCATGCTGGGAGCCTTGTTCCCTCCTGGACTTAATGAGAATTTTTAAGAGACCAATCATTTGCAAGAGGTATGTATTTAAGTCTTGTAACATTGTTTGTTGATAATGAAGCACTGATGAAGGTTAATTAAGCCGAAACTGGTACGCTGTTATGGCAGAATAAAGTTATGTTTACTTAGTTCCTTACTATCAATTCACCATAGTGTGAGGGGTGCTGGCTGCTGTGTTTGGTGTATATCATCTATTTCAGTCACATAAACAGCTTGATAAGCTGTATGTCTTCTGCATCCATCACCCCCTTACCATACATTTTCCTTCTACCCCTCTCCATCAGTGCATGCTCCATTCTCTTCTCTGCGACAACTATAGCACTAAAGAAATAGATGCTTATCACACCTGCCCACCTTTATGCTTCTACTAGGTCAATGTTACTTCATGTTTGATAAGTACATTTCCTCCTTTCACTGATAGGCTAAAAAGAATTCTTGTTTCCTTTCATGGTAACATCAGGCATTTTCTCCTTCTCATTTTTCTTCTCGTTTATCTGGTGTTTGTTTTATGCTGTTTCATATCTTCCTCACAGCTCCCTTACTTCACTACTACTAGACAGTATTATCTTCTCCTACCCATGACTTCAGCTGATGATCTTATGGGAGTAGACAGGTGCACATTTTTGTGCCACTCCAGGGTTTTGAAGTCATAAGTCTTTTTATGAATATGTAGAATCCTTGGTCTGTTTCTTCTCATGCTCCTTTTGCTTGAGACTTTTGGTATTAATACTCCATGATTGCTCCCCATTAGTGGTTCACATACTCAATTTATTTATTTGATTGATTAATTGACATTTATTTACCCTGGGAGGTACTTATGTAGTAACGCAACCAGGATTCAAAGGTGTCATTCCTCAGGAAATTATTGATTTTTGTTTGAAAGATTACATACTATCCAGCAAAATTGTAGTTTGCAAAATGTGTACCTATTTTACAAATGTAATAAAAGATTTTATTCCTGAAAATAAAAGGCCTGTACTGCATAATACATAAAAAGAAATTGGTCACATTGCAGCTCTTCCTTGGAATTTGCAATTGCTTCCTGCACCAAACGTGGATCCTACATTACCTTTATTCATTTTCCTGCAGTTACGATGGAAATATGTACCATAATTTAAACCTTCTAAAATTGTTTTGATAAAGAGTAATAATACTTACATGTACGCATTAAAATACACACTGTGTTTTCAATAACAGAATACCTTTTTTTACCTGTTTTGTTGTAGTAGCTGTAGATACAGTATAAAATGCACCAGTCAGTCATGTCATGCACGCTGTCGCAATGAGTAAAGTGGTACTCAGGTTTTGCAGGTTTCCCTGAAAACTTAGTTATAAAACCTTTGTGACACCACCAGTGGGTGTCTTGACTGTCTTCAGTTTGGTTCCGATATTGAAAATTTGTACTAAAGCCTAATCTTGTTATCCCCCACCACTGAGCTATCATCACAACAGAAATAGCAAACCTGCTATGATAGCTTCAGTACATGATTAAAGACTGTTTTCTTCCCCTTTTGGTGATGCATTTTTAATTATATATCAGAAAATGTCAAGGGTGAGTCATTTGTCCATACTTTGAAGGATACTTACATATTACAAATGCATCACTTCTTTCTTCTTCTTCTTTCGGCTTTTCCCGGTTAGGGGTCACCACAGCGGGTCCCTTTTCTTAGGGAATTATAAGCCCTGGGTCCAAATACACTTCTGAGGAATAGAGTCACCAAACTACAAAGAGGTATTGAAGGGAGTCACTGGAAGGAAGTGTGATAGTCTGAAAGAATGAG
Organism: Protopterus annectens; assembly: GCF_019279795.1. Taxonomy (NCBI): domain Eukaryota; kingdom Metazoa; phylum Chordata; order Ceratodontiformes; family Protopteridae; genus Protopterus; species Protopterus annectens. Next base: position 126,036,847 of record NC_056731.1, on the reverse strand, counting down.
GGGGGCTACAAGAGGGTTGTATGCAGCTGTTTCTGGTGGCTTAGTGAGTGCTAGGATGCTATATTCAGCTATTTTGTCAATACCTGTAAAGTACAAAGTAGCTTATAAGTGTAAAAGTTTAGGGGCATGTTCACCATGAAAGCAGCACCTACATTCACTTGCAAAGTAAAGTAGTGTCCTATCAATGTTATAATAAAAGCTGTTGTAGCACGATCCACTGGAAGGCTGTCCAGGAGAGCACTTTCAGTTTTTTTTTTGGTGGGGGGGGGGGTGATGAATGTATGAGGTCACTGTTATTTTCTAAAGGGTAAAGACAAAATTGAAAACGGTTAGGCTCGGGGGGGGGGTGAAGATGACCAGGATGTGATTTAAAACAAAGTAAAATAAACACAAGGCTTTAATTTGCATAAAAAGAAACAGATGTAACAAAATCCCAGCAAAAATATGTATGCAATAACAATAGAGCACAGAGATTACACTAACATAAGGATAATGATGTTAAGGACCTCATCAAAACCTTGCACTAACAATTAAAAAGGTTCATGTCAAACTGTGTTCTTTCCATAGGGCTAAATCATATCTTACTGACTATGCCAGACTCACAACAGCCAGAACCCATTTCTTATCTTCTCTGCTTAACTGTTCACAATTATTTACCAATCTTCACAAATCTGGACTGAATAGACTTGAATCTTGCTATAACAAAATAGCCAAATTTGCCACAAATCAGTGTCAAAGATCTCTCCATTGCACTGCCCTTCTCCAGCTGAACTGGTTAATGCTCCCTCACCTGCTTACTCTGACTCAGCTACTAACTGTCCATGCAGTCTTATACAAACCTGACAACTGCCCAGCCCTATCTGACCTTGTCCAATGCTACACTAACCAAAAATATCTTAAGTCTGCTGATAAAGTATTGTTGAAGGTTAACAAAACCCAAAACTCTCACAGTGTCTCCTTATACTCACATACCATTGTCAAACACTGTAATTCTCTGTCTCAGCATATTCTGTCCATCAGTGATACACATTCATTTAAACAGTCCGTAAAGGAATATTTCACCAAACATAGGCTTTGCTCATATTCTCCACCAGGCTAACTAATTTAATCCCTTACTGTCTAACTTCCTTCTCTCCATCACCCATTGTCAATATTTCTTGGCAAGTGATCCTTCTTAACTTTTGTGATATTTTTATCCTAAAAAAAATATATATATATATTTTTTGTTTTGTCTGAATAGCATTAGCTTATTGTACTACCTTTGTTATATGCTTTTAGATATAATGTCAATAAACTTGCATTTGAACTCCTATTGTAATTGCCATATGTACATATGTATAATTATGTAATCATCCTTGGAGCTTTTCTCCCCTGGTCTCCACTAAAAACTATTGTAATTGTCATATGTACAAATGTATAATTATGTAATCATCCTTGGAGCTTTTCTCCCTGGGTCTCCACTGAAAATGGCCTTCTGGCCCAGTCAGACACTACGCAGTTATCAAATGTAAATAAATAATAATACATAATTATTTTTAAATGTATTCATTTTTGTCAGAAGGGGAAAACTGTCTAGTTTATTAACTTGCTCAGTCACACAGTAGGCAAATGGAGGTGATAGGATTTAAACCCTGTACTTTTGACTACAGGAAGAAGTTCATAAGTAACCTTTAGTGTCAGAGAATGATAATTTGGATTAAAATTTAACAGAACAACAGCTGGTGCATAAGCATGCATTTTCTGAACAATAAGAACTAGAACATGCTAATGACTGAAATTATTGACTGACTATAATCTTTAGTGATGTACCAGAGAAAAGCATGATTTCCAAGGCAAGACTAGTTCCTATAAATTGGGTAGAAAGGATACAACTGAGAAACTGTCTAGTGACCCAACAGGTCATACTAAGGTGTCAGAGTACACTGCTGTGAGAAGCTATGACATATTATCTATATCTATATATATGACATATTATGAGATAGTCCCTCATACAATATGCTGATGATTCTACCCTAATATGCATTCTCACAACCTAATACACCTTCAGACAATTACTGAAGAAGTCTTTAACTCTGTTAAAAGTTGGCTACAGGATAATCACCTGCTAATAAATCCCTAAAAAACTAAATGTATTTAACATTTGCTTACTGGGAAAGACTGACTTGGAACAAGCCAATTTTCAGTGGAGGCCCATGGAGGAAATGATCCAGATGCATGTCCTTGTAATGTGGGAGGAAATTGGAGCACTCAGAGAAAAACCACACAAATGCAAGGAGGACATGCAGACTCCACACAAAAGGCACCCCGGCCAAGAATTGAACCAGAGAACCTCTTGCTGTAAGGTGACAATGCAAATGGCTGCACCACTGCAATGTCCACAGTAAATTACTTCTCTTTTTTTCCAAAATCCCATTTCCATGAAGAAAATAACTTTAGAATTTATTCCTTAAATAATACCAGAATTGAAGTTACCCCACATATAAAACTACTTGTCATGAGAATTGGCTCGATCTTAAATTCAATTTATATATCCACAACAGCATCAAGAAAACCCATCAAAAACTAGGCACCCTGCATAGAGTAAAGAAATTCCTTACAGACTATGCCAAGGTAACTCTAGCTACCTCTTATCCTCCCTCCCATATGAAACCCCATCATTAGCAACTTACAAGTCTAACTTAGTTCCAAACTTGAATAGTGCTATAACAAAATTGCTAGATTCACTTGCAACAAACCTTACCATACCCACCACTGTTTAGCATTAAAAACGCATAACTGGCTGAAGCTTCCTCACCACCCAGCTTATACTCAGCGCACCTTAACCCATAAAAATCATCCTTACCCCATCCACCTATCCAGCAATTAGACCCGTACTCTAATACTATCTTCAAAATCATTCCCTTTGGTCAAATAATAAACAACTGCTTACCATCTCCAAACCACAAAAGGCTCTAGGATCAATTTCTATTCCAAAAGTGTAGCTAGAACTTGGAATAAAATTCCTATTATTAATCAGGTCTATCACATACTTTCTTCTTTTCAGACCATTACTAAAAGGCTTCCTCTCTGCCTCCTGGCTTTGTCCCTGCTCCTCATCTGGACACAGCTGTCTAACACCCTTTATCACCTTTCTTACACCTCCCTTTAAAGCACTAAATTCACTTGACCTGATTATCCCCTTCTAATACTTCACTTTATTTTACTTCTTAAACTACCATACCTACTTCTAATTAGCACAGCCAAATTACTATTACATCAGTATTTCTGTTAACACTAAGATTTATCTCCCATAATAACTCACTCTATTGTATTTTTTAAATTATTCCTACCTGTTTTATACAACACACCTCCATCTGTAAAGTCGCAATACAAGGCTTGTAAATTTAATGTTTCTGAATATCAATACAAATTTTATTATACTGACTATTATGGTATGTATTCACTGAAACTGCATTATAAAATTTGCTATTGCAAATATTGATTGCGTGAAATATGATACCTTGGAGCTTTTCTCCCCAGGTCTCCATTGAAACCTCAAACTTAAGTCCACTATCAATTGTGACACCAAGAAGTTTTGTATGTTCAATGGGTTCTATTTTCGTGCCGTTAGAGGAGGAAATAGAGATAGGTGGTTGGTTGGTTGTTATTGAGGTATTATAGAAGACCATAAGCTTGGTTTTATTGAGGTTAGGTATAAGTTGATTGGCTGTTAAGTAGTTTTCAATATTTTGGAGGGCTGCCTGAGTTTTTTCTTGGAGTTCCTTGCTAGAGGGGGCAGAGCAGATTAGTGAAGCATCATCAACATATTGTATGATTGAGGTTGGATTTGCTGAGGAGCTTAGGTCATTGGTAAAAAATGTGAATAAAAGTGGGCCAAGGATAGATCCTTGTGGGACTTCTACACATATAGGGAGCTGGAGGGAGAGTTTATTGTCCCATAAGGTGGCTCTTTTCCTGTCTGACAGGTAGCTATGAAACCAGCTTAGGGCTTCAGAGCTGCAGTGATAGAAGGCCAGTTTATTGAGAAGTATTTGATGAGATACAGTGTAAAATGCTTTTGACGTGTCTAGGAAGGTAGCAGAGACTAGTTTTTTTTTTTTTTTGAGTTGATTTATACTGTACTGGTGCTATGCCTAGGTGAAAAGCCATGTTGTGTATCAGATAATAGATTATTTGACAGAAAGTGGTCTAAGATCTGTTTGCATATACATGTTTCTAAGATTTTGGCAAGTGGTAACAAAATGTCTATGGGTCTGTAGTTGGATACATCAGTAAAGGGATCACCTTTATGCAAGGGTATGATGTGAGATATTTTCCAGAGGAGTGGTATGTACTGCTCAGAGATAGAACGATTAATGAGAATAGATGTAGTGTAAGCAAAGGAAGTAGCAGCTAGATGTAGAAAGTCACCAGGCAGCTGATCTGCAGCTAGTGTGCAAGGTTTTAGTTTAGAAAGGAGATTGTTAACATAACTTGTTTGGCTAGGTTTGAGGTAGAGGAGGGAAAATTATTGTTGGAGGTTTCAGGTATGGACAGAGGTATATTCGGGGTTCTGTTTAGTAGAGAGGTTATTGAGTTAAAAAAATGGGAGTTAAATTGAGTGGCTATGCAATCATTTGAGTTGGTCAGATTTGGGGCTGGGTAGTGGATTTTCCTGGGTTGAGAAGGAGGGTGATTGTTTGCCAGAATCTTTTGGAATTTTTCTGGTACTTTAGCTGGCTTGTTTGGAAGTAGGTTTTTTGTGTTGTTTAGTTAGTTTTTTGGTTTGATTTCAGTTGTTGGTAAGTAATGAGATTTTGTTTACTTCTATTATTCTGAAAGAGATACCAGGCTCTGTCTCTTTGTTTTAGCAGAAGAATTGTGTCTTTTGACAACCAGTGAAGCTGTTTGGATTTGGTAAAAAATTTTCTAACTGGGGCTAGATCATTAAGTACTGTACTACGTGGTACAATTGAGTTTTTAGAGATACCCAGTCATATTGTTGAAGAAGAGTATTAAATAAGGTAGGAGAAAAGTGTTTTTATTGCGAATGTAGTGAAATTAAAGGTTACAGGAATTATGTGTATGTTTTTTAATCAAGTAGGCAGGGAAGTGATCACTTAGTGTGTCAGGGAGACACCCAGCATCATAGCTAATATTGGATTTGTTTGCTAAAATCACTCAAGGATGGATTGCCTGTTGGTGTGCTTGTCGATGCGTGTGAGGTGGTTAATTTTTTGACAGAAATTGTACAGGTCTATAAAGTTAGTAGGGGGGGGGTTAGAAGAGCAGGTAGTCCAGTCAAGGTTAAAATCTCCAAGTATAATGGCTTCATGGCTGACGTTGGTACAGGCCCATTCAAGGATGTTTTCAATATTTTGGAGGTTATTAGTAGGGGCAAGTAGATCACTATAAAGATAATGGACTTATGATTTTTCATATCTAGGCATGCTACTGAAACTTCTGAGTTAGGGATATCAGGTGGAGTAGAGTTAAGTTGTGCCAGTTTAAGATTGTCTTTAAACAAAATGTCATGTCTAGATGACCACCACCATGTCTAGATACGCTATCAGTTCTGAGTATGTTATAATCATTGGGAAGAAATTCTTCAGATTTAATATGAGGCTTAAGCCATGTTTCAGTGATGACACCGATATCAGGGGAGTAAAGAGCAATAGCAGCATGAAGTTCATGTACTTTATTTATCAAGCTTCTGAGGTTGTCGTTAATCATGAGAAGGTCAGAGTTACTTTTTTTCACTGGCAGATTGGACTTAGGTGTGGAGTTATGGGAGGTGTCAGAATGTGGATTTGGGGGTGATGTGGGGCAGAGAATGTGGCAAGGGTTGGGCATGGATTAGGATGGATGTCACACTGGAGTTTAATAAGGGAATTGAGGATAAGACATCTTAGTTTGGAAACAGACTTATATATATATATATATATAGAGAGAGAGAGAGAGAGAATGTAGTAGCAGAGCTGTGGATTTGAAAATATCTAAGAGAGAGTAGTAGAGTAGTGGAGGTGTTGAAAAAGTATGGGGACATGCAAACAGTGTCTTTGTCGTGATGCAGGTTCTCAATTACTGGCAAGGTACGGGAAGGGTTGTTTGTGAGAAGGTATGATTGGAAGGAGGTGGTATAAAGGGCTAGGAGTAGCAGAGCTAGCAGGAAAGGGAGAGAGGTGATAGGTTTTATTAGAGGCATAGTAAAGAAGGTAGATTGTAGTTAAGGTCAGGGGTGATAGTCAGATTATAGATAACGAAAGAAAATCTTATGTGGAAGAGTCAGAAAGGAGACTTGATGAGATAAGGGGTGAAGTGAGATTGAAAAATTGTAGGAAGAATGCTGATTAGAGGATAGGGAGTAGTGGAGGAGCCTGTCTAGGAATAAAGAAAACTGATCCTGGGGTGGGTTGGTGGTAATGGGGGCAGGGTAGGAGAGCGAAGTGAGCCAGAACATAGCAAGGACAATGGAGTGGGCAGCACCTGAAGCTAGCAAAGCGATAGCAGAAATGAGCCTGCATAATAAAAACTATTAGTATCAGTGTAGACACTAACCAGGTAACTCAGGAATAAAGGAAATAGTATGGGATGTCTTTACAATAAAGACAAATTAAAGAAGGTACTTGCAATAGCTTTTGAAAGTCAAATAAGAATTTCATGCACTAGTTTGTGAAAGTCTAAAGGAAAAGCTTGGTAGTAAGATAGAGGGTCAAAGGTATCCTTTTCTTAGGGAATTATAAGCCCTGGGTCCAAATACACTTCTGAGGAATAGGGTCACCAAACTACAAGAGGTATTGAAGGGAGTGACTGGAAGGAAGTGTGATAGTCTGAAAGAATGAGGGGGGCTGCAAGAGGGTTGTATGCAGCTGTTGCTGCTGGCTTAGTGAGTGCTAGGATGCTATATTCAGCTATTCTGTCAATACCTGTAAAGTACAAAGCAGCTTATAAGTGTAAAAGTTTAGGAACATGTTCACTATGAAAGCAGCACCTACATTCACTTGCAAAGTAAAGTAGTGTCCTATAAATGTTATAATAAAAGCTGTTGCAGCACGATCCACTGGAAGGCTGTCCAGGAGAGCACTTTCCGTTTTTTTTTTTTTTTTTGGGGGGGGGGGGTGATGAATGTATATGGTCACTGTTTTTTTTCTAAAGGGTAAAGACAAAATTGAAAAAGGTTAGGCTCAGGGGGGTGAAGATGACCAGGATATGATTTAAAACAAAGTAAAATAAGCACAAGGCTTTAATTTGCATAAAAAGAAACAGATGTAACAAAATCCCAGCATAAATATGTATACAATAACAGTAGAACACAGGGGTTACACTAATATAAGGACAATGATGTTAAAGACCTCATCAAAACAGTTTGAGACCCTTCTTAGCTAGACAGGATAAAGCAGTCAATGCAGGCAATAAGAACTGTAACCATGTTGCTGAAAACAAGCATAAGTTAATGCATGTCATATGCAAACCCATGTATCCCAGCCATCTCATTGCTACTGCATAGACAGACTAAAATGCTAATGACTGACTACCTGCAGCCATATTTCATGGAAATACTAATATCGGTCACTGTGGACTGCAATGGTGACTAAAAACACAATATTGGAATCAAGGAGCAGTTAGTAGGTACACAAACTAAGGAAGTGCAGTGTTTGTACACCAGAAAAGTACATACCCCCTTCTGATAATCAAGGACAGCAGAATAATATTGTCCAGACCATGCTAACACATTGCAATAGCTAGTACGTTAGAGTCACAGTACTGATATTAAAAGCTGTATTACTTTAGCTGAGACAGCATTTATGAATGCATTTACTGAAAACATTCAATGCAAGTTGGCAATTATAAAGAGAAAAATGCATAAAAATGCAAACTAAACAACTCTGAAGGCAGTAAACTGTACCTTAAACTATAGGCTTAAAACCTAGTTGTTGGGCACACATTGCAATAGCTAGCACTTATAGAGTCACAATACTGATATCAAAAGCAGTTCTACTGTAGCTGAGAAAGCACTTATGAATGCTTTAACGGAAAACATTCAGTGCAAGTTTGAAATTGTAAATAGAAAATGGATAAAAATACAAACTAAGCAACTCTGAAGGCATTAATCTGTACGCTATAAGCTTAAATCTAGTCATAGGGCACACAGTCACTGAGGGGAACATCCAGTTGCAGAAGGGGATTCCAAAATGGCATCTATAGCTTTTATCACCTTTGCTACAGTAACAGAGGATACTGGGAAGGAGGGTAAGGTGGCTAACACTTAGATAAATCCCTGCTATCAAGTATATCCTCTAATTGCAAGCCTGAAGCAAGGTGGGGGGAGGAGATATATAGCAAGAAGTACAGGTAGATACAACAGCTATAGAGATGGTCAGCACCTGGAGCTAGCAAAGCGATACCAAAAATGAGGCTGCAGAATAAAAACTATCAGTATCAGTGTAGACACTAACCAGGTAAGTCAGGAATAGAGGAAAAATAGTATAGGATGTCTTTACAATAAAGAAAATTCTAAGAAAGTACTTGCACTAGCTTTTGAAAGTCAAATAAAAATTTCATGCACTAGTCTATGAAATTCCAAGAGTCAAAGATATCCTTTTGTTAGGGAATAATAAGCCCTGGGTCCAAATATGCTTCTAAGGAACAGTGTCTCCAAACTACAAGAAGTTTTGACAGGAGTCACTGGAGGGAAGTCTGATAGTCTGAAAGAATGAGGGGGGAGGGGCTACAAGAGGGTTGTATGCAGCTGTTGCTCCTGGTTTTGTGAGTGCCAGGATGCTATATTCAGCTATTTTGTCAATACCTGTAAAGTACAAAGTAGTTTATAAGTGTAAAAGTTTAGGAGCATGTTCACCATGAAAGAGGCATGTACATCCACTTGTAAAGTAAAGTAGTGTCCTGTCAATGTTATAATAAAAGTCGTTCCAGCACAATCCACTGAAAAGCTGTCCAGGAAAGCACTTTCAGTTTTGGGGGGAGAACCACCGAATGTATGAGGTCACTGTTTTTTATTCACTTGTAAAATAAAGTAGTGTCCTGTCAATGTTATAATAAAAGCCTTTGCCTCTGGGCTACGAAGATTCCAAGATGGTGGTCATTTAAGTAACACCCTCTCCACAAAGCTCTTACCCAAACTACTGGAAATAAAGTAATAGCCAACAAATCAGGATATATGAGTATCTCTCAGAGAAGAAGATCCAGCACTTAACCTGAACTCATTGAACCTCAGAATCGTGATGTTCATGAGATAAATCTAGTTTTGTTATCTGGCAGTTACCAACATGAGTTTCCACATGTAAAATAGAGGCCTGAAGGCTTCAGCACTCCAGCAACAGGCAGCGACCATGAGGGGAAAAAAAGTAAGCAAAGTTGTGGTGAGAAAATGGCTAAGGAAATAGAAGGTATGCATACTCAATCCTCCAAAACTAAATTATCGGTGATAGCATCCTCAGAAAAAGAAGTTTTATCTAAAAGACAAAAAAACATCCAAAATACAGCAGGAACAAGTTAAAGATAACACAAAACAAAAGCCTGAAAATACTATTCATATGGAGGATCTAAAGAGAGCCCTTTTACAATTGCAATTTGCAGTTCAAGGATTCTCAGAACAGCTGAATAAATTTGGAGGTACAATGAATCAAATTGCTGAGACTGGACTTAGTAGAAGGAAAAACCAGAACTAATGAGTTAGAAATTGAGCAACTTAAAGCAGAAATAAGAGCTAAAAACAAGACACTATCTGACATACAATTAAAAATCCTGGACCACTAAGCAAGGAACAGACAAAACAATCTCATTATCAGAGGATTACTGGAAAAATATAAACAGAATCAATTGCTTCCAATTAAACAAATCTTTAGTGTTTTACTACAATCAAGGGAATTTACAGATGAATGCATAATTGAAAGAGCGCACCAAGCCATCTATAAAAACCAAAGCACCACAATCCCAAGAGCAATATATGTAAAGCTTCTTAACTACCAGGATGTACAATCAATCCTCTCTGCATTCAGAAAACAAAAGCACTTTATGTGAAATGGATATACAGTTTCTATATCACGGGATCTCCCGCTAGAAGTCATGGATAGATGTCGCAAACTCTTTCCATACTGCGCAGACCTAATTAAATTCAAGGTCAAATTCCAAATGAGATTCCCCAACACACTTTTTTTTACCACATTGATATTAAATATGCCATGGTTTCACCTAAAGAAGCTAATTCAGTCTTTATGAAGTGCTTTAGCAAACTTCTCAAAACAGGAAAAAAGGAACTGGAGCAAGCAACACAGCACCCAAACAGGAGTAATAAAAATCATTTAAGGATTTTTATTACTCCTGTTTGGGTGCTGCGTTGCTTGCTCCAGTTCCTTTTTTCCTGTTTTGAGAAATTTGTATTTGCCTTGAGTTTGCTTTAGCAAACTACCGGAAGTATAGATATGGAAAATGTTGCACCTTTACTTACCAGCTCTAATTTTTAGCTCTCCTGGTCCCTATCTTCCGATCTTAAATGCAGACATGCATTAGTTTTATTAAAGTTGTGTAAGTTAAACTAAAAAGAAGAATCCATTGCCATTCACGGCTCCCAGGAATGATTGGACTGATGAGATGCAGCCAGTGGGACCCTTAAGTGGTAGCAAATTTCGACCCTAATAGGCAAGTGCATTAAAAAGAGCTTCCTTCCAGCTCAACCTGTTCACTGGGACTCTGTGATACCTCCATGCCTAAGAAAATATCTCTCCTGTTGACAGACGACTTCTCCACCCTCATACAGACGTGGACAGGGCTGTGAACTGAGCATTGACTAATTCCTATGAAATAGCAAAGGTAAAGAGAACATGCGAGGTATAAGTCTATTAAATATATGTGATCATATGAGGCAAATTACCTCCCCACTTTAACCTATATGGATGCATCTCTTTCTTAAAGAACACATTTCTGTACTACTCTCTCCATGAGTGTGGGGGGATTGACCTGGTTGTTTTAAAAGCAGTATGATTCAGACCTGCTATATATTTTCTAGTCACTGTGGGCCTCTTTCTCTATCTAATATACATTGCAATGTTTAATATCATAAACTGTCTAAAGAGGAAGAGAATCGAGGTGTCAGTTGTTAATAGCTGTCAGCTAGGAATAGCAAATATGCAATGCCTGTTCTATGTATTGGCTGGTCTATAGGGAACTGTATTTTTGGAGAAACCACAAACTCTCCCAGTCTGAACTGATTTTATATGTTCAAATAATACGTTCATAGGAGATGCATACAGAAATTTCAAAGAAAAGACTACAACCCAGAGCTTTATGAAAATAAAGTATTTAGTATATTTTGTGCTAATTCGGTTAATCTAACAGGTTTTAAGTGACGCTAGATGCAATGTAGCGTTAGTCTTACTGTAAGCTATGATATGTTTAGTTGAGATGGCTACGAAACTCCCTATACTTAGCTTAGTTTCTCTACTGGGAATTATATCATGGTGTATTATATATGTTTTTCAGCAATTTGCATAAATAACTGCTTTACAATAACTCTCTCTCTTTTATATGTACATACATAGGATTTTTGATATTTCTCTTCTCTGCTCTCTTCTCCCTTTCCTGAAGTTAGATTTTTGATATCATATTCCATTTATTAATATAAAATGCTTAATAAATGTATGTGATTTGATGCTTGCATAACATTATATTTACCATAATTGGCAGAACCTTAGTTAAGAGTTAGGTGGATAATTTAAGTAGGGTACATGTTTGGAACTACGTCAAGGATGTACATAGGATGTAGATATAGTTGCCTTGTTTTTGTTAACTACTCAACATTCTTAAGGATGTGTTTACCTGTTCTTTCTTTCTCTTTCTCTTTCTCAAATATAGGGGTTAAGTGGGTAGGCACAGGGGTAGATTTGAGAGAGATCAGTGCTGCACTCTCATTATTTGTTACAAATGTACCTAATTTACAAATTAATCTTGAGCCATTCATTAGATCTCCTGCTTTTAGTCATTTCAACCACACTGTTAATATTAACCTAACACCCCAAAAGCTATGGATAATGTGTGGAAGTTAATTTCCTGGAATGGAAGAGGACTCCAGGACAAAAATAAAAGAAATCTTCTAATGCACCTTCTCTTCAAGGCAGAAGCAGATATTTGCTATATTCAAGAATCGCATATGCTGGAGGAAGAGTGGACAAATGAAAAGAATAGGAAATTGATAAAAGATAATGGGCCAGATTCACGAAGGCTTGCACAGAGTCTAAGAGTAGTGTAAGACTCCATGCAGCCTTCACGATCCAGGAACAGCCCAAAGTCCGTGTAAGAGACAAGCTAAAACGGCTCTTACATGGAGTGGGCGTGAATAAGGTAATCACCTCACTTGCAGCCGAATAGCATGCAAATGAGGATGATTAGTGATCCAGGAAGCCCAGAACAGCCTGTGTAAGAGCCGTTTTAGCTGCAGAAATGTACTCAGTTGACAACTGAGTACGTTTCTGCAAAAACTGCAATGGAGCCATGTCAGCTCCAAATAAAGGGCGCATATGTGTCAGGCAGCATGCCAATGGCCAAATATGTGGCCATTGGCAAAGTAACCTGATGCAAATAAATTAAAAATATAATTTTTTTTCGGCGATTGCCGATGTTTAAACCCAGCGCAGCCCCGCGCAAATGGGCTGCGCTGTATAAAACATAAAAACGAAGGTTTTAAACCTACAAATGTAGGTTTTATGCAATACATGGAATGTCAATGCAAGGACCAGTAGACCAAAACCAACATGGCCACCGTGTAGTGGTTGCTAGGGGGGGAAGCTGAGTCTAAGACATGTAACTAAGCATTAGTAGGCAATCTGATGCAAATGAGTGTAAGGATACTGAATTCCACTGTCACATAGCAAATGAGCACAGTCTGAGTAGTGTAAGTGTTACAGAAGGGGGAGGAACAGAGTAGGAGATAGGTGACATCACAGGGAGGAATGGTAGAAAGAAATGCAGTTCATTGGAGGTCAGTTACATGACAGATGTCAGACAGATATCATGGAAAGAGGTGTGCCACTAACTAAGCATGAGAAAGTCAAGAAATGGAAGGTGTACACTGTTGCCTACACCAAAGTTTCTTGCTGGATGTGTATGCGCACGTGTGCGCGCCATGAAGCGCGAGTAAGGCAGTGTGCACGCGTGTAAGGCAGACTGAGCATGTGGGAGCGTGTTGGGAGATGTTTAACACTGTTTGTGCGGGCGTGCATGTGTTTTAATCTGAATAAGCAGATTCTGAACCGTGTAAGTATGTGTGCGCGTGTGTAAGCCACTGTGAGCGTGTTTCTGCTGGTTTACACATGGCTCCACCCTGAGGAAACAGAAAGGAAAAAGGAAGCAACAGATTTAGTGGGAAGCTAGCAGGGAATACTGCTGGTGCTAGCAGGTGAAAACAATTAGATGCAGGCAATTACACAGGCCGAACAGTAGCCCAGCCCAGCACTTAAAACTCTGCAAACAGCAGTGCAGGATGTTTCTCTCAAGAGACACTGCAAGACAAGAGTTAAGTTATCAGAAGTGAAAACTGAAAAAGCTGAACTCAGAGCAGAAATGTTAGGGGCTGCCATAGCTGTCATAATGAGACATAGGCGACTTGCTGAGGGTGGTGACAATGCAGATGGTGCCAGACAACCCACAGTGAGGAGACGGAAAAGAGTGTACAGGCCCAGGGTCACCTACCATGGGTTACATGAGCTGGAGATAGTAGAGTGCTATAGAGTGGACAGAGACCTCCTGCAGCAAATAGTGGAGCTGTGCAGGCCACGCCTCACACACAGAACCAACAGAGGGGAACCCATCCCAGTGGAAACCAAGGTATGTGTTGGCCTAAGAATACTAACAGGTACCTTCCAGAGACCAACTGGTGATATGATGGGGATATCACAGGCATCAGCCTCCAGGGTACTGCACCATTCCCTGGATGCCATGTCAGCACATGTCGGTGATCATGTATATTTCCCCAATGCCCGTAATTATTGGCCAGCAATATGCGTCTCTTCCAGCAAATAGCGGAATACCCTGAGGTAGTGGATGCAATAGACTGCACGCACATACGCATCAAAGCACCAGCCGGTGAGCAGGGTAGGGCATACATCAACCGCAAGGACTTCCCCTTCATCAACTGCCAGGTCGTGTGTGATGCCCAGGGCATAATAATGAATGTGTGTGCTGGCTGTCCTGGGAGCTACCATGATTCCCACATCTGGCATTTGACGCAGCTGTACCAGACATTTGCCAATGGGGACATCCCGCATGGACAACTAGTGTGGGATGCAGGTTATGCACTGGAGCCGTGGCTGATGACACCCATCAGAAACGCACACACACCTGAACAGGAACGCCATAATGAGGCACACGCACAAACACGTAATGTAGTAGAGCGTGTGTTTGGGCTGCTCAAGTCACGGTTCCGGTGTCTGGACACATCTGGTGGAGCCTTGCAGTACACACCAACTACATGTACCCAAATTGTCATGGTATGTGCTATGCTACATAATATGATCTTGCGAAAACAGCTGCAGCAGGACCAGCATAGGGCCGGGCCAAACAGCCCCCCCACCATTGCCAAGGCCATCACAGGCAGAGCGTGACTCGGAGGAGGAACAACCTGAGCCTGCCCCAGTAGGCAGAAGGAGGCGTGCCCAGTATGCCCTGGCCTTGGCAAAGAGGCAACGCATAGCACATACACTGGCTCAGTAGGAACCCTGGGAATGATACCCCTCTCTGACTCACTCATATAGTAACAGGGATGCCTAACATGACACAACCTGCTCTCAAAAATGTACAGGGAAGTGTAATATGCGCATCCGACAGAGGCAGCCCTGCAGCACCACCTGAGGCATGAATGCTATGTGTTAAGTAATGTAACACCATGTACTATATGCACACCTGAGGACCCCGACTAACATCCTACCCTCACCAAGCATCATGCCACAACATGACAATGAGATGATCAAGTGCAATAATTGACAGAAGTATCGCAGTTAGTCAAAGGGGATCCAATGTGTGCCAGTCTGGGATGACATGCTGAGCATGACATGATGCACCACCTGCTAGGACTGGCGTGCACCTATCAGTGCAGGCCGCATGGATACTTGTAAAGGCTGTTGTTACCCACAGTGTGCCCTGAATAGGTAAGGCTCATAACACAAACCTATCTCCTTAGGTATCAGAAGGGATAAGACTAAGATAAGGGATAAGTCGAAACAGCAAGATGCATGCAGTCTAAACTCACCCAGTATGGAGAATGTTGGTATCTGCGCTGTAACAGAAAACTGAGTCAAGGCTCACAACAGCACCCAACACTACCAGGTTACACCTCATACTGTGCTGTACAGCCTCAAAACATGGAACAAGCTACAAAAGGAGGATGACTAGCAAGAATTGTCAAGGATAACCACAGCCCCATGTTGGTACCACAACAAAAAGCAGCATGGACTAGCCATGGTCAAGTAACAGTGGCTAAAACTGCTCCTCGGTTTATAGCCTGCTACAGACTACTGTCCCAACATCAGGAACTGCACCTGGCCTATTCTGGAATACATGAATATATCAAGTCCTCCAAACCACATTATATTGGGTGACTGAAAATACCCAGACATAGACTGGGAGCATTATACTATTTCCAACAGTGTAGGACAAAAGTTCATAGAATCCATAAACCAAAAGGCCCAGGAACAACGTACCACTCCCACAAGAGGGGTAAGCATACTGGATGTGATAATCAGCAACATGGGTACTGGATGGCAAGATGAGAAGTGTATTGCTCACTGGTAAAACCAGACCATAGAGTAATCACACTGGATATACAAATCCTGACCACAGTCCCTGGCCAGAAAACCACAGTGGAAAACATGTGTTAAACAATATTTGCACTCCTCCAAACTGATGTGGAATCCATTAAAGGTCCTGTGCAGGTGCAAAATATGGGCCACACCTCAGATCGTGTAATACAGCCATTCCATGAACACTGCCAGGAATGCTTGGATAATGCAATCCTAAATTAAAACAAGACACAATGCCATACATGCAGGAATCTGGCATGGTGGACACCAGCCATAACCAAACCATGCAAGAGAATGAGGAAGCTACTACATGACAGAGCAAACATAAACAATGAAGTAATCACTGATCAGTAGTATGGCAATAAAATCTGTCCACACATACAATCCACTAAGGCCAGCCACAACAAGTTGAATCTGTGAATCCTGAGGCAATGTTACACCTGCCCCAAGTACACAGACAACCCCCAACTCCACCCAAGAAATACAAATATATGTGAGAGATGCAACCATCTATCCAAACTGGAGGCTGAGCTCCCTCAACTCAGTACTCCCAAAACTAGTCAGGAGGAGAAGGTAACCACACACACCACAAACACAGTCCCACATAGACCTATCACAACTGCAAACCAAACACATAAACACAGAAAAACATTCCCGGAGGCACAAATTACAAACACAGCATACCAACAGAGGCCTCTAAAGCAGACACCCAATCAAACAACCTCCAAACATAGCACATGCAACACACAGTACACAAAGCTGGTGTGCCAAACAGTCACAGGCCAGAAGGAGAAACAACATGCCTGATGCAGTTGTAATAGGTGACTCCATAGTCAGACACACTGCTCTCCCGCACACCAGACTGAACAAGGGAAAGGGTACAGTAAGATGTCTGTAGGCTGCCACAATACGCCACATAACAGAAGTATGCAGGTCACTCCAAAGCAAGTAGAAATATGATGCAGTCATAGTCCATTCTGGTGTGAATGACCTGAGATGTACCTCCCTAGACTACATGAAAAGAGACATAGATGAGCTCTCTGATTATGTAGTCCAGGCCGGTATGACACTCACCGTTTGCAGCATCCTACCCTTACCAAAAATAATGCCACAGTACAAACACGGAATGATCAGTCATAGCAAGTGGCACACTTACTGGTGTCATTTCAAGGGGATCCAATGTCTGTCTGCTTGGGATGTCATGCTTGACAAGCCATGCAGATGTTCTTGGGGTGGCTTGCACCTGTTACCCCTGGGCGTCTGGATATTGGATAAGGCCTTTGCCACCTCCATAGAGCCTTTTGTAGGCAAGGCTGAAAAGACTGACCCACCACCCTAGAAAACATAAGTGGAAAGAAACATAAGGGTAATGCTGACCAATGCCAGATGTGTAAACCCCACTATGCATGCTCCCAAGGCCATCTCCAGTATGGAGAACATCGATGTTTGTGCAGTGACAGAAACCTGCTGCAAGCCTCCTGACTGCACACCAGCACTACCAGGTTATACCACGTATCATGTGTCATGGCCCCAAAACCTGGAACAAAACATAAAAGGAGGGTGAGTATCCATATTCAGCACAGACACCCATACGTCCAGGTAACTGACAATGCACAAGGCATTGGAGTCCACCCATGTGCAACTAACTGTAGGCAAGACTGCTGTACAGTCTGTAGCATGCTACAGACCACACTCTCACACACAGGAACCCCACCCAGCCATCCTGAAGACACTGGACAGTATGAATGTCCCACCAAATACCAAACAAGGTACCACAAATTACCACATAGGTGGTAAACCATTATGTATGGAAGGAGTAACCAGGGACCTAGGGACACAAGTGGACATTAACCTGTTATGTGACACCCACATTGCCAATGTGGCTAGGAAGACTGTCTACATTTGACACCGTATCAGGAAAGGATTCACATCTACGTCAACAGAGGTCATTGTGCCCCTATACTGTTCTCTAATCACACCCATAATCTAGTACAATGTCTCATATGGGATGTACCTTACCTGACACCTGCAGCAGTTAGAAAGTCCTCAAAGGTACCTCACCAAGAGGATAAAGGGTCTCAAATATATGTCATATGCTGCCTGGCTGTAGACACCCCAGCTGAATGCAGTCACATACTGCCTACACAGAGGCATTGCATCCCTGTTGTAGAAGGCCATGCCCAACACAGGAGTAATGGACATGCTCCACCCCAGAAAACTCAAATCCATCAGAGCTGTGAGAGTGAGAGATGTCAACCTCAACAAATAATGAAATAGGATGTGCTGGTGGGACAGATACATAATCCAGAGGCTCCCCACACCCTGGACCAGAATCCCACTCCATGTTAGGCAGAGCCCCTCACTGACACTCTTCAACAGGAATCTTGCCAAGTGGATGGATGATTGTAGAGTTACACTGGGGGTCTTCACTGTGTCATGTCCAGACAGAGGCACAGCAAAGCAAATCATAAATGGCCATAATATTCACATAGCAAGGGGTGGCAAAAGCCACACACACTCTGGCTAGGCTAACAAATGCCCTAGGATAGATAGCCTAGTATGAACCTATGAACAAATGAAGATACAAACTGTACAGGACACTAAGGATAATCCCAAGGCTTTCACAACTGATGGTAGGAACCATGTTGGGAATTCACAGATATGCTCTGAATCACACAAATATCACAAACACACACACATATTGCCAACATACATCCTGACAGGTGCAGTGCAACCCCCCCCCCCCTCGAATGCAGAATATCTATCCCAGCAGACTGCTGGCCCTCTGACATTGCAGATGCTGAGGTAACAGCCAACATCTACAAAGCAAAACACACAGCAGCAATGGTATGAGATGGTGTCCTGGGCTTAGTGCAACATGGACTCCAAGATGAATGGAATGCCAAACCACACTACTGCTCAATGTCAGCCTTATGACAGAATATGTACCCAAAGAGCAGTGTACAACAACAGTGGTCTTTCTCAACAAAGGTGTTGCCTGAATGGATACTGAAAACTACTACCCCAGAATCCTGAGAAGCTCGGTCTGCACAGCTATGGAAAGGATCAGCATGTACCACAGACATAAAGATATTGGGGACCTACTGACACCGGACCCTACCCAGTGTGGCTTTCTTAAGTGCAGATCCTGCCCCTAAACATGTTTGACTCAATTGAAACAGTCATTAAGGTCAATGATGAGGGCAATGTGGTCCACACAGCGTAGCTGGACCTTGCAAAGGCTTCTATACAATACCCTACGTGTTCATTATAGATAAGCTCACCAGCTTAAATATAAACCCCTATGTCAGTAGAGGGGTTGCAAACCAGACCAAGGACAGAACAGACATGGTCAGACATGCTGCAGCCATGTCAGACTACAAACCAGATATAACTGGCATCCCACAAGGCTTGGTCCTGGGATCTCCCTCGTCTGGTATACATGTCCCATAGGTACAGGCAAACATGGAAGGACTGTGTCCGAACATGTTTGCAGAGGACTACAAACTGCTCACCACATATGATCCACCAGGTGACACAAGCATCCCACAAAAGGGCTACATAGAAACAGACAACTGGTGCCATAGCCATGTCAGCAAGCTAATTGCAGAAATGTGTATAGTCAACCCCCGTGGATATAGAGTAAGTGCCCACCAATTACCACATAGGAGTTAACCCATTATGTAGTTAACATGTAATGAGAGACCTGGGGACACAAGGTGATAGATATCCTGCATTGGACAAACATGTGCTGTAGTGTTTACAGAAACATACCATATACCCACCTAATCATGGAGGTTGTCAGATCTAGATAAGGGGAGGTCATTGTGGCTCTGCAGTCATCCTTCATCAGCAGTACAATTGACTACAATACCCCTGTGGGATGTACCTCAGCAGACATCTCCATCAACCGTAAAGTCCGCAACAGTACCTCACCAGGAGTATCAAAGAGCTTGCACAGATGCCATGTGTTGCCTGTGTTGCTGGTATCAATAAACATGCTGCACCTTGTACAGTCTGAATGGCAGTGAGCTGTGCACATGAGACCTGAACCCCAGCACTGACTTACATAGGACAAGCTGTACTGCATGATCCATAACACAGAAGCCACCCCCACCCATGAGTGAACCCCCAGTACAGGCTACCCATAGAGTCACTTATCAATCTTCCTCAATAGGAATCTTGATGAGTGGATGGGAGATGGTAGCTTTATCCTGGGTATCACTGTCATGTCACAGGTAGACAGAGGCACAGTATACTAACTATGACATATGTCATGGCAAACTCCACTTACAATGTGTGTTGAAGGACAAACACACTCTCCAACTAGCATTAGACATGGACTAGGGCACATCGCTAGTGTTTGCAAATGTACACCTATGTTGTGGAATACACTACCAATGTTGGACAAGCCTGGTTTAAGTAGTTCATATCTGAACAGAATGCAACATGGTCAGATGTACACAACTGGCCCCTAACCAGGCTGTTGTGCTCACTATCAAAATGTAAAGCAGTGATAGCACTAAAGCCCAGGATACTGTCCACCACAGTCAAAGTACTACCAGTACACTATACAGTACTACAGTGTTAGGTCAGTGTGAAAGGATGTTGACAACTGTATGCAAAGTATCCCATGCAAACACTGCAGGCACAGTATAATCCTGTTGTGTTCACACACAAAGCAGTTGTACAGTAACTACACAACATGACACACAACACACAACCATAAATGGGTGATATTTGTTGAAGTTCACACTCATCCACAAAGGTGGTGGGCTGCAGAGTCCAACATATGGAATGCTCACACTGGGCATGCTCAATGAGACATATGTCAGACAACATGCCATGGGAAGGCTGAACTGGGCATGCTCACACACTTAGGCCAAATCTCAGTTTAGCAGTTGGACACACATATCTGGTATTTTTATGTGTTATTCCAGGAACCAACCACATTACAGCAGTCTGCCCAGTGCACACAGTTAAATGACTACAGAGACATACGTGATATAGTGGATCCCTCCCATATGCAAACATCTTCCACAGATGCACAAGTTGTTCATACAAACAGGGAATGCTATGGCAATAAAGATGTGCAAACAGTCTACCAGCAACAAATAATGTGCATTTGACAATTAAACATATGGGTGTAGAGGTCAACACTAGGCTGTTTGCCCTAGGGAATGACAGCTAAGCCAGAGTGTGCTTGGTGTCTGCCTCCCCACAGGATGCACATTCCCCTTTCTAAACACCGATGATGTCAGCACCCTATAAGTACAGCAGGAGAAAAAGAACTTTCCAGTAATGTGAATAGCACACTCTGCTAATGTGTCCTTCGCAAGTGTCATAACATAGTTAAGTAGGGGTTTGAATCCTGCAAATGCTCAGTGTGTGTGAATGAGTGGGTTTGGTGTGTGTGTAAGTCTGTGGGAGAGAAATGCCCCTTTTGGCAACTAGGAAAACACACTACAGGATGCACATTCCCCTTTCTAAACACCGATGATGTCAGCACTCTAAAAGTATAACAGGAGAAGAAGAATCTTCCAGTGATGCGAATAGCGCGCTCTGCTAATGCGTCCGTCACAAGTGTTATAACTTAATTAGGTAGGGGTTTGAATCCTGCAAATGCACAGTGAGTGGGTTGGTGTGTGTGTAAGTCTGTGGAAAAAAAATGTCCCTTTTGGCAACTGGGAAAACACACTACAGGATGCAGATTCCCCTTTCTAAACACCGATGATGTCAGCACTCTATAAGTACAGCAGGAAAAAAAAAACCTCCCAGTAATGCGAATAGCATGCTCCGCTAATGTGTCCGTCTCAAGTGTCATAACATAGTTAGGTAGGAAGTTGAATCCTGCGAATGGCAAGTGTGTGTGTTTGTCTGAGGGGGGGTTAGTGTGTGTGAGAGAAATGTCCCTTTTGGCAACTAGGAGAACAGACTACAGGATGCACATTCCCCTGTCTAAACACTGATGATGTCAGCACTCTATAAGTATAGCAGGAGGAGGAACACCTCCCAATAATGCAAATAGCGCGCTCTGCTAATGCGTCCGTCTCAAGTGTCAAAACATAGTTAGGTAGAAGTTTGGATCCTGCAAGTGTGTGTGTTTGTGTGAGGGGGGGGTTAGTGTGTGTATAATTGTGTGTGAGAGAAATGTCCCTTTTGGCAACTAGGAGAACAGACTACAGGATGCACATTCCCCTGTCTAAACACTGATGATGTCAGCACCCTATAAGTATAGCAAGAGAAGGGAAACCTCCCAGTAATGCGAATAGCACACTCTGCTAATGTGTCCATCTCGAGTGTCATAACATAGCCCGATAATGGTTAGAATCCTGAAAATGGCAAGTGTGTTTTTTTGGCTGAGGGGGGTTAGTGTGTGTGAGGACAATGTCCCTTTTGGCAACTAGGTGAACAGACTACAGGATGCACATTTCCCTTTCTAAACACTGATGATGTCAGCACCCTATAAGTACAGCAAGAGAAGGGAAACCTCCCAGTAATGCAAATAGCACACTCTGCTAATGTGTCTATCTCAAGTGTCATAACATTGTCAGATAGGAGCTTGAATCCTGCAAGTGTGTGTTTTTGGCTGAGGGGGGTTAGTGTGTGTGAGGACAATGTCCCTTTTGGAAACTAGGTGAACAGACTACAGGATGCACATGTCCCTTTCTAAACACTGATGATGTCAGCACCCTATAAGTACAGCAAGAGAAGAAAAACCTCCCAGTAATGTGAATAGCGTGCTCCGCTAATGTGTTCGTCTTACGTGTCATAATATAGTTAGATAGGGGTTTGAATCCTGCAAGTGTGTGTGTTTGTCTGAGGGGGGTTAGTGTGTGTGCAATTGTGTGTGAGAGAAATATCTCTTTTGGACACTAGGAGAACAGACTACAGGATGCACATTTCCCTTTCTAAACACCAATGATGTCAGCACCCTATAAGTACAGCAAGAGAAAGGAAACTTCCCAGTAATGTGAATAGCACACTCTGCTAATGTGCTCATCTCGAGTAACATAACATAGCCCAGATAGGGGTTTCAATCCTGCAATTGACAAGTGTGTATTTTTGGCTGAGGGGGGTTAGTGTGTGTGAGGAAAATGTCCCTTTTGGCAACTAGGTGAACAGACTACAGGATGCACATTCCCCTTTCTAAACACTGTTCAGCTGAAGGCCATGGCTCTGGCACAAGTTGTCTGTTTCTATGATGCCCCTTTGGAAGATGTTTGTGTCGGCTGGACAGTCGATTATGGTGGCCAGTTCGCAGTCATCTGCATATTTGGTCAGCCACAGTCCGTCCGTGTTGGCCTGTACCTCCAATGAATATATACCAAACAAGAGAGGTCCCAGGACTGAGCCTTGTGGGACACAACTCGTAACTGGTTTGGAGTCTGGCATGGCTCCAGCAATTCTAACCATGTGGGTTCTGTCCTTGAGCCACTGTGCAATCCATCTAGTGACATAGGGGCTTATATTTAAGCTGGTGAGCTTCTCTAGAATGCCCAAGTGGGGTATTGTTGTGAAGGCTTTTGCAATGTCCAGGTAGGCTGTGTGAACCACCTTCCCCTCGTCAATGGCCTTGGTGACTGTTTCAAAGAAATCAACCAGGTTAAACCTGGTAGTGCTGGTGTGCTCTCAGTAGCCCTGAACCAGGCATCTGTTACTGCACAGATATCGATGTTCTCCATGCCAAGGAGTGTTTTGGGTGCATGCATCTGGAGGTTTAGACTTCTGGTGTTGGGTAGCATTACTCTGAGTTTCTTATCCCTTGTGATACCTATGAAGGTGGGTTTGTCATTTGAGCCTTGCCTAACACAGGCACTATGGGGGTAGCAAGAGCCTTTGCCAATATCTGAAAGCCCAGGGGTGACAGGTGCAGGCTGTCCCTAGAGAAGCAGGTAGTTCAACAGAAGATGAATATGTGAAGGTGTAGTGCCTGTGATTAGTTAGCAGTAGCATATATGACTGCTCACATGGACACATGCCAGGTAAGTCATATGCACTGTGTCACAGGCAATGTACATGTGAACAGTACAAGCAGTGACATCCTGTCAAGTGGGACATGGACATACATATAGTAAGCTATGCAGATGGCACTAGGAGTCCACAGAAGCTCTATAACTATGCATTGCAGGTGTGATCAGTATTCCAGGGTAATTGCAAGCAAACATGCATGCAAACAAAGCTACAGTAAACAGGGCTGCATGTAGTCCATTGTACAACAAACACGCTGTACCAGTTCCAGTAGGTAACACTGCAAATATGCAGGCACTATGCACATGTACATGGAAATACACGGGTCAGATGGCTAAGGTCCAGTCTCATTGCACACAAGTGTACAGACCATGTACTGTCAGGATGTACAATAACTGGATGGAAACCCATGTGCTCATACCTGCAGTAATACACATGTCAAATAACAGACACTGAGCCTTCACTCAGTGGTTCCATACTTAGTAGGATGTATGCTACCTGGCCTGCCACCACAGTATCCCTGGCATATATGGGGACTCTTCCTCCTGTGACAGTTAGTTATGTGTGTTGGGGCTGTCTAGCATGGTATGAGATGTGAGCATGCAGTGCTAGGGTTCTCCTGTGTGTCCTGTACCAGTCGTGTAGTACTGCACACATATCAACATCCTCAAACATCTGCATTGCAGAGTCCAGTGTGGGCAACATGCCACTTGCAATTTACATGTCCATCATTGTGTATTACTACATTCATTACCTTATCCCCTGTGCTACCTATGCATGTAGACTTCTGTTGACATCATTACCACCAGTATGCCAACATGTGCAGATGATACACTATGGTACTTACCATGGGTGTAGACAACAGGACATGACATTCACACACTTACTGCATCAGGCATGCTGTGATATACCCACAATAAATTCAGCACACAGTACTGTTAACATCATGATACTATTACTACACATCTATGTGGTCACCCTGTGCATCAGCAACATGTTAACCTGTACCTGCACAGTTGTTACAGATTGCAGGAGGTGGCACAGTTTCATCATATGCACAGGGTATGAACTTGGTATGCCTGAGTCGGCCACCGATACCACCAATTGAAATGTATGTGTATGTGTGTTGGTGAGGGACAGCAGTAGAAGGTGGGGCAATGTTGATGCAGTGTGTGCATGTATGCGGTAGCCCTAGGTGTTGTCAATTCGCATGTGTGTATGGATGCACGCAGTTCCACCTCATGGCTGCCATATACTGGTGTTTGTGGACAGCCACAGGCTGTACCTGCCAGGTCATACAGATCAGTGTCTCTGGCCACGGACACGGTACCTGTGCCTTGCAGGGGTGCTATGGACCATATCCAGTACCAACCCAGACTGGGTACTGTCATCAGAAGCAGGTGTTCATTGACTGGACACAGATCCCTGTCGGGCCCAGCCAGAGCCACGTGCACATGGTCTCCTGGGGCGGTCTGATGACAGCTCAGACCCAGCATTGCTGGGGCTGCTGCTGGCACTATGGGGGCGGCTGCGGCCCTGTTGTCGTCCGCGACGACTGCCAGCTGCTGCTGTTGCTGGCATACGGCCATGTCAATGCCTCAACCGCCCACCATCGCCCTGGCTCATGGACATGTAGTTGTGGAACTGGTCTAATAAGTCCCCATAATGTCTGTCTATGACATCGGTGAAATCATGGATGGCAGCCGCAATATCACGCATACTGTCAGTCATGGCTGTGCGACATGCTGTCAGCTCCCTCAGACCCTGTCTGGTGTACCGTTCCATACATGACTGTGCCTGCATGACAGCCTGAAACATAGCTGAGGTTGTAAGACCTCTGTGGGCACGTCTGACAGGGGCAGTACGCCCATGGATGCTCCCATGAAAACCCCTGGACATTTGTCTATGTGTTACCATCTCTGGGCCATGCCCATGGCTGCTGTGTGGGGAGGCATGTGCCACAGATACCACATTACCCTGGTCAATGCCCACTGTATGCTGTCCATCACCAAGGGACATTGGTGACAAAGGGTGTATTGGCAGGATAACTGTGCGCATTGATGAGGTCGACAGCTGTGTACTGTCAATCGGCTGACCAATGGCGGACCCTGGCATACTTTCCTGTGCCATTACACAGATGTCATCATTATCAGTACCCACAGCACCTGATTCAGGTTCCCTGCTACATGACACCAGAGCAGCAACAGAACCTGTGGGAGGGAAACAGGAAACACAGTTTACAATGTCTACACATTACCAGTGATGCACACATGCACACATGCACACATGCACACATGCACAGGTGCACAGGTTCACACATGCACACATGCACAGGTGCACACATGCACAGGTGCATACATGCACACATGCACAGGTGCACACATGCACACGTGCACACATGCACACATGCACACAGTTTCACACAATTGTACAGTACTCAGTATGTGTGATATCAACACACAGACACAGACACACCTACATGCATACAAAGAGCACTACTAAGTGAGCCAAATAGTACTATTACTATCAACACTATTACAGGAATTGTTAATACACACTCACCAGCATGGATAGGCTGCATTGCTGTTATACCAGAGGGTCCTACAGACGTGAAGAAACTAATGTCAGTGGGCACAACTGTGCCATTGTTACTGAGTATGATACAGGTCAGTAGTACAACAGTCGCCTTTCACAGGTCAGCTGCTAATATTGAGGATATCACACTTGCACATTAAATACTATGGTGACAGCTACAAACCAAGGACACACCTCACACATGCATTAACTACCAGTGTACACAACAGTCAACTATACATATGGCATATTACCTGCACGTTCACTGTCTTGCTGCTGCGTGGCTCCAGCCTCCATCATAATGCGTGTCTGCTGCTGTTGTTGTTGCTGGCAGACTGGAGCCACTACACTCATGAGTAGTCCCTCCAGTCTGGTGAGTGGGGGATGTGTAGCCACCCCACCATCTGTGGCGACCTGTTGCCTGTGGATATCCGACGCACGCTGACGGACATGTCAGATTAAATCACTGCAGTGATGTCGTACCTGCTCATATGTCCTATTATGCATGCCTATGTCATTTACCCGATGGACAAGGTCTTGCCACAGTGCAGCCCTCTCCTGCTGATTCTGGCTAGTTCGGGAAAAGAGTATTGCATAATCCCACACCAGGCTCTGGTGTATTTCCTCATCCTCAGCTGTGGAGTAGGTGGGATTCTGCGGGTGGGCCATGTACCTGAGAAAGAAAATAACCTGGTTATATATATATGTCAGCAGAATTTGGCACACATACTACACATGCTACCTGACTGTTATGATACAACATATCTCCCATATGTAGTATCTGTCTGTCTATTGGTGGATACACATGTAGATGGCCAGGTATCAGTGCTCAGCCAGCAGCTGTGCAACAGTACCTGGCACACTCCATACGACATACTACCAAACCCCAGCAGTCAGAACACTGATTCAGGTCAAGAGCACCTCCTCATGCTGGGTGTTTGTATCTAGGTACTGTATGGCCTACATCATCAACTACTGTGAGCTGACCACACACTGATTGCCCTGGATATACATATCCCACCTCCACCACCAGCATGAACGACTATAGTGCATAACATTACAGATACAAACTTTACACTTTGTAACAGTGACATGGTATCCTTTCAGCCCACTGGGCCAGTGGCAGATACAACCCACAATGCTGACCCCTACACAATTGCTTTCTACAGACATGTCCGAGAATGCATGGATCATGCAATCCCATATATGACCAAGACACTCTCCACAAAGGGACAGCATCCTGTCTGGTGGACCCCAGCCATAGACAGATTGTATTACAGAAGATGGAAGCTACTGCGAGACAGAGCATAATTCCATAAAGGGAGGGCATGTCTGAGCAGCACTAGTAAGGATCTATTTTCCATCATACAAACATCCATGGGCAACTTTGAGAGGGAAATCAAGAGGGACACTACAGATAACCAGAAGGCCTTCTTCAGTTATGTTAGCAACTTGGTCAGGATCCATCCTCTATGCCCATAGTTAGTACACAACAACACATATTTCACTGACACCACAGATATTGACAACATTGTGGCAGACAGGTTCAGTGCAGGTGTCACCCCGCCCTGTCCCCCAAAATAAGACATAGTTATCCCAGCTGACTGTAACCTCCCTGTCATCACCGATGTCCAGGTGAGAGCCACCCTCAGGACAGCAGAATACACAACATGAATGGGACCTGATGGTATCCCCAGTTGCATGCTACATAAACTCTGACAGGAGCTAAACACACATATAGAAGTGCTATGTAACACTAGCCTGACTACAGGATATGTACCTGTACACTGGCGCACAGCAGCAGTGGTTCCACTCCACGAAGGAGGCACCTCAACATACCAATACAATACAACACAATACATTACATTACAATACAATACTATACAATATGCTATTGCCCCTGGGACTACAGCAGCGTACTGTTCTGCTACACTGACCATTGTGACACATGTGGTGTGATGGTACCTGCTGCTGTCACACAGTTACACAGGGTGACTCATATGGCATATTACCTATCTGACTAACATTCAGCAGGGGTATGTGTGACATGTACTCATGGGGAGTCTTGCTTCTTAACACTGTGTGGTTTATTGCAGGGTATGTCTTATCTGTGGGTAGGAACTCTTACCTCCAAATGTGCACTCTATTGCAGTGGCACGGACGACACACAGCAGACATTTAGGTTGTGGATGGTGTGAGGTGTTACTATGGTTGTTGGACATCTGTCATGGGTGTGACTTACATATGTAAATCCGGGAGTTGTAACCTCTATGTGGGTAGTATATGTGTACTCTGTGGTGTTGTCAGTTACTGTGCATTGGTAATGTGTTTGAGTGCATTGTCACAGTGTTGTACATGTCACTGTGTCCTTCTCCATATCTGTAGCTGTCATGTGAGGTCCATACCATGGCATCCATTATGTGGTGTGGAGGGGTACACCGACCTACATGTCCATAGCTGACACACCATGTTCGCTGACACATACCATGTGCAGGTATTCCAGGGATAGTGTGCCACTGTGAATATCATTGGGGCCACTATTGTACACATTTATGACCCTGTTCACCCCTGACACATGCAGTGGTGGGCAGCCAATCACATATCTGGTGATTACTGGTGTAGGTAATCTGGAATGTGGTATGGTACTCCGGTTTTGACACTGGTGTTCACTCCATGCCTTTGACACCAGGCACCTGTTGCAATACATCTGTACACATGTGCCTCACTCAGAATTTATATACATCTCTCTCTCTCTAGATATGTATGGAGAACATCGATGTCTGTGCTGTGACAGAAACCTGGTTCAAGGCTCCTGAGAGCACCCCAGCGCTATCAGGTTTTACCTCATATCATGCTCCGCCCCAAAATCCGGACAATACCAAGAAAGGAGGGGGGGGTATCCATATTCATCAAGGACACCCACACCTCAAGACTGGTGGCAACGCATGATGCATCGGAGACCATCCAGGTGCAATTAACCGTAGGCAAGACTGCTCTGCAAATTGTAGCATGTTACAGGCCACCCTTACAAACTCAGGAACCTCACATGGCCTTCCTGAAAACACTAGAGGGGATAAATGTATCACCAAACGCCATCATACTAGGTGACTTCAATTACCCTAATATAGACTGGGAACACTACTCAAGCCCAAACACTCTAGCCCAAAAGTTCCTGGAATTCATAAACTCAAATGCCATGGAACAACTAGTCACCATCCCCACAAGAGGAGATAACATACTTGATCTCATCATCACGAACATGGGAGCACAATGTTCAACAGCCGAACTATACCCCCCACTGGTGAGATCAGATCACAAACTAATCTCGCTGGAGGTCCTCATCCCACCCCCCCCTTAAATAAAAAGACCACAGTAAAACTTCTCAAAAGCCGACTTCACACTTCTAAAGACTAGTGTGGTCTCCTTTAAGGCCCCGAGCCGGCGGAAAACAGTACTCAAGCCGCTGAATCACTTACAAATGCCTTCTATCAGCACCTGCAGGACTGCATGGATAAGGCAATCCCAAGCAAAACAAAGACTCTTTGTACCAAAGGCAAGCGTCCAGTCTGGTGGACCCCAGCCATAAACAAACTCTACAACAAAAGGAGGAAGCTACTACAAGATAGAGCAAAATCCTTAAAAGGTAAGACACCCTTGATCACTATAAGTAAAAAACTAAGAGCTCTCATAAAATCATCCAAAGCAAATTTCGAGAGAAAAATAGCTAAAGACTCAAAAGACAATCATAAGGCCTTCTTTAGCTATGTTAGAAACCTAGGAGGAAACTCCCAGATATGCTCAGAACTAGTTCAAAATGATGTGAAGATTACTGATCCTACAGACATTGCCAACACTGGCTGACAGGTTCAGTGCAATCTCCCAAAAGGAGAGATATCTATCCCAAACGATTGCAGCCCCCCAATCATCTCCAGCGCCCAAGTGAGAACTGCTCTCTCCAAACAAAAGACACAGCATCCATGGGACCTGATGGTGTCCCCGGCTGTGTGCTCCACGAACTCAATGAGGAATTAAACCCACAGCTAGGACAGCTGTTTAATCAAAGTCTTACCTCTGGATACGTGCACCCAGGAGTGGCGCACTGCAACTGTGGTCCCACTTCACAAAGGCGGTGCCTCCACCGACCCTGGAAATTACCAGCCCATTAGCTTGACAAGCCTTATCTGCAAAGCCATGGAGAGGATCATAATGGACCTCATAAATAAAGACATAGGGAATTTGCAGACTTTGGATCCAACCCAGTTTGGCTTTGTCAAAGGCAGATCATGCCTTTTAAACTTGGTTGACTTTTTCGAAACAGTCACCAAAGCCATCGATGAGGGAAAGGCAGTCCATACAGCCTACCTCAATCTGGCTAAGGCCTTCGATACAATACCCCACTCGGGTATCATTGAAAAACTCATCAGCTTAAATGTTAACCCATACATCACAAGATGGGTTGCGAACTGGCTGAGTGACAGAACCCACAGGGTCAGAGTTGCTGGCGCCATGTCAGACTCAAAGCCTGTCACAAGTGGTGTCCCACAGGGCTCAGTCCTGGGCCCACTCTTGTTTGGCATCTACTTTTCCAAGTACAAGCAAACACAGGAGGGTTATGGCTGACAAAGTTTGCAGATGACTGCAAACTGGGCCATAGTAGAAAACACATCTGACACAGATATCCTTCAGAAGGGTCTCACAGAAACGGATAACTGGTGCCAGAGCCACGGCCTAAAGTTAAATGCCAAAAATGCATAGTCATACCCTTGGAAAACAAGGTTACCCCTAGCTACCAAATAGGTGGCAATCCACTGAGCACAGAAGAAGTTATCAGGGACCTGGGGACCCAGGTTGATAGTAGTCTGTCATTCGACACCCATGTAGCTAAAGTAGTTAGGAAGACCTTCTACATTGCCCACCTTATCATGAAGGGATTCTCATCTAGATCAAGGGAGGTCATAGTCTCCCTTTACTCATCACTCATCAGACCAATGATTGAGTACAATGCCCCATTCGAATGTATCTGACCCGACACTTGCAGCAGCTGGAGAGGCCACAAAAGTTCCTCACCAAAAGGATAAAGGGTCTCAAAATCTGTCCTATGCTGCCCGACTGAAAGAACTCCAGCTCTATTCAGTCACCGCTTGCTCAGAGGTGACCTTTGCCTAACATACAAGGCCATGTCAAACCCAGATTTGATGAATATGCTTCACCTCAAGAAATCTAGATCCATCAGAGCCACAAGTGCGGAGACTTAAACCTCGACACGGCTATTAATAGGACGTGCTGGAGGGATAGATTCATCACCCAAAGACTCCCTATGCTGTGGAACAAAATCCCGGTACATGTGAGGCAGAGCACCTCGCTGGCCTTGTTCAAGAGAAATCTTGACCAATGGATGGGAGATCGCAGATATACCCCAGGGATTACCTCAGTGTCACTGCTCAACAGAGGCACAGCAAAATAATGGGTATAGTTCCCCATACTAAAGGGGTGGCGTAAGCCACAAAACGATGGGCTAGGCTTGTAAATGCCCTCGGGCAGATAGCCTAGTATGAACCTATGAACCTATGAACCTATATATATATGTATATGTATATAGATATATCTGTATGTATATATATATATATATATATATATATATATATATATATATATATATATATATATACATATATGTCTGTATACATATACATATATATATATATATATATATATATATATATATATATATATATATATTGATGTACATATATTGCTATAGATGTGGAGGGGTGGCACAGAGGTGGCGTGAGTGACAGAGGGGGTGGGACAGGCTGTGTTGCAGGTCATCATATACAGTCATACCTGTAGATAGTCAGATCAGTCTGTCTATGTATATGTATCTACATATATCTATATCTGTATGTGTGCATTACATAGATATGGTTGTACAATATTCTATCTACATCTGTCTATGTATTCCTACATCTCTCTCTCTCTCTATGTATGTATACATATATGCATATCATACATACATATATATATATATATATATATATATATATATATATATATATACACATACATATGTTGACATACATACATATCCATATGTTAGACAGGCATATCAACATATTTGTCTACCATACTGTATACACACACTAACATACTGCTAAACATACATAACTGTGAAACCTACTTTGTACATGGCACTACAACCTACAATCAACCAACATTGATATGTGCACATAGATGCTCTCACATACAAATGTATGTACAGCCTTCACTGATAGTTGCTGTATGTCCCCTGCCTTTACACATCTTCATATACATATGGATACAGACCAATGACACATATGGAGGGTTCACAGTATGTAGACCTTTATAGTATTACTTTACATTACCTGTGTTTGTCACAGCTGCTTGTGTTGCCGTCTGGTTCTCTGTCCTGCTGCTCCACTTCCCAGTTGTCAGCTTTCAGGTAGCTGTTGCTGAACAATTTGTTTGTGTCTGCTTAATTGCAATTTTCTATGTCTCTGTCTCTCTCTCTCTCTCTCTCTCTCTGTCTGTCTGTCTCTCACGTCCTTCTCAGGGTGCAATGAAAGTATTGCATGTGTGGACTGGGAGTACAGCATACTTTTGTAGGTATCTGCATATGCCCATGTGATGGCCTCTGCACCAATTGTTAGCCAGCATTTGCTAATTGCATGCAGCCAGTTGTGTACTGATTGCAGTTCTCACTGTGATTTCAGAACAGTGCTATAAAAAGGTATGTGAGATAGGCGTAGCCCTTTCAGATTTTAAGGGCAGGGACCATGCTGTTATGCTGTGGACAATGTTCTGTGAGTGTAAAGGTTGGTATCTCTCTCATATTTCCAGGTGTGTTGTAGATTAACATTCCTCCATTCATTTCTCCAGTTTCCTGTATTAACTGTGTATGTACACTGACACCTACAACTACTACTACTGTTAATGTGTGTGTGTATGGTTTCCTTTCACTTTTGCTTGCACTTTGTTGCTAAGGCTTCAATAGTTGCCCTTTACAGTCACTACTTGTATGCCTGCTAGGTGTCTTGACTGTAGTGTGCTGCTGTAGCTTTCCTATTTTCCATGTACATTCACACCATGGAATGCTTGCTATATCTGCTAGGGTGTTACAGCATGCAGTGTGTTCTGGCCATGGTGTGGGCCTTGACATCTATTAGGGTATTTGAGTATGCTGCTGAGCAGGCCCCAGAGACTTTCAGGTTCATCTGTTATGTGCCTCATGGAATGGTACATATCAGTGGGGTACACCCATTAAAATGTCTGGTATGCTGCAGTTGTGACTGTGGGTTAGCATGAGCATATGTATTACTACACTTTTTCTGCCATGCAAGTGATGAATACTTTCAGGACTCCATAGTTACCATTGCATGTGTTACACCTTTCTGCCTACTGTTTGTACATTTCACATGGGGTCTGTGGGGCATCCCTGTAAGTCATTCACTGTTGCTATGTCTAGGCTCTTAACTATTCAAATATGGTGGTGTCAGACCCGTCATGTGTACAGATATTTGCAGGTTGTCCACATTTCTGCCTCATATTTTTGGTCAATATCTCATGCACACCTTTTTCTGGCAAGTCACTCTGGGCTCAAGTCAGAATATGGTGACAAACATTCAAGTTTCAGACTGCATACCCTTCCATACATCCCACAAAGTGCAGACCCTGTTACTCTCTGAACTGTCTGTGTTTGTTGTAACATTATTTGTAATGTGTCCCTGGTTTTGGGCCTTTGCTCCACATATTTTATTACTTGGTCCAGATGTGTTCCTGTAAGAGGTTGTGGGGTATGGGCAGTGCTTATCCTGCTGTGAGTATGTGTGTGACTTGCAAGGTGCTATAGTGACATTATTACCTACTAGCTTCCAACTAGCATGGCTGTTTCTGTTCACACACTACTATTATGGAAATCCACTAGTTTTGATAGTAATTCTAAATGGCATGCTTTGTGTACTACACATCTATATTCCCATTACATTCATTCCTACTATTACATGATATATTTATTTTAGCACAATGTTCTTGTATAAGAGTCATGGCTTAATGGTAAGTTATGCAGTCTACTGTTTCCAAGGTCATGGGTTCGAGACTCACAGTGGGTTTTTATTTTGCTTTTGAGCTGAGTACAGGACCTGTCAATCAAAGTGACTAAGGCACTTTTAAGCAGTTGTAACCGGGTTAGCGCTGGTTTGCGTGGAGCTCACGCATGCGCACTGGCGGTTAGCTCCGCGCACACCCGCTTACAACCGCTTAAACGTGCTTACTCTTGCGCACACCCGCGCTATTTTCTTTGAAAGAAAAGAAAATGGGGAGAAAGGAAAGTGGTGAAAAAGGGGTCACAAAGAGGGTAAGACAGTAGGGAAACAAGCTTGGGATGTGCAGGAGGGATGTAGGTAAGGCCCATAGCTGCCCATTTCTTCATCAGCAACAGCTGTGCATATGTATGTAATTTGGTGTGACATTTGAAACCTTCCACCCCTGAGAGAGGTGTCAGGACAACAATAATACTTGTTGTACAGCCAATTGTAATTGATAGGTTCCATGTCCAGTAGACATGTGTGCGGAATGGGCAGCTATGTATGGAGCGTAATTTTTTTGTGGGTACAGAGTGCCCTTTTTTTTTTTTTTTTTTTTTTTAGGTGAGAGTGGTATGTCAGATGAAGGAAGTCGGTACAGCTGGGGAGGTAGGTTGGGTAGGTAAACAGACAAGACAAACAAGACGCATACAGGGGTGGTGTATGACACATGTGGGGGGTTACGCAATTGACGGGGACGGAGGTTTGGATATCCAGAGCCCATGAGCCCACAGATGGCAACAGTGGAACTGATATCCCCACCCATAGGCAGTTGCCACTGTTCCTTCACTGCCCAGGACGGGGCTGTGCTGGGGGCTGTGTAGGCGGGGCAACAGGCATGCCCGTTAGTTGCACCACCCGTGCCTCGAGCTGGCGTAGGGGCTCGAGAACAGAGTCCCGAATCTCCCTACGCACCACAGTCCGGATGCTACGGAGGGTGAGTGGTGGTTCTC
Source organism: Protopterus annectens (assembly GCF_019279795.1). NCBI lineage: Eukaryota > Metazoa > Chordata > Ceratodontiformes > Protopteridae > Protopterus > Protopterus annectens. The sequence goes on along the minus strand of NC_056731.1, from coordinate 126,001,465 downwards.
CTCTGGCCACACTTGCAGAGGGGGGGTGAGCCCCATCCCCTGCAGCGCTTCCACCCGCAGGTGGCACAGGGCCACCGGAGGAGGGTCCGGACTCAGCACTAGTGCCAGGTGCACTCGCCAGCTGAGGTGGGAGAGGTGGGTCTGCTGGAACCCGCCTTCCCTGTCGTCCTATGTTTTGCATTATGTCATGACAGTTTGGGTTAGTGACATATAATACCATTCACAATTAGTTGTAACAGCATGTGCATTAGTATTCCCATTAACCAAACACCCAGATATTCACACCATTGAACAACGTGCATAACACATGCATAATTTGAACAGAAATACACAGTCCAAAACATGCAGGGTTAATTGATGGCAACAGGCCATCAGGTGTGGATGTATGAACAGGGAAGATGCATCAACAGACATGCAAATATATATGACCCAACAGGACAAATGTCCTGGGGTGTTAATTGTGATTGCACATACCATTTTCACGTGGAATGGGTTATATGTGGTTATAGGGTGGGGTGAAGAAAGTAATATTAACACCTTCGAATAACAATACATATGCTGTACATTTCTAATAGCTACAGTTATATACACACTACTGTTCTAACTACAGTTTCCTATATGATAACTATTTCAACTTGGTGATAGGACTGTTACTGCAACATCAATATACATTTTATGGTTCTTCATACACATTCATATCTAGCTTTGTTCAGCTACATCATCCTGCTACATTTGCTTTATATAGCTGTAGACAAGTGTGGATATTTGGTATATCTTACAAACATCCTATCTGCATATTGCAGACTGAGAGCAACATATCCAGATTTTGGGATACACATTCCAGATGCAGCAACACTTTGAACAGATTTTGCTGTTTGGTTTTGAATCTCACATGCATTTCATTTTGTCTTGACTGCAGTATACTTTATTCAGGGGTTATTACTACTGTATTGCTGGATTCATGACACTTTCTCACACTCTCTCACTTGCTTTCATTTTACTATTCAGGATGGTACTTCTAGGCTTTATTGACATGTTTTACCAGTAGTTATTACAATCCTTTCCAGCAGTCTCACTTCTGTCATGTTTCAGTATTTCCACAGGGATATATTTCACACATGTGATTTCATCATCTTCTGCAGCTATACTTTTCAGCCTGCTGCAGGTTGTGTACTATTTTCTTACAGGCAGGGCATTTTTATTTCAGAATATATGTCGGACAGTTTCATGTTTAGGTTAAACTTACAGGCTGAAACACACTTTTGTAATCAAGCAATACTTGCATACACTTTCACACTGTTACTTGCAGCTTTTATTCCTTACTGACTACACTGCACTCTTTTGCTGACTGTCATACTTTTATATTTCTTTACAGTTACTGGTAGTGGATTACTGACCTGCCTGGTGGCGCAACCACACCAGCCTATCACCATAGGCTCTGCGGTTCACAGAACGGACACCTGCAGCTGTAATGTAAATGAAGTAATATTGGAATACACATCTCCATAATATCAGCTAGTTTAATTTCTTACATACATAATTAAATGTTACTTACTCAGTAGTGGGGCATTGGGTGTTTGCCGGGCCTCCTGGATCCAAAGGTTCAGTTGGTCCTGCTTGCGTCTCTTCAGGTCCGCATGGTGGTGACGGACCTGCTCACCAGTCCTTGGAATCCCTGTGGCACTGGGGAGATCATGAGCCAACCGGTCCCACGCCTCAGCCCTGTATGCTCCCCAGATGACCTGGCCCTGCATGAGTTGGGCCTCATGATTATGGACTAGGAGCCAGACCATGTACCTGGACTCCTCAACACCCCACCTCTGTGCTCGAAAGCGACTACCCTCTCCTACTCCTGTCATTCTGCCTGCAGGTCAGTTCTACAATCATTTATGCTGTGTATTCCCGCCTATGGTGCTTATATAGTCTGTTTTTCCCGCACATATCTGTGATTGGCCATTTTGGAATTGTATCAACTTCAGTAAACCTGCATTGTCATGCTCTAGTTTGTATTCATTCCTATATATTAGCTATTATTGCATTTAAAGGTACTGCTGTCATGGCTTAGTGGTTCTGTACCTTGACTATGGTGTATAGTATCCTGGGATCAAACCTGGCCACTGCTTTTTATTTTTCATGACTGTCTAGACATGCTGAGGGGTGTGTCTGTGTAAAGGCAGTTTTGATACGGCTTGCTCAACATTGCCCGTTGGTTAGCTTGTTTGCGCAGTGCGCAGCTCCGCGCAAATGGGGTACGCTGCTTTAAGCCTGATTTGGCTATCGTCACGCATATTACACTCAGCTCAGTTAGGGGCACATAGATTTAGCGTGTTAGATCACTGCTCAGCTACGGGCACTCATTTTGCGCCAGTTAAACCACTGCTCATCTACGGGCACATGCACTCACTCTGTTAAACTGTAGCTCAGCTATGAGCACATCTGGCATTTTTTCTTTTGTTACCTCACATGTCTTCAATATAAATGGGCTATTTCATTACATTTTACATAAATTGTGGTTTTATGTGTACATATTTGTCAGGGACTTGTTTCCTGCTTATTTTGGAAAAAAAAAAATTGGTGTTGTGGGGGCTCGAACCATGAATGCCTACTCTTCAGCCAACATCTCTACCGCTACGCTATTGCTTCCTGGCTTATTATGCATATTTAGTTCTTATATGCTTTCCCACTGACTGCTAACTGTAGCTGCGCTACGGGCACACCGGCGCAAACGAGCGCACTCACGGTTAAACATCTTTACAATTAAAAAAAAATATATAACATGTTCATTTATATATATTTTATGTTCATAGTCTGTGGGGGCATGTGTTGTGTTGTGTTTATTCACATTTCCGTGGACTCTGTTGTGGGTGTTTACTTTGGGCACTTTTACACTTCTGGGGGCGTGTCTGCTTGCACGGCTCATCCTATGGACACGCCCCCTACTGTCTTGCATGGACCGTGTTAGACTTGGGTGTGATTCAGCATGCTCTCATGAATATTCCAAGCATGCTGACATCACTCCATTTAACTGCAGCCTCCGTGTAAGAGTTATAACTCTTACATGGAGGCTTCGTGAATCCTGGGGATAATTTTGGCAGGAAGCAGTTGTAATTCTAAAGGGGTAGCAATTATTATTAAAAACTCATTTCAAGCCTCTATTATAGATAGGGGATCAGATCGAGAGGTAGATGGTGATATTTCATGTGTTTAAACCTATTACTTAATAAACCAATCTTATTTTTAAATATTTATGGACTGTGCCCTGGGCAACATGACTTTATTCTGAAAATCTATAACATCTTACTTAATTTTCCCAGTTATCACTATATCCTGGGGGGAGACTGGAACATGGTAAATGACCCTAGCTTTGACCGTTCTAGTAAATTAAAAATCATACAATATACAAGCCTCCCTAGCCTTGATGGACTTAATCTCAGACTTTGGACTGGTAGACCCCATCTCCTTTGGTGACAACTTACAGAACAGCAATAAATATACATATTTCTCTAGATGCCATAACTCTTGGTCATGCCTAGACTTTTTTCTGATGTCAGAAGGATTAATAAAATGGCAAATAAAGTATTTATCTGAACCTAGGTTTTTCTCAGACCATTCAAAGATTACTTTAATAATAAACTTTGCACACAGCTCACCTATACTAGCAAGAGGCTCCAATTGGTCTCTAAATAATAATATTTTACATAACACAGAAGTTACTGACAAAATAGCTAAAGTTCTAACAGAGTTTAGCACGGACACTCGCAACACAGACATCCCATATGATGTCCAGTGGGCTGCATGTAAGGCGGTAATTGGAGGAATAATTATTCAAAAATCTACATATCTTAAGAAAAAGAGGAAAGAAAAGGAGGACTGCTTAATGTCTGAGATTAGAGAACTAGACAAAAGGCTTCAAGTAAACTATACTCTAGCTATGGAAACTGAAATGATAGATAAGCAAAGACAATTATTTGACCTACATCAATCCAACTATTCCCTGCATTAGCTAAGGTTTATAACTAACTATTCTGAATGGATGCAAACCTCCTCCAAAGCATTAGCTAGGCTAATTGAAAATAAACAGGAATCTCCCAGGATAGCCCTCATCTACCATCAAGATAAACTTTATAAATCAGATACATAAATTACTCAACTATTTCACCAGGTATATTCAGACATCTATTCTAGTAATGATCACCAAATCTCAAATTCAGAGATAAAAGACTATCTCAGAAATATCACATTCCTGAAACTTAATGAAGACCAGAAAGTAATCTTATCTGCCCTACTAAGTCAACAGGAAGCAGTAAATGCCATTGGAAACCTTAAATTAGGAAAGGCTCCAGGTCCAGATAGCTACTGTCTGGATTTTTATAAAACCTTTAAAAATAATTTAGCTCCCATCTTACTTAAGCTATTTAACTGTATATCCATCAATGGTATTTCAGACCACTACATTAACCATTTAACGATCATATTGATCCCCAAAAATAACTTGAATAAATCGAACTTGAATAATTACAGACCAATCTCACTAATGAATATCGACATTAAAATTCTATCATCTCTGTTAGCTGAAAGACTTAAGAAAGTAATCCTCTCTTTAATATCTTAAGAACAATCAGGTTTCATGTCCAGCAGACATACCTGGGATAATACACTGACACTAGAAACTATGATTAGCCTTACCAAGAAAGATAAAAATCCAAGATATGCAATGGTATTGGACGCGTGTAAGGCATTTGTTAGGGTTAAATGGCATTTTCTGTTTGCAGTGTTATCTCACTTTGATATCTCCACTGAGTTCAACATTGTCAAGATTCTGTACATTAGCTCCTATAAGTGTCTATATATCAATAAAAACTATTCAAAACTGATAAAAATTTCCATTGGCACCAGGCAAGGATGCCCCCTTTCCCCTCTTTTATTCAACCTATACCTAGAACCCCTTTTCTTATCCATTTTGCAAAAGACACATCACTCAATACCTAAAATACTACATGTCAAGATAAGTCTGACCGGATTTGCAGATGACTTGAATTTATATCTTGGACATCCCAATGTAGATCTCAAGAAGTTAATCACTACCTTAAATACCTTTGCACATATATCTGACTATAAAATTAATCAAAACAAATCCTATATATTCCTGATCAGTCCTACGGCTCACAGGGAAAACCACTTTCCATACTCTTGCTTTAAGATGGCCTACTCCTTCAAATATCTAGGGATTTGATGCAATCACTCCTCCTCCTCTATATTACATTGTAATTTAATCAAATTATGGGTGGGAATCTCCCAGGATATGACCAGATGGCAACAGATGGAACTGCCCATGCTATCTAAAACATCTATCATTAAAATGAATATCCTCCCAAAGCTTCTCTATCACTTTCATGTATCCTTCTCCTCCATTCCTAATACGTTTTTTACTAAGATTCACAAAGCTCTTGCAAAATTCATCTGGCATCCAAAGTCAGTAAGAGTACCATATCAAAGACTTATTTTCCCAAAATCTAGGGGAGGCCTAGGCATGCCAGACCTTCACCTTTACTACAGAGTCCTGCATGCCAAATAGAGTCATTTCAATTGCCAACTACCACCCAAATAACCAAATATGGGCTCCTTTTTGGGTAAAAATGTGGTACAACCATGTCCTGAATAATAAGTTTAACCTCAAAGCACTCCCCTTCTTAGAGCCATTAACTCCCACAAAAATAAAACTGAAACATACCCTGAAGGATAAAGTTAAAACCTTTCAAGAGATCTTTAAACCCCTAAAGTTAGCAAAAGCTCAGCAAAAGCTCTGCTTCTATTCCAACCCATCCATCTAAACCCTAATCTGAAATTGAATAATAGCATTACTAACCTTGTTGAATACTCTAATAAAACATACATACTTTATAAATATAGGGACTCCTCACTTCTAGAACTACAAGATATCTTAAATTTAACTAAAAATACACCATAATACTTCGTCAAATAAGATAAATTATTGCATCTTTACTTCAAGGTGACACTATTGATGAGACTGATTCCAACCATGTATCTTAAGTTGTTGCAAGTTTTATCCAGCAAAAAGAATATATTGGCCCTCTCTTATAATCTTATACACACAATCTAATATCAAGATAAAATTGTGTATGCGGACTACTGGGACCAACAAGGATCTAATCCAGTAGAAGAACAAAAACTATCAGCCATTAAATCCACCCTCCTATTTTCCCCATTTAAAATGCTCACCTATACACAATTTATGATTAACAATAATTTATACTTTACGCCCACTCATTTAAATAAATTTAACCCAAATGTATCCTCTACATGCCCCTGCTGCTCCTACCCTCATGCAGATATCGTACATATATTATGGTTCTGTAGATACTCACACAGCATTTGGTGATCTCTCAAGGTGAGACTCGACAAAATGGGGTACCACAAATCAACCCTTTCGTGGGAGATGACGTTACTCCATATTACTAATCTTAAAATATCAAAGTTAAGATTTCATATCTTAATGACACTTTGCCTACTAGTCAAATTCTACATAATCAAACACTGGTTAGATCACATTAAGATGTCTTGGAGAGGTTTTAGGAATATGGGGGCTAAATATGTTACTTCACAAAAACTTTTAATAACAAATTCTAACAAACGTACTTATTTCCAGAAATTCTGGAATATCATATTTGATCATTTGGCTGAAAACTAAGTATCTGTAAACTTAGATGATGCATTAGTACTAAAAGCTTTTCCTCTGTATGCTTATTTAATTCTCTTTCTTTTATTTCACTCTTTTTGTGGCTCAAGATAAGTATTAATTTTTCTCTTCTATCTGGTCTTTATATCTAAAATGAAGGGTAATACATTAGTTATATTTTCAGTATCTTCCTTCTCTCATATATATTTTTAACTAAGACTATTTCCAAGGGTTGTAATATCCTTAAGCAGCATTATTGTACATATTGTATATAGTTAGTAGTATTATGTTCTCTTCTTTATTATTGCTCATTTCTAAACTGCAGTTGTTTGTAATATGTCTATAAAGCAAAATAATAACATTTCTATTTGAAAAAAAAGCCTTTGCAGCACGATCCACTGGAAGGCTGTCCAGGAGAACACTTCCAGTTCTGAAAAATATTTAAACTTTGTCCTTTTTGGGGTATTTGTGCACCCATTATTTCTGTCTTTGTCCAAAATTCTTAAACAAAGAAGTTAAGAGGTATTTTGTTATGTTCCAGGTAAAATGTGTGGATTTCTGGTAGATTGTTGCAGATTTCAGTCACTAAATAATGCCAAACATCTGAGATTTGGACTTTATGCCCATGAGAAAATGATTTCTAATGCAAAGCTTGTTATTCTAGTAAACGTCTACATATATAAAATAATTATTTAAAATCTGCTGCTGATTTTCTGTGTTTCTGATTCTGATGCTAAGATGCTGAGAGGGCAGACAGTTGCAGTGGATTGCTCTGTATGGTCATAACAGTAGCAAGATGAGATTCATTTTGGGCTGTTATGTGTGTATGTGTGCGTGTGCGTGTGCGTGTGCGTGTGTGTGCGTGTGCGTGTGTGTGTGTGTGTGTGTGTGTGTGTGTGTGTGTGTGTGTGTGTGTGTGTGTGTGTGTGTGTGTGTGTGTGTGTGTGTGTGTGTGTGTGTGTGTGAGAGAGTGTACTTGCATGCAAGGGCATGGTTCACAGCTGTCCCCAATTTTGCCTCATGCTTTTGTCTATTCCTCATGAAATGTATGTTGTTTTGGTAGTCAGTAAACAACTTATCACATTTCTTTTTCTGTTTAAAAATATTTGTTTTATAATAGACACTATTGTAAACAGTTATTTTAGTTGTTATTTATTATTGTTCTTTTAGATATGCATGCTTGTTTCATAATATTTCTATTGTCATATATTAATGTTTTGTTGTAGGTAACTCACTCCCTGTGGATGTCACCCTAGAATCCACTCTAAGTCAATTCAAGAAGAGTTTCAAACAGTATTTTAAATTAAACTGGTTGTATCCTTGTTTCAAGCCTGACTAGCTCTTCACTCTGATGGTGTGCCAACTAATTTATAACTCAGCTAGGTGTAAAGACTAGCCCCCATATTTACTAATCTTCCATGCAGGACTAATCTAGCCTTGCACGGAAGTGGCAGTGTAGGAGGAGAATGGCAGCGCACCATGCATATTAATGAGGGCACGCTGCCTGACCTCCAAGTTGTACATGGAGCGTGGACGAGTGCAGGGGGCATGTCTGAGAGCAGAGCTCTCAGTATAAACACGCCCCTGAAAAGTAGAACAGCAGAAACTGTAAATAAATGAGCAAGACCACTCATAGGTGTCCACATATCCCTATCAATAGTCCCTCATGTGTACAACAGGAGCAGTACATATAAATAAAACGAAGAAACCCTTTTATTTTTTTTTAAACCCCGAGTACAGCTAAACGTAGATATGCGGGTTTGCCCATCACTTAGCTATGGTTAAAGCAGTTTAAAAGGCTGAGGAGGATAACAAAGAAGATATATGCAAGTGAAACAGCACAGTAATAGTGTAGTGGTCAGATCATCTGCCTAATGAGCAGGCATTCCTGATTCGAGTCCCACTGCTGCATATTCCATTTTATATGTGAAATCTGTATATGAACATTTTGTGACTTTTTTTGCTGTATAACCTACTAAATAACATTTAAATGTGAACTGGAGTACTGCATTAAATGCACATGTGAAGTGTCAGTGTCATAATGAATAAGGCACTAGTAAGCAGGTTTAAGCACAAATAAGCAGTAGTAAGCATATATAAGCACTAGTAAGCATATGTAAGTGCGTTTGTGAGGGGGTAAGCATTGCCCACACAGATTAAGCAAAGAAGAAGCTAACAGAGTGTAAGAAACTGTACCTGGAGGTTAGCATTGCTTAGCTCCATGCAAATCCATGCAAACCCGTGTACAACTTCTTTAAAGTGCCTTAATCACTCTGTACGCAATGGCCCGTGTTCTGCCCAGTAACAAAATCAACTGCTTCTGCAAAGCTCAAACTCAGAACCCTTTATACTATAGTCAGATTAGTCAACCACTAAGCTATCGTAGCAACACAGATAAATGAGGTATCAGCAAACTAATCCTCACCACAGGAAAATCAAACCAAACATGTGAACTGAGTATATGTACAGTGTGATGTTGTATAACCTGCCACAGAACATAAATATATGAACTGGAGTACTGCAGTAAGCATAGATTTGAGGTGTTATTGTAATAAAGTGTAGAAGTCCCCAGATCCACATACAGTGTATATACACATGAAACACAGATACCAGACACATATATAACCCGTAATGAAGAATAAATAACTGCCAAATGGCAAATATAGTGCTAATTAGCTATTAAGCAATGCTAACCGCAGCACAGCTCAAGTTAGTAAGTGTAAGCAATGTGTAGGGGAACCAATTCAATCTGCCTAGTGGTATACCTCTTTAAGCAGTGCCATGCTTATGTAAGCAGATGTGCCCATAGCTTAGCCCTGTCAAAACCGGCCAATCATGGGAAAGTGCAGGGAAATTGGCCATATTTAAACATCACAGGTGGGAATGCTTCTCATAACGGGTTGTAACTTCCTACTGCAGGCTGAATGGCTGGTGTGGGTGAAGGCACTTGATTTAGAGCAATGGGGCATCCAAGAGTCAAAATTCGTGGTTTGGCTCCTGGTAAAACACCATGAGCAAAGACTACTGTAGGGCCAGTACCAGGGCTCGCAGTATAAAGCAGATGCCTGGGACAGTCTCACCCATGACCTCACCATTGTCACAGGTATCCCCCAGACTGGTGAGCAGGACAGGCACCACCATGCTGACCTGAAGCAGCAGAGGGGGGATATACTGGAACAGTGGATACAGGAGTGTCAGCAGATGCCCAATGCCCCAGTACTTACTCATTCTACTAAGTAGTAAATAATCACCTAGCTTGTGTATACTATGGATAGGTATGGCTAAATATCACTGTATTTCTCTGACAGCTGCAGATGAGTGGGCTGCAAACCAACAAGCCCATGATGCTAGGTTGCAAGGGCTGCGTTGCGAGGCAGGTTAGTAATTCGTCTGCATGTACTGTCATAAATAAATATAAGAGCCTTAGAAAGTGTTGTACCAGTAGAAATAAATGTGTAATAGTCTGTAAATAAAGGTATAATCCCTGGAGTACTTCTGTTTAATCTTCTTTCAAATGTTGGCAAACTGTTGCATACTGTAAATAGTACTATTGTATTTTAAGCAGTTTCACCCACACTGTGGTATGCAGATAAAATCTGCATGAAGTCCTGCATAACAATATTGGAAGTGCCAAGAGGTCAGTCATATTGTACAAGTGAGGGAAACTTAGATAGAAAACAGTAGAAAGGTTTACATCAGTTCCCTAATAGCATAATGTACTGTACTATTAGCTACAGTTTTATGTCACACACAGCAGGGGTTTGAATCCTGGGAGTGCTACTAAGTTGTATGCATAATCATACCCCACAACTGTTCAGATTTTGTTACAATGTTTAGATAGAAAGCTGTATGCATAATTACACCCAACAACAGTATAAAAATTGCTAGAATGTTAAAATTGAAAGTTGTATGCATATTCATACCCCACAACTGTTCCAATCTGTACACAATGTCCAGATAAATGGCCCATATCACCAGCCTGGTACCCTGTTCCCCTGAAAAATCAGTGTGATGATCCAAGAAATGTAGGCAGCCATTAATGACATATAACTGATAGTCAAACGTGTACATAGTCATGCAATGTATATGAAAACAAACCATTCTAGCACCTCACCCAAAGTGTATGACAGCAATTCTCAACATATGTTGCATTAACACCTGCATCTTGCCATGCCTGTATGTAAGACACAGGTCACGTATATAATAATCTATGAACATACCAGTGTACAATATAAGGCCATTGGGTAGTGTAATAATACATGTAAGGGAAATATCACTGCAGTGACTAAGAATGTTGTGAAAACTACAAGGATATATTGGTTGTTAATTGAACTCTCTCTCTCACCCCTACCATATGTGCAAAATAACCCAATGACACTCCTCAACTGGTATGTGTACACTCTAAACTTTTGTTGGGACATATGTCCTAATGGTTTATAAATATTCACATTTGTTTTATGCATATGCCATGTTAAAATACACCCATATTGGTGGCCTGTTGCCATCACTGAAACCTGCATGCCCTTGTAATGGCCATTGTTGTTCCAAATATGCATGTGTTCTGCTTGCTCTGCAACTGTGTTAAATCTGGTGTTTTGGGTTAATGGGAATACCTATGCATGCTGTTATAACTAATCCTGAATGCTGTTGACTGTTACTATCCCATATCTGTCATAAACCTGCTACAACATAGCTCGTATGAGAAGGCCGGTTCCAGCAGACTCACCTGTCCCACCTCAGCTGGCCATGGCACTGGGCACCAGCACATCTGGGGCCTAGCCTGGGACCTCTTCCTCAGTGGGCTTTGTGCCACCTTTGGGTGGAACCACTGCAGGGGATGAGGCTCACCCCCCTGGGAGTGGGCGCAGAGGGGAACCCATAACATGTCCGGGCCATGGTGCATAGGGAGCTCGATTTGGAGTTTCGAGACTGGCTACGCCAGCTTGAGGGCCAAGTGGCACACTTAGAGCGTGAGCCTGCCCCTCCTACACAGCTCCCAGCACAGCCACCTTTGGGGCCATGAAGGTGCAGTGGTGACTGCCCATGGGTGGAGACCTCAGTCCCACTGTTTCCATTTGGGTGCTCATGGGCTTGCAACTTACAAACACCCCTCCCCGTCCAAGGTGTTTACCCCCATGTGTGTCATATACCGCCCCTGTATGTGTCTTGTTTGTCTTGTCTGTTAACCTACCTAAGCTACCTCCCCATGTATACCTACTACCCCTCCCCAACATCCCACTCTCACGTAAAAAAAAGAAAAAAAGGCAATCTGTTCCCACAAAAAAATCTCACCTCATACATAGCAATCCATTTCACACACATGTCCACTGGACATGTAATCTGGTCTAATTGGCATCACAACAAAGTTATGTTGTCCTCACCCCTCTCTCAGGGGTTTAAGGGTTCAAATCTACCTCCAAATACAGTGTATATGCACATGTGTTGCTGTAGATGAAATGTGCAGCTATGGACCTTTCCTATACCCTTCCTGCACATGCCTAGCTATTTTCCCTGCTGTCTTTCCCTCTTTGTGCCCCTTTTTTCACCACTGTCCTATCAACCCCTTTTTCTTTTCTTTTAAAGATATTAGCACAGGAGTAAGCGGCAGTAAGCACTTTTAAGCAGCATTAAACATGTTTGTGTGGGTTTGCGAGGGGGTAAGCTATGCCTACACAGGTTGAGCAATTCCAAAGCTAACTGACTGTAAGAAATCATAAGCGAAGGTTGGCAGTGCTTAACATCACTCAAACCTACGCAAACCTGCTTACAACTGCTTTAAAGTGCCTTAATCACTCTGTATCCAACAGCCCTTGTTCTGCCCAGCAATAAAATAAACTGCCTCTGCAAGGCTCGAACCCAGTACTCCATACACAAAGTGATTTACCACTTAACCATGGCAGATATTAATAAAATGATGTTTTCACAAACATATCATCCAGCACAATCAGTCAGCAGTACAGGAAATGTATTAATATCATACTACACAACCTGTTAATGCAAGAAGTCTGGACAAAGTATGCCACACCATGGGTACAAATAGGGATATATGTCAACTAATACTCTAATAAACCTAAAATGTTGCTAGTTACACAATTATATGTATTAGAGCACATATGTAGAAGGAGATGAAGTCTGAAACACAAAATTGTTGGCACTAGTTACTGACTTCAGTGCTGCGATCATCCATGTCAATTGCCAAGAGAATGAGGTACAGGCCAAAATATGAGCCGAACATGCATGGACATATGGGCAGATATATATCTGTAAATGTAGACAGATAGCTATATGTGTATATATATATATATATATATATATATATATATATATATATATATATATAAGCTCACAAATAATCATATAACATCAATTGTATATAGATACATACAAATGAGAATACGGACATTAAACATATACCCACTCACAATTTAAAGGACATGACATGACACACAGGTATGCATATACAGATAACCTTTATTGGTGTACTATACAATAATGTTTCCAGTACTTACACTACATAAGGTTTGAAATATGTAATCAGTGATGAATGCAAGGCCCACACAAAGCTGTAGATGCAAGCAATATGGATATATACCATACTATGCTGTCCTTGCCAAAGCCCTCAATAAGTACAACAGTAGTCACAAGATTTGCCTTCACGATACGTAACAATCAACAATTACAGATGTAGTTCAGCAGCCTCCAATTATACCCTGTAGTCAAGCCCTAGGGGAAAAGTAGCACTTGTGTTACTGTCACTATATCTTGTACATACCATTGCTTAACCTAACATCTCACTATCACACTGAATGACCCTTGTCTTAATAGTTTAATCCCCGAAAAGGTGTCACAGCCTCACAGCCTAGGTTAATGGCATTGACCCCCCCCCCCATAAAAGGCTGTACAAGGGCGAGGAACAGTGTGTACGACACACTTACTTCTGGAATGTACAAGGGCACATATGTGTTCTCCAGCTGTTGCCCCCATATATAGGGACTTGGCCCAACAGGTGTTGTGGGAGTCCATGATATGAGTGGGATGATAGCAGTAATGCTAGTGGTAAATAATGATAGGCCATTACCTAACAACCCCTTTCTGTATCACAGCAGGACAAGCACTGGCATATATGTGGAGTACAGAGGCAGGAACAATGGGCCATATTCTCATTATTGCTGTTACACACCCTGGAAATTACTGGTGTTACAGGATTTGTTGCAGCATACCCTTATGCATGAATACGACATTGAAATACAAATGGATGTAGCCATGTACTGATAGCACTCAACAAATAGAATGCCACTGATATATCTGGGACAATGCCTGTGTGGTGCACAGACAAAACCTAACAGCCAATCCCCCTGGTATCATATGGATAGGCCCACAGTTGAGAGTTATGCAGACAGACAACATTCCATGCAAAAGTACCATGTACTCAGAAACCCTGTAAGACCAGCAAGATACAATGCACACAGCAACAAAACTCACACTGTCTGTAGGTCTGGAACCTTACCCATATGTGTATTTGGCCTGTGTCTGCAGGTTCTGGTGTAAGAGGTATTGCTACCTGCTGTCTGTAACACTGATGTCCACACACAGGAAGGATGTCATCCATACTGGAAAGGTGAAGGGACAATGCCCACAGAAGTCAGCAATTTAAAGTACAGGGTTGCCATGGCAGTGGATATCTGAAATACTACACAGCAGGCTGAATGCAATTAGCAACTGGTGGACACTGACTGGTGCAGAGGCCACCACCTGATCATGTGCAATACCAGCAAAATCATGCTGCAATCTATTCAAACCAGCTCAATCACTCCACTGGAGAGACTGAGAGAGAGAAAGAGAGAGAGAGAAAGAAAAAATAAAGTTAATAAAAGTAACAAAATGGAGAGACAGAGAGAGAAAGAGAGAGAGAGAGAGAGTGAGAGAAAGAAAAAAATAATAACTTTAATAAAAGTAACAAAACTCAGGGGGCCAGATTCACGAAGGCTTGCACGGAGTCTAAGAGTAGTGTAAGACTCCATGCAGCCTTCGCAATCCAGGAACAGCCCAAAGTCCGTGTAAGAGACAAGCTAAAACGGCTCTTACATGGAGTGGGCGTGGATAAGCTAATCACCTTACTTGCAGCCAAATAGCATGCAAATGAGGATAATTAGCGATCCAGGAAGCCCAGAACAGCCCGTGTAAGAGCCGTTTTAGCTGCAGAAATGTACTCAGTTGACAACTGAGTACGTTTCTGCAAAAACCGCAATGGAGCCATGTCAGCTCCAAATAAAGGGTGCATATGTGTCAGGCAGCATGCCAATGGCCAAATATGTGGCCATTGGCAAGGTAACCTGATGCAAATATCTTATCGCAAACGGGCTGCGCTATATAAAACATAAAAACGAAGGTTTTAAACTCACAAATGTGGGTTTTATGCAATACATGGAATGTCAATGCAGGGACCAGCAGACCAAAACCAACATGGCCACCGTGTAGTGGTTGCTAAGGGGGAAAGCTGAGTCTAAGAGATGTAACTAAGCATTAGTAGGCAATCTGATGCAAATGAGTGTTAGGATACTGAATTCCACTGTCACATAGCAAATGAGCACAGTCTGAGTAGTGTAAGAGTTACAGAAGGGGAGGAACAGAGTAGGAGATAGGTGACATCACAGGGGGGAATGGTAGAAAGAAATGCAGTTCATTGGAGGTCAGAGTTACATGACAGATGTCAGACAGATATCATGGAAAGAGGTGTGCCACTAAATAAGCATGAGAAAGTCAAGAAATGGAAGGTGTACACTGTTGCCTACACCAAAGTTTCTTGCTGGGCGTGCATGCGCATGTGTGCGTGCCATGAAGCACGAGTAAGGCAGTGTGCACGCGTGTAAGGCAGACTGAGCATGTGGGAGCATGTTGGGAGATGTTTAACAGTGTTTGCATGGGCGTGCACGCGTTTAAACCCAAATAAGCAGATTCTGAACCGTGTAAGCATGTGTGCGCGCGTGTAAGCCACTGTGAGCTTGTTTCTTCTGGTCTGCACATGGCTCCTCCCTGAGGAAACAGAAAGGAAAAAGGAAGCAACAGATTTAGTAGGACGCTAGCAGGGAATACTGCTAGAGCTAGCAGGTGAAAACAATTAGAAGCAGGCAATTACACAGGCAGAATAGTAGCCCAGCCCAGCACTTAAAACTCTGCAAACAGCAGTGCAGGATGTTTCTCTCAAGAGACACTGCAAGACAGGAGTTAAGTTATTAGAAGTGAAAACTGAAAAAGCTGAACTCAGAGCAGAAATGTTAGGGGCTGCCATAGCGGTCATAATGAGACATAGGCGACTTGCTGAGGGTGGTGACAATGCAGATGGTGCCAGACAACCCACAGTGAGGAGACGGAGAAGAGTGTAGAGGCCCAGGGTCACCTACCACGGGTTACATGAGCTGGAGATAGTAGAGCGCTATAGAGTGGACAAAGACCTCCTGCAGCAAATAGTGGAGCTGTGCAGGCCATGCCTCACACACAGAACCAACAGAGGGGAACCCATCCCAGTGGAAACCAAGGTATGTGTTGGCCTAAGAATACTAGCAACAGGTACCTTCCAGAGACCAACTGGTGATATGATGGGGATATCACAGACATCAGCCTCCAGGGTACTGCACCAGTTCCTGGATACCATGTCAGCACATGTCGGTGATCATGTATATTTCCCCAATGCCCGTGAGGTATTGGCCAGCAATATGCGTCTCTTCCAGCAAATAGCTGAATACCCTGAGGTAGTGGGTGCAATAGACTGCACGCACATACGCATCAAAGCACCAGCCGGTGAGTGGGGTAGGGCATACATCAACCGCAAGGACTTCCCCTCCATCAACTGCCAGGTCATGTGTGATGCCCAGGGCATAATAATGAATTTGTGTGCTGGCTGTCCTGGGAGCTACCATGATTCCCACATCTGGCATTTGACGCAGCTGTACCAGACATTTGCCAATGGGGACATCCCGCATGGACACCTAGTGGGAGATGCAGGTTATGCACTGGAGCCATGGCTGATGACACCCATCAGAAACGCACACACACCTGAACAGGAATGCCATAATGAGGCACACGCACAAACACGTAATGTAATAAAGCGTGTGTTTGGGCTGCTCAAGTCACGGCTCCGGTGTCTGGACACATCTGGTGGAGCCGTGCAGTACACACCAACTACATGTACCCAAATTGTCATGGTATGTGCTATGCTACATAATATGATCTTGCAAAAACAGCTGCAGCAGGACCAGCATAGGGCTGGGCCAAACATCCCCCCACCATTGCCAAGGCCATCAGAGGCAGAGCGTGACTCGGAGGAGGAAAAACCTGAGCCTGCCCCAGTAGGCAGAAGGAGGCGTGCCCAGTATGCCCTGGCCTTGGCAAAGAGGCAATGCATAGCACATACACTGGCTCAGTAGGAACCCTGGGAATGACACCCCCTCTGACTCAAATAATAACATGGATGCCTACAATGACATGACCTGCTCACAAACATGTACAGGGAAGTGTAATATGCGCATCCGACAGAGGCAGCCCTGCAGCACCACCTGAGGCATGAATGCTATGTCTTAAGTAATGTAACACCATGTACTATATAAACACTTGAGGACCCTGACTAACATCCTACCCTCACCAAGCATCATGTCACAATATGACAATGAGATGATCAAGTGCAATAATTGACTGAAGTATCGCAGTTAGTCAAAGGGGATCCAATGTGTGCCAGTCTGGGATGACATGCTGAGCATGACATGATGCTCCACCTGCTAGGACTGGCATGCACCTATCAGTGCAGGCCGTATGGATACTGGCAAAGGCTGTTGTTACCCACAGTGTGCCCTGAATAGGTAAGGCTCAAAACACAAACCTATCTCCATAGGTATCAGAAGGGATAAGAATAAGATAAGGGATAAGTCGAAACAGCAAGATGCATGCAGTCTAAACTCAGCCAGTATGGAGAATGTTGATATCTGTGCTGTAACAGAAAACTGAGTCAAGGCTCACAACAGCACCCTAACACTACCAGGTTACACCTAATACTGTGCTGTACAGCCTCAAAACATGGAACAAGCTACAAAAGGAGGGTAACTAGCAAGAATTGTCAAGGATAACCACACCCCCATGTTGGTACCACAACAAAAAGCAGCATGGACTAGCCATGGTCAAGTAACAGTGGCTAAAACTGCCCCCCAGTTTATAGCCTGCTACAGACTACTGTCCCAACACCAGGAACTGCACCTGGCCTATGCTGGAATATATGAATATATCAAGTCCTCCAAACCACATTATATTGGGTGACTGAAAATACCCAGACATAGACTGGGAGCATTATACTAGCTCCAACAGTGTAGGACAAAAGTTCATAGAATCCATAAACCAAAAGGCCCAGGAACAACGTACCACTCCCACAAGAGGGGTAAGCATACTGGATGTGATAATCAGCAACATGGGTACTGGATGGCAAGATGAGAAGTGTATTGCTCACTGGTAAAACCAGACCATAGAGTAATCACACTGGATATACAAATCCTGACCACAGTCCCTGGCCAGAAAACCACAGTGGAAAACATGTGTAAAGCAATATTTGCACTCCTCCAAACTGATGTGGAATCCATTAAAGGTCCTGTGCAGGTGCAAAATATGGGCCACACCTCAGATCCTGTAATACAGCCATTCCATGAACACTGCCAGGAATGCTTGGATTATGCAATCCTAAATTAAAACAAGACACAATGCCATACACGCACGCATCTGGCATGGTGGACACCAGCCATAACCAAACCATGCAAGAGAATGAGGAAGCTACTACATGATAGAGCAAACATAAACAATGAAGTAATCACTGATCAGTAGTATGGCAATAAAATCTGTCCACACATACAATCCACTAAGGCCAGCCACAACAAGTTGAATCTGTGAATCCTGAGGCAATGTTACACCTGCTCCAAGTACACAGACAACCCCCAACTCCACCCAAGAAATACAAATATATGTGAGAGATGCAAACATCTATCCAAACTGGAGGCTGAGCTCCCTCAACTCAGTACTCCCAAAACTAGTCAGGAGGAGAAGATAACCACACACACCACAAACACAGTCCCACATAGACCTATCACAACTGCAAACCAAACACATAAACACAGAAAAACATTCCTGGAGGCACAAATTACAAACAGAGCACACCAACAGAGGCCTCTAAAGCAGACACCCAATCAAACAACCTCCAAACATAGCACATGCAACACATAGTACACAAAGCTGGTGTGCCAAACAGTCACAGGCCAGAAGGAGAAACAACATGCCTGATACAGTTGTAATAGGTGACTCCATAGTCAGACACACTGCTGTCCCGCACACCAGACTGAACAAGGGAAAGGGTACAGTAAGCTGCCTGTAGGCTGCCACAATACGACACATAACAGAAGTATGCAGGTCACTCCAAAGCAAGTAGAAATATGATGCAGTCATAATCCATGCTGGTGTGAATGACCTGAGATGTACCTCCCTAGACTACATGAAAAGAGACATAGATGAGCTCTCTGATTATGTAGTCCAGGCCTGTATGACACTCACCGTTTGCAGCATCCTACCCTTACCAAGAATAATGCCACAGTACAAACACGGAATGATCAGTCATAGCAAGTGGCACACTTACTGGTGTCATTCCAAGGGGATTCAATGTCTGTCTGCTTGGGATGTCATGCTTGACAAGCCACGCAGCTGTTCTTGGGATGGCTTGCACCTGTTACCCCTGGGCGCCTGGATATTGGATAAGGCCTTTGCCACCTCCATAGAGCCTTTGTAGGCAAGGCTGAAAAGACTAACCCACCACCCTAGAAAACATAAGTGGAAAGAAACATAAGGGTAATGCTGACCAATGCCAGATGTGTAAACCCCAATATGCATGCTCCCAAGGCCATCCCCAGTATGGAGAACATCGATGTCTGTGCAGTGACAGAAACCTGCTGCAAGCCTCCTGACAGCACACCAGCACTACCAGGTTATACCACATATCATGTGTCATGGCCCCAAAACCTGGAACAAAACATAAAAGGAGGGTGAGTATCCATATTCAGCATAGACACCCATACGTCCAGGTAACTGACAATGCACAAGGCATTGGAGTCCACCCATGTGCAACTAACTGTAGGCAAGACCTCTGTACAGTCTGTAGCATGCTACAGACCACACTCTCACACACAGGAACCCCACCCAGCTGTCCTGAAGACACTGGACAGTATGAATGTCCCACCAAATACCAAACAAGGTACCAGAAATTACCACATAGGCGGTAAACCATTATGTATGGAAGGAGTAACCAGGGACCTAGGGACACAAGTGGACAGTAACCTGTTATGTGACACCCACATTGCCAATGTGGCTAGGAAGACTGTCTACATTTGACACCGTATCAGGAAAGGATTCACATCTACGTCAACAGAGGTCATTGTGCCCCTATAATGTTCTCTTATCACACCCATAATCTAGTACAATGCCTCATATGGGATGTACCTTACCTGACACCTGCAGCAGTTAGAAAGACCTCAAAGGTACCTCACCAAGAGGATAAAGGGTCTCAAATATATGTCATATGCTGCCTGGCTGTAGACACCCCAGCTGAATGCAGTCACATACTGCCTACACAGAGGCATTGCATGCCTGTTGTAGAAGGCCATGCCCAACACAGGAGTAATGGACATGCTCTACCCCAGAAAACTCAAAGCCATCGGAGCTGTGAGAGTGAGAGATGTCAACCTCAACAAATAATGAAATAGGATGTGCTGGTGGGACAGATACATAATCCAGAGGCTCCCCACACCCTGGACCAGAATCCCACTCCATGTTAGGCAGAGCCCCTCACTGACACTCTTCAACAGGAATCTTGCCAAGTGGATGGATGATTGTAGAGTTACACTGGGGGTCTTCACTGTGTCATGTCCAGACAGAGGCACAACAAAGCAAATCATAAATGGCCATAAATTCACATAGCAAGGGGTGGAAAAAGCCACACACACTCTGGCTAGGCTAACAAATGCCCTAGGGTGGATAGCCTAGTATTAACCTATGAACCTATGAAGATACAAATTGTACAGGACACTAAGGATAATCCCAAGGCTTTCACAACTGATGGTAGGAACCATGTTGGGAATTCACAGATATGCTCTGAATCACACAAATATCACAAACACACACACATATTGCCAACATACATCCTGACAGGTGCAGTGTAACACCCCCCCCCCCGAATGCAGAATATCTATCCCAGCAGACTGCTGGCCCCCTGACATTGCAGATGTTGAGGTAACAGCCAGCATCTACAAAGCAAAACACAGCAGCAATAGTATGAGATGGTGTCCTGGGCTTAGTGCAACATGGACTCCAAGATGAATGGAATGCCAAATCACACTACTGCTCAATGTCAGCCTTACCACAGAATATGTACCCAAAGAGCAGTGAACAACAACAGTGGTCCTTCTCAACAAAGGTGTTGCCTGAATGGATACTGAAAACTACTACCCCAGAATCCTGAGAAGCTCGGTCTGCACAGCTATGGAAAGGATAAGCATGTACCACAGACATAAAGATATTGGGGACCTACTGACACCGGACCCTACCCAGTGTGGCTTTCTTAAGTGCAGATCCTGCCCCTAAACATGTTTGACTCAATTGAAACAGTCATGAAGGTCATTGATGAGGGCAATGTGGTCCACACAGTGTAGCGGGACCTTGCAAAGGCTTCTATACAATACCCTACGTGTTCATTATAGATAAGCTCACCAGCTTAAATATAAACCCCTATGTCAGTAGAGAGGTTGCAAACCAGACCAAGGACAGAACAGACATGGTCAGACATGCTGCAGCCTACAAACCAGATATAACTGGCATCCCACAAGGCTTGGTCCTGGGATCTCCCTCGTCTGGTATATATGTCCCATAAGTACAGGCAAACATGAAAGGACTGTGTCTTAACATGTTTGCAGAGGACTACAAACTGCTCACCACATATGATCCACCAGCTGACACAAGCATCCCACAAAAGGGCCACATAGAAACAGACAACTGGTGCCATAGCCATGTCAGCAAGCTAATTGCAGAAAAGTGTATAGTCAACCTCCATGGATATACAGTAAGTGCCCACCAATTACCACATAGGTGTTAGCCCTTTATGTAGTTAACATGTAATGAGAGACCTGGGGACACAAGGTGATAGATATCCTGCATTGGACAAACATGTGCTATAGTGTTTACAGAAACATACCATATACCCACCTAATCATGAAGGTTGTCAGATCTAGATAAGGGGAGGTCATTGTGGCTTTGCAGTCATTCTTCATCAGCGGTACAATTGCCTACAATAGCCCCTGTGGGATGTACCTCAGCAGACACCTCCATCAACCGTAAAGTCCCCAACAGTACCTCACCAGGAGTATCAAAGAGCTTGCACAGATGACATGTGTTGCCTGTGTTGCTGGTATCAATAAACATGCTGCACCTTGTACAATCTGAATGGCAGTGAGCTATGCACATGAGAGACCTGAACCCCAGCACTGACTTACATAGGACAAACTGTACTGCATGATCCATAACACAGAAGCCACCCCCACCCATGAGTGAACTCCCAGTACAGGCTACCCATAGAGTCACTTATCAATCTTCCTCAATAGGAATCTTGATGAGTGGATGGGAGATGGTAGCTTTATCCTGGGTATCACTGTCATGTCACAGGTAGACAGAGGCACAGTATAATAACCATGGCACATGTCATGGCAAACTCCACTTACAATGTGTGTTGAAGGACAAACACACTCTTCAACTAGCATTAGACATGGACTAGGGCACATCGCTAGTGTTTGCAAATGTACACCTATGTTGTGGAATACACTACCAATGTTGGACAAGCCTGGTTTAAGTAGTTCATATCTGAACAGAATGCAACATGGTCAGATGTACACAACTGTCCCCTAACCAGGCTGTTGTGCTCACTATTGAAATGTAAAGAAGTGATAGCACTAAAGCCCAGGATACTGTCCACCACAGTCAAAGTACTACCAGTACACTATACAGTACTACAGTGTTAGGTCAGTGTGAAAGGATGTTGACAACTGTATGCAAAGTATCCCATGCAAACACTGCAGGCACAGTATAATCCTGTTGTGTTCACACACAAAGCAGTTGTACAGTAACTACACAACATGACACACAACACACAACCATAAACGGGTGATATTTGTTGAAGTTCGCACTCATCCACAAATGTGGTGGGTTGCAGAGTCCAACATATGGAATGCTCACACTGGGCATGCTCACACTCTTTGATAAATGAGACATATGTCAGACAACATGCCATGGGAAGGCTGAACTGGGCATGCTCACACACTTAGGTCAAATCTCAGTTTAGCAGTTGGACACACATATCTGGTATTTTTACGTGTTATTCCAGGAACCAACCACATTACAGCAGTCTGCCCAGTGCACACAGTTAAATGACTACAGAGACATACGTGATATAGTGGATCCCTCCCATATGCAAACATCTTCCACAGATGCACAAGTTGTTCATACAAACAGGGAATGCTATGGCAATAAAGATGTGCAAACAGTCCATCAGCAATGGATAATGTGCATTTGACAATTAAACATATGGGTGTAGAGGTCAACACTAGGCTGTTTGCCCTAGGGAATGACAGCTTAGCCATAGTGTGCTTGGCGTCTGCCTCCCCACTGGATGCACATTCCCTTTTCTAAACACCGATGATGTCAGCACCCTATAAGTACAGCAGGAGAAAAAAAGCCCCCCAGTAATGCAAATAGCGTGCTCTGCCAATGCGTCCATCACAAGTGCTATAACATAGTTAGGTAGGGGGTTGAATCCTGCAAATCCTGTGTGTGTGAGTGAGTGGGGTTGGTGTGTATGTAAGTCTGTGGGAGAGAAGTGTCCCTTTTGGCAACTAGGAAAACACACTACAGGATGCACATTCCCCTTTCCAAACACCGATGATGTCAGCACCCTATAAGTACAGCAAGAGAAGAAAAACCTTCCAGTAATGTGAATGGCGTGCTCCGCTAATGCGTCCGTCTCAAGTGTCATAACATAATTAGGTAGGGGTTTGAATTCTGCAAGTGTGTGTGTTTCTCTGAGTGGGGGTTAGGGTGTGTGTGCAATTGTGTGTGAGGGAAATGTCCCATTTGGCAACGAGGAGAACAGGGTGCACATTCCCTTTTCTAAACACCGATGATGTCAGCACTCTATAAGTACAGCAGGAGAAGAAAAACCTTCCAGTAATGCGAATAGCACACTCTGATAATGCATCCGTGTCAAGTGTCATAACATAGTTAAGTAGGGTTTTGAATCCTGCAATTGTGTGTGAGGAAAATGTCCCTTTTGGCAACTAGGTGAACAGACTACAGGATGCACATTTCCCTTTCTAAACACTGATGATGTCAGCACCCTATAAGTACAGCAAGAGAAGGAAAACTTCCCAGTAATGCGAATAGCACACTTTGCTAATGTGTCTGTCTCGAGTGTCGTAACGTAGTCAGATAGGGGTTTGAATCCTGCAAGTGTGTGTTTTTGGCTGAGGGGGGTTAGTGTGTGTGAGGAAAATGTCCCTTTTGGCAACTAGGTGAACAGACTACAGGATGCACATTTCCCTTTCTAAACACTGATGATGTCAGCACCCTATAAGTACAGCAAGAGAAGAGAATATTTCCATTAATGCAAATAGCACAATCTGCTAATGTGTCCGTCTCAAATGCCATAACATAGTCAGATAGGGGTTTGAATCCTGCAATTGGCAAGTGTGGGTTTTTGGCTGAGGGGGGTTAGTGTGTGTGAGGAAAATGTCCCTTTTGGCAACTAGGTGAACAGACTACAGGATGCACAATTCCAATTATAAACACTTATGATGTCAGCACCCTATAAGTACAGCAAGAGAAGAAAAACCTCCCAGTACTGCGAATAGCATGCTCCGCTAGTGCGTCCGTCTCAAGTGTCATAATATAGTTAGGTAGGGGTTTAAATCCTGCAAGTGTGTGTGTTTGGCTGAGGGGGGTTAGTGTGTGTGAGGAAAATGTCCCTTTTGCCAACTAGGTGAACAGACTACAGGATGCACATTTCCCTTTCTAAACACTGATGATGTCAGCACCCTATAAGTACAGCAAGAGAAGGTAACTTCCCAGTAATGCAAATAGTGCGCTTCGCTAATGCGTCCGTCTCAAGTGTCATAATATAGTTAGGTAAGGATTTGAATCCTGCAAATGGCAAGTGTGTGTGGTTGGCTGAGGGGGGTTATTGTGTGCGAGGGAAATGTCCCTTTTGGCAACTAGGAGAACAGACTACAGGATGCACATTTCCCTTTCTAAACACTGATGATGTCAGCACCCTATAAGTACAGCAAGAGAAGGGAAACCTCCCAGTAATGCAAATAGCACACTCTGCTAATGTGTCTGTCTCAAGTGTCATAACATAGTCAGAAATGGGTTTGAATCCTGCAGATGGCAAGTGTGTGTTTTTGGCTGAGGGGGGTTAGTGTGTGTGAGGAAAATGTCCCTTTTGCCAACTAGGTGAACAGACTACAGGATGCACATTTCCCATTCTAAACACTGATGATGTCAGCACCCTATAAGTACAGCAAGAGAAGAGAAACCTCCCAGTAATGCAAATAGCACACTCTGCTAATGTGTCTGTCTTGCGTGTCATAACATAGCCTGATAGGGGCTTGAATCCTCCAAATGACAAGTGTGTATTTTTGGCTGAGGGAGGTTAATGTGTGTGAGGAAAATGTCCCTTTTGGCAACTAGGTGAACAGACTACAGGATGCACATTTCCCTTTCTAAACACTGATGATGTCATCACCCTATAAGTACAGCAAGAGAAGGAAAACCACCCAGTAATGCGAATAGCACACTCTGCTAATGTGTCCGTCTCGAGTGTCATAACATAGTCAGATAGGGGCTTGAATCTGCAATTGACAAGTGTGTGTTTTTGGCTGAGGGGGGTTAGTGTGTGTGAGGAAAATGTCCCTATTTCCCTTTCTAAACACTGATGATGTCAGCACCCTATAAGTACAGCAAGAGAAGAGAAACCTCCCAGTAATGCGAATAGTGGACTCTGCTAATGCATCTGTCTCAAGTGTCATAATATAGTTAGGTAGGGGCTTGAATCCTGCAAGTGTGTGTGTTTGGCTGAGAAGGGTGTGTGTGCAATTGTGTGTAAGAGAAATGTCCCTTTTGGCAACTAGGTGAACAGACTACAGGATGCACATTTCCCTTTCTAAACACCGTTCAGCTGAAGGCCATGGCTCTGGCACCAGTTCTCTGTTTCTATGATGCCCCTTTGGAAGATGCTTGTGTCGGCTGGAGAGTCGATTATGGTGGCCAGTTCGCAGTCATCTGCATATTTGGTCAGCCACAGTCCGTCCGTGTTGGCCTGTACCTCCAATAAATATATACCAAACAAGAGAGGTCCAAGGACTGAGCCTTGTGGGACACAACTCGTAACTGGTTTGGTGTCTGGCATGACTCCAGCAATTCTAACCATGTGGGTTCTGTCCTTGAGCCACTGTGCAATCCATCTAGTGACATAGGGGCTTATATTTAAGCTGGTGGGGTATTGTTGTGAAGGCTTTTGCGAGGTCCAGGTAGGCTGTGTGAACCACCTTCCCCTCGTCAATGGCCTTGGTGACTGTTTCAAAGAAATCAACCAGGTTAAACCTGGTAGTGCTGGTGTGTTCTCAGTAGCCCTGAACCAGGCATCTGTTACTGCACAGATATTGATGTTCTCCATGCCAAGGAGAGTTTCGGGGGCATGCATCTGGAAATTTAGACTTCTGGCGTTGGGTAGCATTACTCTTAGTTTCTTATGCCTTGTGATACCTCTGAAGGTGGGTTTGTCATTTGAGCCTTCCTTAACATAGGCACTATGGGGGTAGCAATAGCCTTTGACAATATCTGAAAGCCCAGGGGTGACAGGTGCAGGCCGTCCCTAGCGAAGCAGGTAGTTCAACAGAAGATGAATATGTGAAGGTGTAGTGCCTGTGATTATTTAACAGTAGCATATATGACTGCTCACATGGACACATGCCAGGTAAGTCATATGCACTGTGTCACAGGCAATGTACATGTGAACAGGACAAACAGTGACATCCTGTCAAGTGGGACATGGACATACATATAGTAAGCTATGCAGATGGCAGTAGGAGTCCACAGAAGCTCTATAACTATGGATTGCAGGTATGATCAGTATTCCAGGGTAATTGCAAGCAAACATGCATGCAAACAAAGCTACAGTAAATAGGGCTGCATGTAGTCCATTGTACAACAAACAAGCTGTACCATTTCCAGTAGGTAACACTGCAAATATGCAGGCACTATGCACATGTACATGGAAATACACGGGTCAGATGGCTAGGGTTCAGTCTCAGTGCACACAAGTGTACAGACCATGTATTGTCAGGATGTACAATAACTGGATGGAAACCCATGTGCTCATACCTGCAGTAATACACATGTCAAATAACAGACACTGAGCCTTCACTCAGTGGTTCCATACTTAGTAGGATGTATGCTACCTGGCCTGCCACCACAGTATCCCTGACATATATGGGGACTCTCTCTCCTGTGACAGTTAGTTTTGTGTGTTGGGGCTGTCTAGCATGGTATGAGATGTGAGCATGCAGTGCTAGGGTGCTCCTGTGTGTCCTGTACCAGTCGTGTAGTACTGCACACATATCAACATCCTCAAACATCTGCATTGCAGAGTCCAGTGTGGGCAACATGCCACTTGCAATTTACATGTCCATCATTGTGTATTACTACATTCATTACCTTATCCTCTGTGCTACCTATGTATGTAGCCTTCTGTTGACATCATTACCACCAGTATGCCAACATGTGCAGATGATACACTATGGTACTTACCATGGGTGTAGACAACAGTAGATGACAATCACACACTTACTGCATCAGGCATGCTGTGATATACCCACAATTAATTCAGCACACAGTACTGTTAACAACATGATACCATTACTACACATCTATGTGGTCACCCTGTGCATCAGCAACATGTTAACCTGTACCTGCACAGTTGTTACAGATTGCAGGAGGTTGCACAGTTTCATCATATGCACAGGGTGTGAACTTGGTATGCCTGAGTCAGCCACCGATACCATTGATTGACATATATGTGTATGTGTTTTGGTGAGGGACAGCAGTAGAAGGTGGGGCAATGTTGATGCAGTGTGTGCATGTATGCGGTAGCCTAGGTGTTGTCAATTCGCATGTGTGTATGGATGCACACAGTTCCACCTCATGGCTGCCATATACTGGTGTTTGTGGATAGCCACAGACTGTACCTGCCAGGTCATACAGATCAGTGTCTCTGGCCACGGACACGGTACCTGTGCCTTGCAGGGGTGCTACGGACCATATCCGGTACCAACCCAGACTGGGTACTGTCATCAGAAGCAGGTGTTCATTGACTGGACACAGATCCCTGTCGGGCCTGGCCAGAGCCACGTGCACATGGTCTCCTGGGGCGGTCTGATGACAGCACAGACCCAGCATTGCTGGGACTGCTGCTGACACTACGGGGGCGGCCGCTGCCCTGTTGTCATCCGCGACAGCTGCCAGCTGCTGCTGTTGCTGGCATACGGCCACGCCGATGCCTCAACCACCCACCATCGCCCTGGCTCATGGACATGTAGTTGTGGAACCGGTCTGATATGTCCCCACAACGTCTGTCTATGACATCGGTGAAATCACGGATGGCAGCCGCAATGTCACGCATACTGTCAGTCATGGCTGTGCGACATGCTGTCAGCTCCCTCAGACCCTGTCTGGTGTACCGTTCCATACGTGACTGTGCCTGCATGACAGCCCGAAACATAGCTGAGGTTGTAAGACCTCTGTGGGCACGTCTGACAGGGGCAGTACGCCCACGGATGCTCCCACGAGAACCCCTGGACATCTGTCTGTGTGGTACCATCTCTGGGCCATGCCCATGGCTGCTGTGTTGGGAGGCATGTGCCACAGATACCACATTACCCTGGTCAATGCCCACTGTATGCTGTCCATCACCTAGGGACATTGGTGACAAAGGGTGTATTGGCAGGAGAACTGTGCGCATTGATGGGGTCGACAACTGTGTACTATCTATCGGCTGACCAATGGCAGACCCTGGCATACCTTCCTGTGCCATTACACAGATGTCATCATTATCAGTACCCACGGCACCTGATTCAGGTTCCCTGCTACATGACACCAGAGCAGCAACAGAACCTGTGGGAGGGAAAAAGGAAACACAGTTTACAATGTCTACACATTACCAGTGATGCACACATGCACACAAGCACAGGTGCACACATGCACAGGTGCACAGGTGCACACATGCACACATGCACAGGTGCACACATGCACAATGCACAGGTGCACACATGCACACATACACAGGTGCACACATGTACACATGCACAGGTGCACACATGCACACGTGCACAGGTGCACACATGCACAGGTGCACACATGCACACGTGCACACGTGCACAGGTGCACACGTGCACAGGTGCACACATGCACACATGCACAGGTGCACACATGCACACATGTACAGGTGCACACATGCACAGGTGCACACATGCACAGGTGCACACATGCACACATGCACAGGTGCACACATGCACACATGCACAGGTGCACACATGCACACATGCACACATGCACACATGCACACATGCACACATGCACACAGTTTCACACAATTGTACAGTACTCAGTATGCGTGATATCAACACACAGACACAGACACACCTACATGCATACAAAGAGCACTACTAAGTGAGCCAAATAGTACTATTACTATCAAGACTAAAATAGGAATTGTTAATACACACTCAGCAGCATGGATAGGCTGCATTGCTGTTATACCAGAGGGACCTGCAGACGTGAAGAAACTAATGTCAGTGGGCACAACTGTGCCATTGTTACTGAGTATGATACAGGTCAGTAGTACAACAGTCGCCTTTCACAGGTCAGCTGCTAATATTGAGGATATCACACTTGCACATTAAATACTATGGTGACGGCTACAAACCAAGGACACACCTCACACATGCATTAACTACCAGTCAACTATACATATGGCATGTAAACCAAAAAAAGAACCACCGTCACTTAGAAGACACCGGAGAAGGATCCAAAAAGTCCGGTAATAAGCACACTGCAAACCACAACTCAATTCTGTTGATTAAAGTGCTGTTACCTGTTGAACCAAACCTTTCAAAGCAGTTGGGCTTTAAACTGAATATGAAAGCTCTCCAAACAGTTCAATATGTAGGCTTTATTCCAACGAACAAAAAAGAAAGACAGATTTAGTCACAAGCGCTTTCGCCTGGTCATACTTGAGAAAGCCTGGTATCACCAGGCGAAAGCGCTTGTGACTAAATCTGTCTTTCTTTTTTGTTCGTTGGAATAAAGCCTACATATTGAACTGTTTGGAGAGCTTTCATATTCAGTTTAAAGCCCAACTGCTTTCAAAGGTTTGGTTCAACAGGTAACAGCACTTTAATCAACAGAATAGAGTTGTGGTTTGCAGTATACATATGGCATATTACCTGCACGTTCACTGTCTTGCTGCTGCGTGGCTCCAGCCTCCATCATAATGCATGTCTGCTGCTGTTGTTGTTGCTGGCGGACTGGAGCCACTACACTCATGAGTAGTCCCTCCAGTCTGGTGAGTGGGGGATGTGTAGCCACCCCACCACTTGTGGCAACCTGTTGCCTGTGGATATCCGACGCACGCTGATGGACATGTCTGATTAAATCACTGCAGTGATGTCCTACCTGCTCATATGTCCTATTATGCGTGCCTATGTTATTTACCCGATGGACAAGGTCTTGCCACAGTGCAGCCCTCTCCTGCTGATTCTGGCTGGTGCGGGAAAAGAGTATTGCATAATCCCGCACCAGACTCTGGTGTATCTCCTCATCCTCAGCTGTGGAGTAAGTGGGATTCCGCGGGTGGGCCATGTACCTGAGAAAGAAAATAACCTGATATCAGCAATACATGTCAGCAGAATTTGGCACACATACTACACATGCTACTCGACTGTTATGATACAACATATCTCACATATGTAGCATCTGTCTGTCTATTGGTGGATACACATGTAAATGGCCAGGTATCAGTGCTCAGCCAGCAACTGTGCAACAGTACCTGGCACACTCCATACGACATACTACCAAACCCCAGCAGTCAGAACACTGATTCAGGTCAAGAGCACCTCCTCACTCTGGTGGGTTGTATCTAGGTACTGTATGGCCTACATCATCAACTACTGTGAGCTGACCACACACTGATTGCCCTGGATATACATATCCCACCTCCACCACCAGCACAAACAACTATAGTGAATAACATTACAGATGCAAACTTTACACTTTGTAACAGTGACATGGTATCCTTTCAGCCCACTGGGCCAGTGGCAGATACAACCCACAATGCTGACCCCTACACAATTGCTTTCTACAGACATCTCTGAGAATGCATTGATCATGCACTCCCATATATGACCAAGACACTCTCCACAAAGGGACAGCATCCTGTCTGGTGGACCCCAGCCATAGACAGATTGTATTACAGAAGATGGAAGCTACTGCAAGACAGAGCATAATTCCATAAAGGGAGGGCATGTCTGAGCAGCACTAGTAAGGATCTATTTTCCATCATACAAACATCCATGGGCAACTTTGAGAGGGAAATCAAGAGGGACACTACAGATAACCAGAAGGCCTTCTTCAGTTATGTTAGCAACCTGGTCAGGATCCATCCTCTATGCCCATAGTTAGTACACAACAACACATATTTCACTGACACCACAGATATTGACAACATTGTGGCAGACAGGTTCAGTGCAGGTGTCACCCCACCCTCTCCCACAAAATAAGGCATAGTTATCCCAGCTGACTGTAACCTCCCTGTCATCACAGATGTCCATGTGGGAGCCACCCTCAGGACAGCAGAATACACAACATGAATGGGACCTGATGGTATCCCCAGTTGCATGCTACATAAACTCTGACAGGAGCTAAACACACATATAAAAGTGCTATGTAACACTAGCCTGACTACAGGATATGTACCTGTACACTGGCGCACAGCAGCAGTGGTTCCACTCCACGAAGGTGGCACCTCAACATACCAATACAATACAACACAGTACATTACATTACAATACAATACTATACAATATGCTATTGCCCCTGGGACTACAGCAGCGTACTGTTCTGCTACACTGACCATTGTGACACATGTGGTGTGATGGTACCTGCTGCTGTCACACAGTTACACAGGGTGACTCATATGGCATATTACCTATCTGACTAACATTCAGCAGGGGTATGTGTGACATGTACTCATGGGGAGTCTTGCTTCTTAACACTGTGTGGTTTATTGCAGGGTATGTCTTATCTGTGGGTAGGAACTTTTACCTCCACACGTGCACTCTATTGCAGTGGCATGGACGACACACAGCAGTCATTTAGGTTGTGGATGGTGTGAGGTGTTACTATGGTTGTTGGACATCTGTCATGGGTGTGACTTACATATGTAAATCCGGGAGTGGTAACCTCTATGTGGGTAGTATATGTGTAGTCTGTTGTGTTGGCAGTCACTGTGCATTGGTAATGTGTTTGAGTGCATTGTCACAGTGTTGTACATGTCACTGTGTCCTTCTCCATATCTGTAGCTGTCATGTGAGGTCAATACCATGGCATCCATTATGTGGTGTGGAGGGGTACACCGACCTACATGTCCATAGCTGACACACCATGTTCGCTGACACATACCATGTGCAGGTATTCCAGGGATAGTGTGCCACTGTGAATATCACTGGGGCCACTATTGTACACATTTATGAACCTGTTCACCCCTGACACATGCAGTGGTGGGCAGCCAATCACATATCTGGTGGTTACTGGTGTAGGTGATTTGGAATGTGGTATGGTACTCCGGTTTTGACACTTGTGTTCACTCCATGCCTTTGTCGCCAGGCACCTGTTGCAATACATCTGTACACATGTGCCTCACTCAGAATTTATATACATCTTTCTCTCTCTCTCTCTATATATATATATATATATATATATGTGTGTGTATATATATATATATATATATATATATATATATATATATATATATATATAGATATATCTAGATATATATATATATATATATATATATCTATATGTATATATATATATGTATATATATATATGTCTGTATACATATACACATATATATATATTGATGTAAATATATTGCTATAGATGTGGAGGGGGCACAGAGGGGATGAGAGTGACAGAGGGGGTGGGACAGGGTGTGTTGAAGGTCGTCATATGCAGTCATACCTGTAGATAGTCAGATCAGTCTGTCTATGTATATGTATCTACATATATCTATATCTGTATGTGTGCATTACATATATATGTTTGTACAATATTCTATCTACATCTGTCTATGTATTCCTACATCTCTCTCTATGTATGTATACATATATGCATATTATATATATATATATATATATATATATATATATATATATATATATATACATATACATATGTTGACTTACATACGTATCCATATGTTAGACAGGTATATCAACATGTTTGTCTACCATACTGTATACACACACTAACATACTGCTAAACATACATAACTGTGAAACCTACTTTGTACATGGCACTACAACCTACAATCAACCAACATTGATATGTGCACATAGATGCTCTCACATACAAATGTATGTACAGCCTTCACTGATAGTTGCTGTATGTCCCCTGCCCTTTACACATCTTCATATACATATGGATACAGACCAATGACACATATGGAGGGTTCACAGTATGTAGACCTTTATAGTATTACTTTACATTACCTGTGTTTGTCATAGCTGATTGTGTTGTCGTCTGGTTCTCTGTCCTGCTGCTCCACTTCCCAGTTGTCAGCTTTCAGGTGGCTGTTGCTGAACAATTTGTTTGTGTCTGCTTAATTGCAGTTTTCTCTGTCTCTGACTCTCTCTCTCTGTCTGTCTGTCTCTCACGTCCTTCTCAGGGCGCAATGAAAGTATTTCATGTGTGGACTGGGAGTACAGCATACTTTTGTAGGTATCTGCATATTCCCATGTGATGGCCTCTGCACCAATTGTTAGCCAGCATTTGCTAATTGCATGCAGCCAGTTGTGTACTGATTGCAGTTATCACTGTGATTTCAGAACAGTGCTATAAAAAGGTATGTGAGATAGGCATAGCCCTTTCAGAATTTAAGGACAGGGACCATGCTGTTATGCTGTGGACAATGTTCTGTGAGCGTAAAGGTTGGTATCTCTCTCATATTTCCAGGTGTGTTGTAGATTAACATTCGTCCATTCATTTCTTCAGTGTCCTGTACTAACTGTGTATGTACACTGACACCTACAACTACTACTACTGTTAATGTGTGTGTGTGTGTGTGTGTGTGTGTGTGTGTGTGTGTGTGTGTGTGCTTTCCTTTCACTTTTGCTTGCACTTTGTTGCTAAGGCTTCAATAGTTGCCCTTTACAGTCACTACTTGTATGCCTGCTAGGTGTCCTGACTGTAGTGTGCTGCTGTAGCTTTCCTATTTTCCATGTACATTCACACCATGGAATGCTTGCTATATCTGCTAGGGTGTTACAGCATGCAGTGTGGTCTGGCCATGGTGTGGGCCTTGACATCTATTAGGGTATTTGAGTATGCTGCTTAGCAGGCCCTAGAGACTTTCAGGTTCATCTGTTATGTGCCTCATGGAATTGTACATATCAGTGGGGTACACCCATTAAAATGTCTGGTATGCTGCAGTTGTGACTGTGGGTTAGCATGAGCATATGTATTACTACACTTTTTCTGCCATGCAAGTGGTGAATACTTTCAGGACTCCATAGTTACCATTGCATGTGTTACACCTTTCTGCCTACTGTTTGTACATTTCACATGGAGTCTGTGGGGCATCCCTGTAAGTCATTCACTGTTGCTATGTCTAGGCTCTTAACTATTCAAATATGGTGGTGTCAGACCCGTCATGTGTACAGATATTTGCAGGTTGTCCACATTTCTGCCTCATATGTTGGTCAATATCTCATGCACACCTTTTTCTGGCAAATCACTCTGGGCTAAAGTCAGAATATGGTGACAAACATTCAAGTTTCAGACTTCATACCCTTCCAAACATCCCACAAAGTGCAGACCCTGTTACTCTCTGAACTGTCTGAGTTTGTTGTAACATTATTTGTAATGTGTCCCTGGTTTTGGGCCTTTGCTCCACATATTTTATTACTTGGTCCAGATGTGTTCCTGTAAGAGGTTGTGGGGTATGGGCAGTGATTATCCTGCTGTGAGTATGTGTGTGGCTTGCAAGGTGCTATAGTGACATTATTACCTACTAGCTTCCAACTAGCATGGCTGTTTCTGTTCACACACTACTATTATGGAAATCCACTAGTTTTGATAGTAATTCTAAATGGCATGCTTTGTGTACTACACATCTATATTCCCTTTACATTCATTCCTACTATTACATGATATATTTATTTTAGCACAATGTTGTTGTATAAGAGTCATGGCTTAGTGGTAAGTCATGCAGACTACTGTTTCCAAGGTCCTGGGTTCGGGAGTGACAGTGGGATTTTATTTTTCTTTTGAACTGAGTACAGGACCTGTCAATCAAAGTGACTAAGGCACTTTTAAGCAGTTGTAACTGGGTTAGCGCTGGTTTGCGCGGAGCTTCCGCATGCGCACTGGCGTTCAGCTCCACGCACACCCACTTACAACCGCTTAAACGTGCTTACTCTTGCGCACACCCGCGCTATTTTCTTTGAAAGAAAAGAAAATGGGGAGACAGGAAAGTGGTGAAAAAGGGGTCACAAAGAGGGTAAGACAGTAGGGAAACAAGCTTGGGATGTGCAGGAGGGATGTAGGTAAGGGTCATAGCTGCCCATTTCTTCATCAGCAACAGCTGTGCATATGTATGTAATTTGGTGTGACATTTGAAACCTTCCACCCCTGAGAGAGGTGTCAGGACAACAATAATACTTGTTGTACAGCCAATTGTAATTGATAGGTTCCATGTCCAGCAGACATGTGTGCGGAATGGGCAGCTATTTATGGGGCGTAATTTTTTTGTGGGTACAAAGTGCCCTTTTTTTTTTTTTTTCAGGTAAGAGTGGTATGTCAGGTGAAGGAATTCGGTACAGCTGGGGAGGTAGGTTGGGTAGGTAAACAGACAAGACAAACAAGATGCATACAGGGGCAGTGTATGACACGTGTGGGGGGGTTACGCAATTGACGGGGTCAGAGGTTTGGATATCCAGAGCCCATGAGCCCACAGATGGCAACAGTGGAACTGATATCCCCACCCATAGGCAGTTGCCACTGTTCCTTCACTGCCCAGGATGGGGCTGTGCTGGGGGCTGTGTAGGTGGGGCAACAGGCATGCCCGTTAGTTGTGCCACCCGTGCCTCGAGCTGGCATTAGGGGCTCGAGAACAGAGTCCCGAATCTCCCTACGCACCACAGTCCGGATGCTACGGAGTGTGAGTGGTGGTTCTCCGCCGGCCACACTTTTAGAGGGGGGGGCGAGCCCCATCCCCTGCAGCGCTTCCACCCGCAGGTGGCACAGGGCCACTGGAGGAGGGTCCTGACTCGGCACTAGTGCCAGGTGCACTCGCCAGCTGAGGTGGGAGAGGTGGGTCTGCTGGAACCCGCCTTTCCTGTCGTCCTATGTTTTGCATTATGTCATGATAGTTTGGGTTAGTGACATATAATACCATTCACAATTAGTTGTAACAGCATGCATTAGTATTCCCATTAACCAAACACCCAGATATTCACACCATTGAACAGCGTGCATAACACATGCATAATTTGAGCAGAATTACACAGTCCAACAACATGCAGGGTTAATTGATGGCAACAGGCCATCAGGTGTGGATGTATGAACAGGGCAGATGCATCAACGGACATGCAAATATATATGACCCAACAGGACAAACGTCCAGGGGTGTTAATTGTGATTGCACATACCATTTTCACGTGGAATGGGTTATATGTGGTTATAGGGTGGGGTAAAGAAAGTAATATTAACACCTTCAAATAACAATACATATGCCATACATTTCTAATAGCTACAGTTATATACACACAACTGTTCTAACTACAGTTTCCTATATGATAACTATTTCAACTTGGTGATAGGACTGTTACTGCAACATCAATATACATTTTATGATTCTTCATACACATTCATATCTAGCTTTGTTCAGCAACATCATCCTGCTACATTTGCTTTATATAGCTGTAGACAAGTGTGGATGTTTGATATATCAGACAATCATCCTATCTGCATATTGCAGACTGAGAGCAACATATCCAGATTTTGGGATACACATTCCAGATGCAGCAACACTTTGAACAGATTTTGCTGTTTAGTTTTGAATCTCACATGCATTTCATTCTGTCTTGACTGCAGTATACTTTATTCATGGGTTATTACTACTGTATTGCTGGATTCATGACACTTTCTCACACTCTCTCACTTGCTTTCAGTTTACTATTCAGGATGGTACTTCTAGGCTTTATTGACATGTTTTACCAGTAGTTATTACAATCCTTTCCAGCAGTCTCACTTCTGTCATGTTTCAGTATTTCCACAGGGATATATTTCACACATATAACCCAAAAATCACTGAACCCACAGACATTGCCAACATACTGGCAGACAGGTTCAGTGCAAACTTCACCCCCCTCCCCCCCCCAAAAGGAGAGATAACTATCCCAGCGGAGTGCAGCCTCCCAGACATCTCCAATGCACAGGTGAAAGCTGCTCTCTCTAAAGCTAAAAACACAGCATCAATGGGACCGGATGGTGTCCCCGGCTGTGTGCTACACGAACTCAATGAGGAACTAAACCTGCACATAAGGCAGCTGTTTAATCTTAGCCTTACCACAGGATACGTGCCCAAGGAGTGGCATTCAGCAACTGTGGTCCCACTCCACAAAGGCGGTGCCTCTATGGACCCTGGTAATTACCGCCCTATAAGCTTAACAAGCCTGGTCTGCAAAGCTATGGAGAGGATCATAATGGAACTCATAAACAAAGACATAGGGGACTTGCAGACATTGGACCCGACCCAGTTTGGCTTTGTCAAGGGCAGATCATGCCTTTTGAACTTGGTCGACTTCTTCGAAACAGTCACCAAGGCCATTGATGAGGGTAAGGCAGTCCATACAGCCTACCTTGATCTTGCAAAAGCTTTCGACACAATACCCCACTCGGGTATTATAGAGAAACTTACCAGCTTAAATGTAAACCTATATGTCACAAGATGGGTTGCAAACTGGCTAAAGGACAGAACCCACAGGGTTAGAGTAGCTGGCGCCATGTCAGACTCCAAGCCGGTCACAAGTGGTGTCCCACAGGGTTCAGTCCTTGGCCCCCCTGTTGTTCGGCATCTACTTCTCAGAAGTACAGGCAAACATAGGAGGACTATGGCTGACAAAGTTTGCATATGACTGCAAACTGGGAGCCATAGTGGAAAGTACATCGGACACAGATCCTACAGAGGGGTCTCACGGAAACTGATAGCTGGTGCCAGAGCCATGGCCTGAAGTTAAATGCCAAAAAATGTATAGTCATACCCTTCGGGAAAAACAAGGTAACCCCAAGCTACCATATAGGTGGCAATCCACTAAGCACAGAAGAGGTTATCAGGGGCCTGGGGACCCAGGTTGACAGTGGCCTTTCTTTTGACACTCACATTGCTAAAGTGGTTAGAAAAACCTTCTACATTGCCCACCTGATCATGAAGGGATTCACATCCAGATCAAGTGAGGTCATTGTTCCCCTGTACTCTTCACTTATCAGACCAATGATCGAGTACAATGCCCCATTCGGGATGTATCTCACCCGACACCTGCAGCAATTGGAGAGACCCCAAAAGTTCCTCACCAAAAGGATAAAGGGACTCCAAAATCTGTCATATGCTGCCAGACTGAAGAAACTCCAGCTCTATTTAGTCACATACCGTCTGCTCAGAGGTGACCTGTGCCTGATATGCAAGGCCATGTCCAACCTGGAATTAATGGACATGCTCCACCTCAAAAAATCCAAATCTACCAGATCCACTAGAGCAAGCAACTTAAACCTTAGCATGGATATAAATAGGACATGCTGGGTGACATTTGTCACCCAGAGACTCCCTATGTTGTGGAATAAAATCCCGGTCCATGTGAGGCAGAGCACCTCGCTGGCTCTGTTCAAGAGAAATCTTGACTGGTGGATGGGAGATCATAGGTTTACCCCGGGAATCATCTCTGTGTCACTGCTGGACAGAGGCACAACAAACTAATGGGCACAGTATTTTTTAACATAAGGGGTGGCGTAAGCCACAAAACTCTGGGCTAGGCTTATAAATGCCTTAGGGCAGATAGCCTAGTTTAAACCTATGAACCTATGAACATGTGATTTCATCATCTTCTGCAGCTATACTTTTCAGCCTGCTGCAGGTTGTGTACTATTTTCTTACAGGTAGGGCATTTTTATTTCAGAATATATGTCAGACAGTTTCATTATTTGGTTTAACTTACAGGCTGAAACACACTTTAGTAATCAAGCAATACTTGCATACACTTTCACACTGTTACTTGCAGATTTTATTCCTTACTGACTACACTGCACTCTTTTGCTGACTGTCATACATTTATATTTCTTTACAGTTACTGGTAGTGGATTACTGACCTGCCTGGTGGTGCAACCGCACCAGCCTATCGCCATAGGCTCTGCGGTTCACAGAACGGACACCTGCAGCTGTAATATAAATGAAGTAATATTGGAATACACATCTCCATAATATCAGCTAGTTTAATTTCTTACATACATAATTAAATGTTACTTACTCAGTAGTGGGGCATTGGGTATTTGCCGGGCCTCCTGGATCCAAAGGTTCAGTTGGTCCTGCTTGCGTCTCTTCAGGTCCGCATGGTGGTGACGGACCTGCTCACCAGTCCTTGGAATCCCTGTGGCACTGGTGAGATCATGAGCCAACCGGTCCCATGCCTCAGCCCTGTATGCTCCCCAGAGGACCTGGCCCTGCATGAGTTGGGCCTCATGATTATGGACTAGGAGCCAGACCATGTACTTGGACTCCTCAACACCCCACCTCTGTGCTTGGAAGCAACTACCCTCTCCTACTCCTGTCATTCTGCCTGCAGGTCAGTTCTACAATCGTTTATGCTGTGTATTCCCTCCTATGGGGCTTATATAGTCCGTTTTTCCCGCACATATCTGTGATTGGCCATTTTGGAATTGTATCAACTTCAGTAAACCTGCATTGTCATGCTCCAGTTTGTATTCATTCCTATATATTAACTATTATTGCATTTCTAGGTACTGCTGTCATGGCTTAGTGGTTTGGTACCTTGACTATGATGTATAGTATCCTGGGTTCAAACCTGGCCACTACTTTTTATTTTTCATGACTGTCTAGACATGCTGAGGGGTGTGTCTGTGTAAAGGCAGTTTTGATACGGTGTGCTCAACGTTGCCAGTCGGTTAGCTTGTTTGCACGGTGCGCAGCTCCGCGCAAACGGGATACGCTGGTTTAAGCTTCATTTGGCTATCGGCACGCATATTACGCTCAGCTCAGTTAGGGGCACATAGATTTAGCGTGTTAGACCACTGCTCAGCTACGGGCACTCATTTTGCACTAGTTAAACCACTGCTCATCTACGGGCACATGCACTCACGCTGTTAAACTGTAGCATAGCTATGAGCACATCTGGCATTTTTTCTTCTTTTGTTACCTCACATGTCTTCAGTATAAATGGGCTATTTCATTACATTTTACATAAATTGTGGTTTTATGTGTACATATTTGTCAGGGACTTGTTTCCTGCTTATTTTGAAAAAAAAAAATTGGTGTTGTGGGGGCTCGAACCATGAATGTCTGCTCTTCAGCCAACATCTCTACTGCTACGCTATTGCTTCCTGTCTTATTTTGCATATTTAGTTCTTATATGCTTTCCCACTGACTGCTAACTGTAGCTGCTTACGGCACGCCGATGCAAACGGCGCACTCATGGTTAAACATCTTTACAATTTAAAAAAAATATATAACATGTTCATTTATATATATTTTATGTTCATAGTCTGTGGGGGCATGTGTTGTGTTGTGTTTATTCACATTTCCATGGACTCTGTTGTGGGTGTTTACTTTGGGCACTTTTACACTTCTGGGGGCATGCCCGCTTGCAGGGCTCAGCCTACGGACACGCCCCCTACTGTCTTACACGGACCGTGTTAGACTTAGGTGTGATTCAGCATGCTCTCATGAATATGCAAAGCATGCTGACATCACTCAGTTTAACTGCAGCCTCCGTGTAAGAGTTATAACTCTTACACGGAGGCTTCGTGAATCCTTGCCAGGGTTGTGTTACAGTGTAAAAAAATATAAAAGGTATGTGAAACAAATATGAATTTACTTGCATGTAGTATATGGCATAGAATAATAGGATGTATATGTGAAAGGATTTATATGTGCCATCAGTACTTGTTCCTGTAATGATGTTCTGCTCAGCAACTGCTCTGGACAACAGTCTCAGTCCCTGTGGGCAGTGGGACCTACCTGGCAACTGTGCAGACCAGCAATGAATAGCAAAGATGTGACTCATGATATATGTGTTCTGTACATTACTGTGGCCAATAGTTGGTGGTGGTATTAATACTGCCATGATAGACACATGGGTGTGAGACCATACCACCTGCAGGACAGTCATGTTAAAGTGTAGTACAGCATGCCCAACTGCCATAGCAGTATAATATGCTTATCTAAAATCTGTTGCCATATATAACCCCCTAATGTTAGTCTGTGTTCACATGTGACACCTGTCTGTGTTGCAGCAAGGCAGAACAGTTCAGCTGTGAAGTAAAGAGAGTTACAAGAGTGTGGACCAGATGTTTGTATGCACCCCATATACAGATACATATATGTGTGATACATATTCACAGCTGTGTATGTCTACAGAACCTCGGACAGTTATACGTATATATAGGTATATAAACAACATATAATGATACACACACACACACACACACACACACACATATATATATATATATATGTATATGTATATATACACACATATGTATATATATATATATATATATATATATATATATATATATATATATATATATATATATATATATAT
This sequence comes from Protopterus annectens, assembly GCF_019279795.1. NCBI lineage: Eukaryota > Metazoa > Chordata > Ceratodontiformes > Protopteridae > Protopterus > Protopterus annectens. The sequence continues at coordinate 125,959,483 of NC_056731.1, read as the reverse complement.
ATATATATATATAATATGCATACAAACAGACACATACACACATATACATAATACTGACACGTATAGCTATACATATCTATATATATATATATATATATATATATATATATATATATGTCAATATATGTCCCCTGGCATGACATATGTGAGAGAACATCACACATCAATACACAACATATCTACACACCAGTACATGGCTGCAAAATGGAGTGTGGTGTGTGGTGTGTAACCCATGTTGGGGACACATTGAAATTGTTTGAGAAGGTGGGATATATATATTGGTGAAGGGTATTAGGCACATATTGGTATGTAGGTTTGGTTGGGTGACAAACAAGACAGCATACAGGGCTGGTATATGACACATGTGGTGGTTAAACACTGTGGATGGGTAGTTCCATTTGGAATGTGGAGGCCATTGAGCCCCCATATGGGAGCAAAGGAAACATGGTGCCCACCCATGGACAGTCACAACAGCATCTACATGGTCATAAAGGTTCTCTAGGCTGTGGGCTGAGCAGGAGGAACATGCATGTTGAACCTTGTGTATGTGTACTGCATGCCTCCAGGTGATGTAGCACATACCCCATGTCTCTGTGAAGCTCCCTATACACAAGACCCTGGACCTAACTGGGTGTTAGACATATGTCTGTGTGTGCTCCTTGGGGAGGGACACCATACCCTGAGTTGGTTCCACATGAATGTAGTGCCGGAACTGTAGATAATGAAGTTCCATGGTGGGTCACGGATGTGATGTGGACTGGTAACATGTGCACATTAGGTGGGAATGGTGTTTCTGCTGGCAAGTAACCCCTACACATACTGTTGTGTAACTGTCATGGAACATATGTGGGTTGTAATAGTCCACACAATCCCAGAACATGTTCAACAGCATGCATAGATATCCCCAATAACACAGAATGGCAGATGTGTAGCAATCACATAACAAGCATACCACATGCATATGTGGAAACATAGTGGCAATGACAATGGCAAGCAGGTGAAATACTCTGTAACAGCCCAGCAACTCTAGTGTCCCCACAGGGAGCATGTCTATACACATATAGCAGAAAATGTTGTACAATACAATATATGACCCAATGGTAGATAAACCGGAGACATACCATTTGCATTGTGTGAACATTAAGTTGGAGCTGATATGGTTGTGAGAGACTGATATGTGTATTGCATTATAGTAAACATGCCATATGAGTTGCTCAGACATATTTCCATATTTATGTCTTTCAGGGAATATGATGCACCTGAGGAATCCCACTTACGGTGCCGCTGAGGATGACATAATACTCACCAGCATCATCGAGAACTACCAGCTGCTATTCTCAAGGACAAGCCAGGACCAGCATGAGCAGACCGCCATGTGGAACAATGTGGTCCACAGGGTGAATGAGGTGGGGATGCACAGCCGTACTTATTAGCTGGTCCAGCATCATTGTAGTGACCTGCTCTGCCATGTACGTCGCTGTGCCGCTGCTGTGCAGGGTGACCACCTTGCAATGGGGGGTGCATAACATCCATCCCTCCCTCACCAGAGTGGAGGAGCTGCTCATGAGTCTGGCAGCACCTGCCCACCCACAAGAGCTACAGACATATACAGTTATGGAGGTGGTTGCTACCCACACACCAGACATGGAGCATGCATGTAAGGTTCCAGGGCATATCAGTAGACCACTGTTGTGTATGCATCTGTACAGGTAGATCATGCATATGTGAGATGTGGAGTCTGTTGCTGTGTACTACTGATAAGCAGTTATGCACAATCTTTAGTACTTTGGACTTCAGCTGTTGTTTTAGTGTAATACTGCAGCCACCCTGTAGCAATGCCACAGCTGTGGCCACTGACATCAACTCTATCTCATCTAAATGTAGTTACCTCTGGGATACCAGCAAGGCAGCGGCCGGATGCCGGTGGGTATGGTTTAAGGTTATGCTGGGAAATTCACTGTGCATGTCATAGCTAAGGTGTAGGCCATGCACACATCTAACACACTTACCCGTAATGCATGCTGTGCATGTTCACTGACAGAACACAGACCTCACTAATGGGGTTACCAGCCTCAAACACATGCAATACACAGACCATCTCAGACAACTGTGGCTACACTCCAGTGCACATTGCCCAGGCACAGCTGACATCTGCCTAACCTACACAGCTATGTCATACACAGAGCAGTTGAGCATGCTACACATAAAAAAATAGCACTCTATCTGCATACACACACTCCATGGTCCTAAACCTCATCAAAACATTACACAGAACATACTGGAGGGATAGGGCCCTATCCTGGGGAATTCCCACACTCTGGAACAGATTACTCATTCATGTCAGGCAATGCTACTCATTAGCCCTCTTCACAAAAACAGTTGACAACTGGATGGGAAATTGGGAATTTACCCAGGTTAGTAAATCTGTGCCACAGCCTGACAGGGGAAAAGGGGAATCACATTATTGGGTGGTGCATGGCTGGGAACCCCTGTGGCTAGGCTTATGTAGGCCCCAGGACCAATAGACCAGTACTCACCTATGAACCTATGTGTAACACAGGCAACATCAGCCAGGGCTCAATACAGATATGACCTGCATAATGGTGGGGCATTGCCAAAGCCATGTGTTGCAATGTGATCTGATGTACCAGCACCATGTTGGGGAAGTCCAGAAAGTTGCAGTTATGATGCATGTGCTGCATAATCCACACCTCACTCCAACCCAGGGATGACATCCCCATCTGTACAATGCTGGTGCCAATGTACACTTGCATGTTTGCCCTGTATTGGCAGGGAATATGCCAGTACACATGGTGTTCCTAGTTTGGGATACTGCAGTATGACACACATGTGTAGGCCACAGATGTCGATCATTTGCATTGTAGCAAGAGATGGTGATGGTGTGTCATCCTGAAACACAACAGTGCACTGGAGGGGAGAGACAAACCCACTGAGAATGGCTCTATCTGCACACAGTCAAGGTCAGGAAGAGTGGCAGACATAACCCTGACTCCACGGCACTAGTGATGGTACCGTATGACCTCCAAGTTCTGTGGACATGTTTAGCATGACTGACCAACTACTGTAGCCTAATGTTTAAGGTGTTTGCCTTACAAATGCAATGTGCAGGGTTTGAGTTTGACAAGGGATAATTGGCTAGGTTTAAAATGGCTCACAAAGGCAGTTAGCTTAGTACTAATCTATGAACCTAAACTATCTAAGGTGATGATCCATGCTACTATACGCCTGCCAGGTATAATGACCGTAGTAGTACACATAGCAGTTATTGCTACACACCATCATGATATGTGTGTGCACACATATAAACCCACAAATGGTATGCATTCCAACCAGCATCTGCACAACTGACACATATGGCCTGTAATGCAATTGACTGCCTAGGTCATATGTCACATATCAGTTATGTGTAGTGTTGCCATATGCAGTAGTATTGAGCCATTGAATGTCATGGAAGAGAGTTCTGTGTCAATAATGGTCTCTACACTCACCATCGGTGCAGTACATTGTGTCTGTGGTTGGTTTAATGGTATTCTATCACTCATACATGCACCACTGATGACGTCTGTGAATACACATCAGGCATTCACTAAACACATGTGTCCATGTATAATCCAGAAACACACAGAGTCTGTGATCAGCAGAGGAAACATAACTGACACACAGATACACATCCTGCAATGGTGTGTACACCTGTGAGGTATGGTGCACAGTACATGCCAGGGTGCTGAACAGATGCACAGCAATGCTGTGGACATGGGTGCAGTGTGTTCCAGGGGGAGGGCCATCACCTACTAACAGAAGCCATGCATCACAGCCATGTATAATGTTGGTAACGGGGATTGACTACAGATGCACTGCATGCTGTTGAGCACCACATGTCCTGCATTCTGACATGTGTGTAATTACAGGTTTATGTGTGATACTGTACTGCACCATCACTTGCTATTGTGTGTGTTATGGGGGTGCTGGAGCTATCTGTAGGTGCTGTCTGGTGGAGTGTATGGGTTGTCATGTATGTCAACTGCATGTGTGTGTGTGTGTGTGTGTGTGTGTGTGTGTGTGTGTGTGTGTGTGTGTGTGTATGTACTGTTTAGTGATGATGTACAGGTCTTACAGTCTGTTCCCTTTTTCCCTCACAGGTGGCGAGGTGGGGCTGGGTCCCTCCCACAGGGAATCTGATGTCACTAATACAGACAGTGACCATGAGGATAGGTGTGCTGAGGCACAGGCAGGGTCGTCAGAGGCTGCCACTGGGCCACCAGTTGACATCCCACAAGTATCCACCCCATCCGCGGGCACAGTCACACTGCCTCTGCATACTTCATCACCATTGGCCTTAGCTGAGGGACAGTCTATGGTTGGCATTGGCCAGGACAGTGTGGTATCTATAGCATGTGTGTCCTTTACACAGCAGCCATAGCCAGATGTCCGTCGGGGTACCACATAGGCAGATGTTCAGGGGTGCTCATCGAAGCACTGCTGGTCATCATGCACCTGGCAGACGTGCCACATCTATATCAACCACAAGCATGTTTCAGACTGTCATGGAGGCCCAGGCATGAATGGAACGGTACACCAGACATGGTCTAAGGGTGCAGAGGGCTCATCACACCTCTGTAACTGACAGCATCCATGACCTAGCAGGTACCATTCGTAATTACACCGAGGTCATGGATAGACGGTGGGGTGAGACATTAGATCTCATCCACAATGTCATGTCCATGCATCAGGACAGGGCCTTATGGCTGTGATGGCCACATGGATGTATGCCAGCAACACCAGCAGATCGAGGTCACTGTGGACATCCCACCATTCACAGCCGCTCCTGTAGTGGCAGTAAAAGCCCCAGCAATGTGGGTGGGTGCTGTCCACAGACTGTCATAGCAGACCACATGCACATGGCCCTGGCCAGTCCCAGGAGGGACCTGGATTCAGTGGACATCTGTCAACCTCAGAGAACAGTACCTGATCTAGATTTGTACCTGATACTGCCTGTAGCATCCCTGCCAGGCACAGGTCCCGTGTCCATGACCGGAGATGGTGAACTGCAAACCCTGCCAGGTACAGTCTGCAGCTGTCTCAGAAATCCCCATATAGGGCAGCCACATGGTGGAACTGTGTGCATGCAGACACAGACACACATAAGCAACAAACCTAGGGCAACCACATACCTGCACACATGACATCACCATTGTCCCATAACAATACTCAGCCCCCTCACAAACACACACACACACACACACACACACACACACACACACACAGACACACAGACACACAGACACACACACACACACACACACACACACACACACACACACACACACACACACACACACACACACACACACACATCAATTGTATGGCTCAGCCTAGGCTTCTGGCAAACCAACAACACACCTTGTGCATGTGGTGATACCTGTGCCACATCCTGTCATCCGTAACATTGATGCAGGGACAGGCTAACATGGTGCTTATGCACAGGGTGACTGTACAACAGTGTAGCAATGAAATGCTGTGTAGCATGTTGTCAGCAGTAAAGTGAAATGCTAATATCTTGGAAGGTGTAGCTGTGCAGCCATGATGCATTATAGCTGTAATTAACAATGTTGTATTGTTTTCACCATTATCTATTCTAATTGTGTTGTATTTGTCCATGTGCCACATGGCTGATGGGTGTAGTGGTGTCAGCAGGCCTTCTACAGTGGACACCAGTAAGTGTAGTGGGTGGTACACATGACATGGCTGGGTACAACACACAGAGCCTTTGGTTTGGATGCAGTACAGATACAAGACTGTACACATGGAGGTTTGTCCCCGTGCAGGTAACACATCTGTTGCCCATGTAATCCCACCAAGACAGGATAGGCACAACCACACATTGCTATATATGCAGTCTGTAATGTGGATGGCATTGAACATGCTAACAGCAGGGTGTATGTCCCTTTCCCCACTCTACTGTGATCCTCACCTCAGTAACATGAGTGTGCCAATGCCAATGGCATAGCCCTATCCTTAGGAGGGTGTGAGGCACTCAACTACTGTGAATGGTGTAAACAACAACTAACAACCTGATAACATACACTGTACAGTATTACAGACAGCTATGTGGGGGGATAGATGTAACAGTAACTGCAATGATGGCGGATGTGTCCACAACAGCCACACCCATTGAGTTATAGCAATCCCAGTAGTGGTGCACACCTGAACAGTGTGGAGGAGGGCATTAACACATCTATGACCTTTGAAGGACTGTATGTCCATGGGATGGCACCTGTGGAATGTTGGCATTTGCCAAACAGTCCGGGTGGAAACATAGTATGTAAATGGAGGTAGATCCCTTAACATCTACATACATTCCTATATGTGGAATGGTGTACAAAAGCCTGTTATGATCTACATAGGCATTGTGCACATCCTAACCCTCATCTACACCTGTCATGACTGTGTCAAGGAGGTATACCAGGTTTAGGTTTTATTCTCTGCCTTTGACAAGTCCAACATTGGCGGGGTCCCATGTGTTAAGACCACCAGTGACATTGGCCATGGGTTCATTGTTGATATGTTCCATGTCCTTGCAGACAAGGGTCATTAGGCTACTGGGTGGTAGTTCCAAGCTGACATGGTGGATTTCTGGTCATCCTTGCCAACATTGGTAAATCCATTGTCAGGTGTAGACCTGTTGGACCGTATGAGCGATCCCAGCTACTTACTGCGCCCGCCCAGGGGGTTCCCTCAAGCATGACACTTCACTTGACTGTACTGCATGATATGTTAGTAATGCCAGCCTGACATCCTACAGGTGTGATGGAGTACTGTTAACATGTACTGCCCTTGCTGTGTAGGGTCCTGGTTATCGGATCTGCTACGGTTGGTAGTGTATTGCAGACCAGACGTGTTTGGCTGTGGGGGGGGGGATACTTATCTGTGCCAGATGTATTTTGTTTGGGTCTCTCAAACCCATCAATGGTGCATGTGGACATATATGTTGTGGTTATGTTGCCAATTTCATCTACAGATGTATGTCCATATATACCTATATAGATATATATGTTTTTACCTTTGAAAGGGAGACAATAATTTCTTCGAACGGCCCTTTCTGTGAACCAAAACGACCAATCCGTCATTTTTAATTGCACCACAGTTCAACACTCAGCAAATCTAACAGCAGCTTTGCTGATTCTTGAACTACAAGTTGGAATACATATCGTTATGCAGGGGGGCAAGCCCCCTGCACCCCCCATCTGGGGGGGCTGGTCCCCCCACAACCCCCCTACTGTGATATACTAACTCCGAGTTCATACTACAGTGGGGAAAGGCAAATTTTCCTCATCCCCACTATAGTGCCATCCGCACCCAAATCGCCAAATCTGCAATGAGCAAATGCATAGTGACATTCGCTCATTGCACATTCGATGCATTTCTTGCAAGATTGTGCAATGTTGAAAACATACTTTTGGCCTCCCAGCTTTTGGAGACATGATTTTCTCCCTTTGAAAGGTGAACAATAGAAATGATTACATATATGTATTTTAGTGCTGTATATATCTGGACATATGGATGTATACATATATATCTATAGATGTATGCGTATCTATGTATATATGTATATATGTATATATTGGCATATCTATATATATGTATATATTTCTATAGCTATAACTACATATGTAGATATGTTATATACATTTAAATATGAATATATACACACACACACACACACACACACACACACACACACACACACACACGCACACACACATACATACATCTACATGGTGGAAGACATTCCCTGTAGTGTTGAATACCTGGGCTGGATGATATGTATGTGAAAACATGATGATTATGCATATCTGCCATGGCTTAGTGGTAAATCACATTGTGTATTGTGTGCAGGGTCCTGGTTTTGTGCCTTGCAGGAGCTGTTGATTTTGTTGCTGGGCAGAGCACGGCCCGTTGGATACAAAGTGATTAAGGCACTTTAAAGCGGGTTTGCGCAACGGTAAGCACTCCTAACCTCCGCTTACATTTTCATACACTCAGTTAGCTTCTAAATTGCTTAACCTGTGTAGGCATTGCTTAGCTCCGTGCAAACCCATGCAAACCTGCTTACAACTGCTTTAAAGTTCCTTAATCACTCTGTATCCAATGGGCCGTGTTCTGCCCAGCAACAAAACAAACAGCTCTTGCAAGTCTCAAACACTTTTCTAACTCTATATACATATATATCACTATATATGCACATATATACATGCATATGCCTAAATCAACACATATATATGTCTACACCTATATGTCTACATATACACAGCACGTTATATATGTGTATGCAAATATATATCTATGTAGATATATACGGACATAGTTATATATATGTTAGCAGATATATATCTATATAGGTATATATAGCCATACATCAGTAGATAGCAATGGCAGATTAACAAATACACATATGTCCACATGCACCGTTAATGGGGTTGAGAAGCCCCACATACTATATGTCTTATAGGAATAGGCATCTCCCCAAAGCCAAACACGTGCGCCTGGCATAACACTACCAAGTACAGTCTGCCTCTCATAGGACATGTTATATATGGAAGCCATCAACATCCCCAGGATGCAGATACACAGGCATATATATATGTGACTAAACTTACACACCCAGATATATGTACAGTAGGATACATATGTAGATGGTGCACACAATATGGAACAGCCACTATGCCTACACCTGAACAACTGGACACTGTATGGGCCACCCATACAAATGTCATCGTTGCCTGCAACATATATCCACAGAAACGTCATAGGAAAGACCACACACAGGTTTCCAGAAATGGGAATACTTTAATTGTGTACTATAACAGTTCTATATGCCATGTCATATAGCTGTTCAGATACTGACAACCATATAAACAGAGTACTGCAACTGTGAAACAGTTACACTAATACAGTAGTCTGGAAAGGTTCACAACTGTTGCTGTCCAGGCCAAGCCCCTCAGATTGTACAATAGTGAAGGCAGACTGGGCCACAGGATACCAAACAATCAACAGTATGTACTGCAGGTGTGTAGTTCAGCAGCCTCTATCTACACTCTGTACAAACTCAGTAGGAGGTAAAGACGTTTTGTGATCAAATGGGTTGTAACTGGTATATAACAAGGCACAACTGACACCATCACGAGCACACCAACAAACAGAACAGTCTGTATGGCAGGAGGCAGTAGGCTTGCAGTACCCCAATTCATATAAGTAATGTCAGTATAGGTGAAGTATACAGTACTGTACAGCCAGAAACCTTGTGGCAGCTAACCCCTGATGCCCCCACATTTTGTAACAGCCTAGGTCATTTATGGTGCTCCCCACCTAGACTCAATAATACAGGCCCGTATACCACTGTTGCATACACTGGCCTCTGCAGTGCATAAGGGAGCACATGTATTGTGTAGGTGATGCTCACACATATATGCCCCCAGCCCCAATGTATGTGTGAAGGATACAACAGCATTGGACTAATGGCAGCAATGGCAGTGTGATATACTCACAGCCCACTACAGAACAACCCCCAACAGCATGAAATATGTGCAAAGCTTGGTATGTAGATGGAGGACAGAGGCTGGCACACAGGCACATATGTGGAACACTGTTGCCATACACTAAGCAAGGTGCTGGTGTTACAGGATAGTCTTCAACATACCCTTAGTCAGGGAATTGAGGTTAGAAACAGAAACGGATGTAGCCATGTACTGATAGCATGCAACACACACACTGTCAGTGTAATATCTGACACAGGACCTGTGTGGTGGATGGACATCACATGATAGGCATACCTCTGTCCAGCAAGATGATAGGCCCACAGTAGTGAGCTATGCAGACAGACAGCATTCCAAGGTAGACTAGTATGTACACACACACACACACTGTAACACCAGTACTATACAAAGCATAGCACAACTTTGCTCACAGTCTGTCTGTAGTTTCTGATCCTCCTACAAATATGTAGCTGCTCTGAGTGTGCAGGTTCTCCTGTAAGAGATATTGCTACCTGCTGTCTGTAACACTGATGCCCACACACAGAAAGGATGTCCATCACACAGGAAATGTAAAGGGACCACACCCACATGCTATAGGGATTTATAGTGGGTGGTTGCCATGACAGTGGCAATTGGAAGTGGTACACATGTGTAATTATATATATATGGCTATCTGGATAAATATTTGTACATATATTTCCACCATGTGTCCTGGACATGGAGTGTAGCCCTACCCCAGCCCCTATGGTCCCAAAGCCATAGTGCAAGGGGAAGTCAGGTATGTATAGCAGGTATATTACTAGACTATTGCTACTGTCATTGGGATTGTCTTCACAGACTTGGTGTGTGTGGAAGGTGACATCTGCTTATAACATGTGTGCCATTGGCTACTGACAGGCATCCTAAGGAAATCATTGTAAAGTAGCGCTGCTAGCCCCTGTGGAGTGTAGCAGAGATGTTGGCCAATATACATGGAACTTCGGACACACCCTGTACAGTCCAGAGGTATACACATAATCCCTTAGTGCATAACATGTGTACCAGACCTGACAATATGGATGTAGACAGCCATGTAGATGGGTATAACACATAGTGACTGGTATACATTTGCCACCATAGGTTTTGGATTCACACACTCCTTTCTGGCCTGACACATAATGACTGCTGGTACAGGGGTGCCATGGACACATACTACCCACTAGATATTGACATACATCTGTACATCATCCCACTGCTCTGTCTGACATACATGACTTTTAAGGGAGGCCTGGCAGCAGTACATCTGGCAAGTATCTGCACATGACATCTCACTGGGTAAGTACACTAAGCTGCTAGGCATGTAACAATGCACTGCACAGGCTGCAGGCAGACTGGCTCAACACTGGCCTACATCTCGTATGGAGGAATGCACATGTACCTGCATATATAGCAGGCTCAACAGCCATGTCACAGCACAGGGTAAGATACACCTGTGTGAAAGTGTATAACTACAACCAATGTGAACACAGCCTCAGCCACATATGGTAAGCTAGCATATTATTACAGTATATGAACTATCTGTTCTACATCATCCTCATATGTGCCACTCACAGAATGACCCTACATATAATGGGCTGCTACACTGTTTGGTCTGATGGCTGTCTGTGGTATGGGACATGTGTGTGTATGGTTCTACAAACATGTACGGCAAAATGGTACCATACAGTGGGACAGCATGTAACATTAGATAGAAGGGGAGCTAGAACAATGACATCTACCGCAGTCTGTACACAGGCTAATGTACATATTAACTATACACAAATTGCCGACATTCACCATCACTACACAGACCTTAATACTGTACAAACATCCACAGAATGTCCAGGTTATGTCATGAAATATAACCCCTACTGTACATGACATGTAGCAATCTGATATATCACTGGCTTATCAGATATGATGACACTATTTATGGTGTACAGCACATATGCACCAATTCATGCACAACATATGTACAAAGGTTGACAGAGGTGTGACTGACAGCACATACACAGGGCCAGTATAGACATGTTGCTGTGGTAACCTCATACATTTACCATTGTAATGGGGTTAGTTGCAACATATGTCCTATGAGGGATATGAAGTCAGTAACTGTCACGGCTTTCACCATCTACAGACTGCAGTCCTCACACTACCTTCTGCATTCCACAGATAGATGCACTGTGGCTAACACATGAAATCAAAGGCACAACACTGCCCTGTCTGCAGATGACCCTGCAGATGGGGATTCCTCATATACATGGAACTGACATGGGAAGTATTGCAACATATACGACAGGCATATCTAGACAAACACTGTTAAACCAACATTACCCCAAATGCAGTATAGCAGCACTTACAGTCTGTAGTCAGGTCAGGCACATCCCCCTCCTGTTTGCTGCCCTCTTTCCACAGTGTATATTATTAAAGGTAAATCCCCAATCCATCTGAGATGCTGTTTGCCAAACAACAGATCTAGCTCCTGCTCACAGTGACTGAAAAGGGCCAACACCACCATGATGTTCCTAGGTATTGGAGTGTGTTTCCATGCATTTGACAATGGGAATGTTACCACAGCTGTTCCACATTCAATCATCTAGGGGAGGGCTGCAATTCATGCAGAGGCCATCAGCTGATCATGAGCAGCACTTAAAATACACATGCTGATGCCTAAACAAAGCAGTTGTGGGCCTCCACATCCACCAGAGAGGGGAGGGGGAGGCAGACAGAGGCAAATACATGTCAGGGAGGGGTGGGAGAATAAAACAGAAACAAAACATGTTTGTGTCAAACACCTACCATCACAGGGTATCAAACCCCTGACAACTATGTAGTACTATCACAGTTCTATGCAGTTATTTGATGCACCACATGGATTACCTGCTATGGAGCACACAAAACATATATGTGATGGTGAGTGACATCTGCAACAGGGATACGGTAGATATACATTAGGTGACGTACATGTGCCTGCCTGCATGAACAGGTGCCAGCATCAACATAGGCACACTCACACAGGGATGCACACACATTGACGCACTTGGCAGGGCCAGGAGTGCAACTCATCACTAGTGGGATTGCCCCAACACATCAATGTGCAGGTATCACATGCACCACACTGGTCATACGGAGGTCTTATGGGCAAAGAGTATGAGGACGTGTCAGACATCAGACAGCATCTTCAGTATGCTCTGGGGGGTTGTAGTGAGTGTGGATGTGGACATATGTACCATACAACATACACACGAACACACAGGGTGCCAGTTCTGACATGCATGGTTGCATGTCTGCATGGGTGTTTGGTGGTCAACTGTGCCAACAGGCTGTTCAAGGGTAGGCGATGGGTATACCTTGGCATCAGGCCACATGACAATGGTCTGCATTGTAGATCAGGCCTGTAGTTTCTGCATTCACCTACACAGATGTGTATTGCATCCCCATCCAGTCACCTGGGTGACAATTGTGTGTGGCCAATGCTGTGCATCACTTGCCATGTATGTGTTCCTTAGTCCATGACATGGATGGTGTCTGGGATTTGCACACCTCCCACATGCATGTACAGTGACATTTGCTACTGTACCTGGGGTGTCTGGCCCATGTTGTGAACATGGATTATCATCAGATGTGCCAGTCCTGCCCACCTGTGGCAGGAACTGGTAATGGTCAGCAGGTTTACCCTACACCTACATTGATAGCATGCTAGTAGCATTCCCTGATGTCAGTGTCATCTGTCCATACAGGGCATGTTGTCAGGCATGGTATGTCCATTGTAAGTCACATGTGAAGGCACCATAGGTGGTGCAGGTGTCCATTGGAGAACATTGTCGGTGTGCACCGTCTGCATGTACGTGCATATCGGACAGATAGGCAGGGTGACATGCTCTCTGTAGCCCACTACTATCACTGCATAGTTACTATCAGTGGCCAATATGCAGTGTACTACCATCATATTGGCTGTTCCCTAGGCATGTGTGTGCATATGACACATGGGTTGAGTGTGTGCTCTGGGTAATAGTGGGATTGCTAACTGTGATTGGCTGGCCTTGATGTCACATGTATTGGTATGGCTTTGCACCCCAGCCTCTCAGCTAATTTACATCTGTTATCACTGTATGGTTGACATTGTGATGTATAGTAGGGCCACCATAAAAGAAATAAGCAAAACCCCCTCCACAACAGGTGTCACACGCTCACAACCACCTCTACATAGGATACGAGTTACAAACGCACACACACACATGCCCCTGTCATGTCTGTGAGTTGAACCCCTACCTAATTAGTCTATTACACTACGCAGTTGTAGTACGCACCATGGACATTACTGAAGTACTTTGTCCCCAAAGGTGTATTTCACAATGAATGACATCAGCAGGAATACCAAACTAGGGCAAGTCAACTGTACTGTGAGTGACTAGCCTAAAATGCATTGCTCCTTACACAGACAGTGTGACACACACAAAACATGCACAACTGACATGTGTGGGCAAAGAACCCCAGACTGAGGTCTGTATCACACTACAGCATGGAGCTGTTATAGGATGCACCACAAGGATTACTAGAGACCTCTTTCTGCAAAGTTTATATCACAATGAATGACATCAGCAGGATTACCAAAGAAGGGCATTTCAACTGTACTGTGAGTGAATAGTCTAAAATGCATTGCTCCCTACACAGACAGTGAGACACACACAAAACATCCACAACTGACATGTGTAGGTATTGAACCCCAGACCAGGGTCTATATCACACTACAGCCTGGAGCTGTTATAGGATGCACCACAGGAATTACTAGCAAAACCCTCCCCCTAAGGTGTATTTTACAATGAATGACATCAGCAGGATTACCAAACTAGGGCATGTCAGCTGTGCTGTGAGTAACTAGCCTAAAATGCATTGCTACCTGCACAGACAGTGAAACGCACACAAAACATCCACCACCAACATGTGCAGGTATTGAACCTCTGACCGAGATCTATATCACACTATAGTATGGAGAAGTTATAGGTTGCACCACAGGCATTACTACAGAGCTTTTTCCACAAAGTTGTATTTCACAATGAATGACATCAGTAGGATTGCCAAAGTAGGTCATTTGAAATGTACTGCGAGTGAGTAGCCTATAATGCATTGCTCCATACACAGACATTGGAACACACACAAAACATCCAGAATTGCCATGGGTAGAGATGGAACCCTACCACAGTTCTAAATCACACTACAGCAGTATGCAGTTACAGGACGTGCTACAGTCATTACTGAGTTGCAACCTTCCCAGAGGTGTATTTCTAGGTGGGTGACATCAGTAGCCTTGCCAAAGTTGAGTATATGAATTCTAAGGAGTGTGAGTACCCTAAACAGCATTGTTCTCTACTCAGTCAAACACACACACACACACACACACACACACACACACACACACACACACACACACACACACACACACACACACACACAGTTTCCAAGTCTGAGGTTAGAATACCTAACTAACTACTTTATCACACTATAGCAGTACACAGTTACAGGACAATCTACAGAGATTATTGGGTTATGACTTTCCCAGAGGTGTACTTCTAGGTGAGTGACATCCGCAGCCTTGTGTGTATATACATTGTACGGAGTGTGGGTAGCCTAAAAAGCATTGCTCTCTATTCAGTCAGACAAACACACACACACGCACACAAACAGTTAGTATGTTTGGGGTTAGAACACCTACATTACTTTATCACACTACAGCAGTGCACAGTTACAGGATGCACTACAGAGATTACTGGGCTGTAACTTTCCCAGAGGTGTATTTCTATGTGTGACATCAGCAGCCTTGCTGAAGTTGAGCATATGAATTGTACGAAGTGTGAGTAGCCTAAAAAGCATTACTCGCTATTCAGTCAGACACACACACACACACACACACACACACACAGTTACTAGGTCTGGGGTTAGAACACCTATCTACTTACTTTATCACACTACAGCAGTATCCAGTTACAGGACGCGCTAAAGAGATTATTGGGCTATGATTTTCCCAGAGGTGTATTTCTAGGTGAGTGACATCAGCAGCCTTGCCAAAGTTAAGTATATGAATTGTACAGAGTGTCAGTAGCCTAAAAAGCATTTCTCTCTACACAGTCAGAGACAGCAAACACACAATTGCCAAGTCTGGGGATAGAACTACTATCTAACTAGTTTATCACTACAGCAGTACGCAATTATATGATGAGCCATGGAGATTACTGAGATACAGCTTTCCCAAAGGTGTATTTCACATTGGATAACTTCAGCAGGCTTGTCATAATACTGTTATGGGTGGGCGGTGTGTGCATGGGTCATTACCCATTCATGTAGGGGTTGACATGCCACATACAGGCACACACGGGGTTATATGTCACAGGTACGTGTATACAGCTACTAGATGACTACTTCCTTGTACAGTCATGTTGCACAGCTAGCACATGCACCGCATAGTCTGTCATGCTGACAGATACTGGTGGCTAGTATCTGCAGTGAGTGACATCTACACCTCATGTGTTTGTGGCCCTTTCACTGTGTGCTGGGTGGGACAGGCCTGGATGGCTCCTTGTCATGGTCACCCTCTTCCACACATCTATATCCATCTACCTTTGGCTTATTATAGTGTGTTATCCTTACATATATGTCTGTATTCTTATCCACTGTGTGTGCAAGGCAGGAGTGGTGCATACTGACATGGGTCTGCACTAAGAACTGCGACTGCCAGATATGTCTGGTCCACTGGTGTTTGCAGACATGGCCTTCATGTGTTTGTGTGTGAGCATGCCCAGTATTGCCATCTGAATTGCATGTGTGGATCAAGTCCAGCTAGTTTGTACTGCGGTGGTGACTTTTGTGTTGTACACCAAAAGGTAGCATGCTGTGTCTGCAGGGTATTCATCGGTCATTTGGCATTGACTGTTGCTACATTTCTGCATAGCGGTGGGGGCACATGACTGTTTCTACATTTCTACGCAGGAGAGGGGGAGCACACCTGACTGTTACTATAAGTGTACGTAGGATGGGGGGGCACACCTGACACATACACATTTGCTAGGACTGTACTGGTATGTCAGGTACTCCATTTCAGTCTGTAGTCTTACCTATCATGCTGGCTAGAGGCATACCAGTGTACTACAGAGCCTAGCTTTTATTACCTACATATTAGTTTCTGACTTCCTAGCCTTCACAGCCTACATCCAATAGCCTGGCCTGCTGTAGTCTGTCTGTGTAGGTCTCGGGGGGGGGTTACCCATAGGGCTCAATCAGAGGCCATAGTACAGCATTTGTTTGTGTTTGTCTACACCTGTCCTGCTGGCTGAGACTGTTGTTGGGTACGTGAACCTTCCTGACTGGCATGTGTGGGTCTTATGGACACACATGTCACTCAGCCCATTTCCTGCAATGGGTTTTGTCACCCTGTGTAGTACTGGCTACTATGTTGACTCCAGTATGTGTTACAGATGTCATGGTGCCACTATGGGTGTCTACTGTCTGCTGCCATAACATTCGGCCACCCAATTCCCTTGCATGCTCACATCTGTACTATAGCTACAGGTAACAACACATTCTACTCCATTTGGCAATTGGTAGGTTGATTGACTTACCTTCAGGGTGTGCCAGACTTGTGGATGGTGCTGGAGGGCTGACCATGTTGGTTGCACATAGTACACTCCCTCTACATGGTTGAACACAGGCAGTGTCATGTTTGGCATCCCTTTTACTGTCTGCGCGAGTCAGAGAGAGGTGTCATTCCCTGGGTCCCCATTGTGTCAGTGCATATGCTATGCGTCCCCTCTTTGCTAAGGCCAGGACATACTGGGCACACCTCCTTCTGCCTACTGGGGCAGGCTCAGGTTGTTCCTCCTCCAAGTACCTCTGTGCCTGTACAGGCCTTGGCATTGGTGGAGGGCTGTGTGGCCCTGCCCCATGCTGTTCCTGCTGCAGCTGTTTCTGCAGGATCATATTGTGTAGCATAGCACATACCATAACCATTTGGGTACATGTAGCTGGTGAATACTGCAAGGCTCCACCGGATTTGTCCAGACACTGAAACCGTGACCTGAGCATCCCAAACACTTGCTCTATTATATAGTATAATCAGATCCTGCAGATAGTAAGTGGTTGCTCTATTATATGTCTGGCCTGTGCGTGTGCCTCATTATGGCATTGTTGTTCAGGTGTGTGTGCATTTCTGATGGGTGTCATCAGCCACGGCTCCAGTGGCTACCCAGCATCCCCTACTTAGTGACTGTAGGGGATGTCCACATTGGCAAATCTGTTGTACAGCTGCATCAGATGCCATATGTGTGAAATGGCATAGCTTCCAGGGCAGCCAGCGCACACATTCATTATAATGCCATGGACATCACATACAACCTGGCAGTTGATGGAGGGTATGCCCATGTGGTTGATGTAGGCCCTACCCTGCTCACCAGGTGGTACTTTGATGCATATGTGCGTGCAGTCTATAGCACCCACTACCACAGGGTATTCTGCTATTTGGTGGAAGAGACGCATATTGCTGGTCAGCACCTCATGTGTGTTGAGGAAATATACATGCTCACTGACATGTGCTGACATGGCATCCAGGAACTGATGGAATACTCTGGATGCTGATGCCTGTGAGATCCCCATGATATCCCCAGTTGTGCTTTGGGAGGTACCTGTGGCTAGTATACCTAGGCCTACACATACTTTGGTATCCACCAGGATGGGTTCCCCTCGGCCAGTTTGGTGTCAGGTGTGGCCGGCACAGCTCAACAATTTACTGTAGGAGGTCTCTGTCCACCCTATAGCACTCCATTATCTCCAGCTCATGCAGCCCCTGATAGGTTACCCTGTGTCTGTACACTCTTCTCCGTCTCCTCACTGTGGGTTGTTTGGCAGCATTCACATCCTCACCATCGTCAGCCTCTTGCACATGTTGTTCTGTGTTGTCTGCTGCAGCCCTTCTCATTTTGTAGGTTTTCTTGTTAAAATTTCCTCACTTGTACACACCAGTGGTGCAGAGTGTGGAAAAACCAGAGCAGAAGGGGTTTGCTTAGTTTATAGTAGTGTTCTGGGCTGGCCTGGTCTGCTGTCTGTGTAATTGGCTGATTCTGATACATTTTACTTGCCAGCTAAGCTAGTTCTCCTTGATTACCTTCATACTGCTGGTTTCCCTTCCTATTGCCTTCCTGTTTGAGCCTGGGGGTGCACCAAGCAAACACAGTGCTCAGATGTGAACAGAGCTGCTATTTCCTGTTTTTTTTTTTTTTTTTTTACACCTGGTGCATGCTGTGCAAAAACCACGTATGCCCTGTAAGCAGGTTATACAGGATTTTGGCTTGTTCTATCTGTGTACACCATGATTTTCTTGGTGTAAGATAGGATAGCCCTAGACACACACCCTGCCTTAGCTTAGCTTTAGTTAAGGGCAAACAATAGCCACAATGCTCCAATTAGCTTACAGCATGCCTGACACACCACCTTCTGATGTCAGCTATGTCTAGGCCTTACACTCATGGTCTTCCTAGTCCTACACTCTTTGGTGCAGGCTTGCATTGACAGGGAATCTGGGATTCTCTATCCTTCCCCTCATTTTCATAGGATTGCCTGCTAATGCATAGTTGCATGTCCCACACTGAGACTTCCCCGTTAGCAACCATTACTCAATGGCCAGGTTGTCTTCTGCCTGCCATTGGCTTGCATGGCAGAATACTGCTTTTAGTTAGAATGCTTATTTTAGGTTTATTTTATTATTTTCCCCCAATCCCGTTTGCATGCCGCTGCCCTATGCTTAAACAGGCGAGATCGGCGAAAAAAAATAAAAGTTGTTTTTTTTATTTTTTAAACATTTTGTAATGCCAATGGTCTTCTACTTGGCCATTGGCATGCTTCCTCAATAATATGCAGCCTTTATTTGGAGCTGTCATAGCTCCTTTTTGTAGTTTGCAGAAATGTACTCGGTTACTAACAGAGTACATTTCTGCAGACTGCACTCGTCCTGCACTGACAGCTGCTGGCTTCCTGGATCACAAATTACCCTCATTTGCATGGTCGTCACCTGCAAATAAGGGTAATTTGCATACAGGAGCTCGATATGTGCAGGATTAGTCTAAGAGCTCATGTGCACGTCCTAGGAGCTTGTTCCTGGATCACACGTCGGCCATATTGCCGAAAATAGCTCTTAGACTAATCCTGCATGCTATTAAGGGCTTCATAAATCCAGGGGTAGGTCTTTTACCTTGTGAAATATTTACTTTGTGAACTTGTATAACTTGATTATATAAATAATCTTTAAACTGTGATTACCATGAACCATGTAATCTTATTGCTTGTACCTTGGAGCTTTTCTCCCCAGGCTTCTGCTGAAAATGGCCATAAATCCAGTCGGACTCTCCTGGGCAACAAATGTAAAATAAATAAAATAAATTGTTGTAAAAATTTTCAATAAAAACTATTGAGAAAAAAGATATATAGGGAAAGTTGGCCATGGCAGACACTGGAAGTAGACTGGAGGATAGATAGAAGCTGAAGGAAAAATCATGGGGATGGGGCATGAACCTGAGAACCAAGGGAACTGGTAGTGCTTTGAGGAGCCAGAGTGTGGACAGCCAACGTGCAGATTAAAATTTGAAAGACCTTCTGGGTTTTAAAGACAATAGGTCTGGATGTTGATCAGAAAAAAGACTGGTACCTATGATGCCCAACATACCAAAGGCATCAAAAAGTAAATGGTGGTTGGTGATGATCAGCTGCTGATGTCACATGGAGAACATATATGGTTTATACATGCAGTAGTGGTGTGGGTGAGTTTAAGGCTACAGAAGCTAACTGGTTTGTGCTAGAAGAAATTAAGTGGTGGTGCATAGGAGGTGTAACTGATGGGTGTGATTACACCAGGTGGGGGGAGAATGGGGTTTAATTAAAGCAGTAGAGATTTGGCTGGAAGTTTATAGTGAGGTGGATAACACAGGGAAGCAGCTAAGGCATGAAAGAAGCAAGACATAGAAGGCACCATGTTGGTACAAAGCATGAAGTGGGTCATGTAAACTGGAAAATGACTGAGGAAGCAGTGGAGTGAGGAAAATATATCTAGGGTATGAGGGGAAGGCTAAAGTTTAGGGAGCAACTGGGCAAAGGAGGAAAGAGCCTGTATTAGCATGCAATTGCAAAATAAAAGTTATTCAGTTAAGTTTTCTCAGCAGTGGAATTTGCATATTTAAAATGCCTGTATGCATTTTGTCTCTCAAAAGTATTATGAACAATTTTTATATTATTATTAAACAAATGTTTTCACTAAAATTAATTAAGAAATAATCAGCTGTATTAGTTGTGGGTATAAGCAACACTAAATCAGTTACTGAAATTTGTACTGTGTATTCTACATGCATGCCTTACATTTTGTTAATTTTAGCTTGTGATATAGCATAGTAATCTCTTAGAATTCCATATTGCGTGCTTTCCCTTGTGCAGTTAATGTTCAGCATTAGTAAAGGCTTCCCACCAGTGGATGTATTAAGCTTTCTGTTACAAATCTGTATGGTTCTTTTATTTCATGCATTAGAATACAAGTTAGACGTACCCATAAGAAGAACTTTAATGTAAGATGTATAAAGACCATATTTTTGCCTTGCAGATATTCTTGCTATCATTCTCATGCATACTGGATTGGTCTCAATTTATTAAACCCATCACAAGGTTTTACATGGAGTGACAATTCACCTGTAAGTTATCGTACATATCTAAGTAAGTTAGCACTATTCTAATGTGACTAGTTTGTCATGTTTAGGTGTTTGGATAGCTGAAGTGAACAAATAGTTTTTGTAATTGAATAAAGGCACTGTACTTCCTTACAGGAGAGAATGTTTAGTAATTGATTTCATCCTTTGCACCAGTCATTGAAATCTGAGCTGATTTTTGGGCATTAGTAAAAAAAATGCATTTTATACTTACCTGGCATGATTGCTGAAAGCTGTGCAGAACAGTAATTAATAAACAGAACTAAAACTGTTATTTTAGAAAAGCAGTGATTTGAGAGATAATTCTAGATGTATGAGTGTAACAATGGCA
Source organism: Protopterus annectens (assembly GCF_019279795.1). Lineage (NCBI taxonomy): Eukaryota > Metazoa > Chordata > Ceratodontiformes > Protopteridae > Protopterus > Protopterus annectens. The sequence goes on along the minus strand of NC_056731.1, from coordinate 125,937,848 downwards.
TAATGAAAGCATTTTTCCAAAATATTTGATTACTGTTTTTTTCCAAAGAAAAACAATATCCAAAATCAAAATGATTAACCTTTGTAACAATAAAAAGCACAGAACAGTAGTAAGCAAAAAGAGATGAAAACAAAACAAAGAATCACAGAAAACTAGAAATTTGCTAAATAATAATAATAATAATAATAATAATAATAATAATAATAATAATAATAATAATAATAATAATAATAATAATAATAATAATGGCATTTTATGTTACCTGTACTAAGCAGAATAATGATAGGCTATGATGCAGTAGAATCACATAAGCTACAAATGAAGTGACAGCACAGGTAGGACAATATTTTTAACATGTTTTAATGTAGTAGTGTTCTGTTGTGCTGGGTATAATGCTATGAAGTTAATATAAATGCAAATTCATTTAATGATTCAGTGATACTATATACAAACTCAGGGCCTATACAGACCATTTAAGAGTTTGCCTTATTGTGGATCCTGATGCAAATGTGATATTATTAAACCATTGGTGTAAATCCCCCATAAATATACCAAAATTAGCAATGTGTAAATTGTATTTACAGCTAGGGAACTCTATAACCTCCCTGATCTATGGTGTAGAAATGTGTTTTTCAGTGTTGAGCTGACAGTATTTAAACTAACTATAAAGTTGTTCCTTGCGTCGATACTGTGAATTACAAACTCAGTACCCAATGCTGCTGCCTGAGTGTCATCATATAGGCATTTATGAAGTAAAATTATGTTAACTCTGAATAATCTGTAATCTATCAAAAAGAAGGAAAGATGTTTGAGTCTCTCACAGCAGGATAAATGACAAGACCCCCTACCTGGTTTGTGATGGTTTTCTGAATGTGCTTTAGTTAATTCAAGTGAGGGGATTTCAGTGCCTCAAAGAGCCACAATACTCCATTACTGGGTAAATGCTGTATGGACAAAGACTAATCAAGACATCTATGTTTATCTACTGTAAGAAAAAGCCACCAAAAGATGTTTTTGATAAGTTTGTAGCATTTTATAATTATCTATTTGATATCCTTATCAAATGCCAAGATAAGAGTCCACCAGGATACCTACATCCTTAACCATACTGGCAGATTGGAGGATGCAATTACTCAGTGTGTATGGGTACATGTGGTTATTTGATCCACAGTGAATCGACATTCACTTACTGTTGTTAAATCTCATGCCTTTGTTTCTTGCCCATGCAATTCATTAAGTAGGAAATGGTGGTGAATAGGACACAGACTGCACTGTGCCATGTTAGCACTTTCCCAGAAATTAGCAGGCACAATGTTTTTTTCTTAATGATCATTTACAAGGTGTCCTTACCAGTTGCATGATTCTTACAACTTATACTTGAAATCTCTGCAGTATTTATTCAGGCACAACAGACTTTTCAATATATAATCAAAGCACTCAAACCTGGTAAAAATCATTGCAATAAAGAAAAGTGCAAAACTTATTGTTTGACTCCTTTGCATGATGCACCTTGTTGTTTCTGTCGCAGAGTTTACAAAGTGGAAGAGGGCTTCCTTTTAAACTGTTTCTTTACAAGACTTCTGCATAAGTATTTATTTTACCACAGCATCCCTACTGTCATCTCAACTGGAATTTGTGTATCTTGCTTTACACATGACTAACAAAAAGTGCACCTTAAACTATATATTTTATCAAATGCAACATGCATCCAGTCTAAGCACCACAATGCACCAAAACATGTGTACATTTTTTTTACTGGACATAATGCGGGAATTTGAAAAGTATTACTAAGAATTTTAACTCAATTTCTGAACAGAAATATTGTAAGCTAATGTTATGCTGAGAAACAAATGATAGCATGGTAAATAAAACACAATGAATTAAATGTAGATTTTTCCGTAATGGAGAGCTTCTGAAAACTAATGTTGTGGTGATGATTGACTAACCTCCATATTCTGGTGCTTGTTTAATTTTTGTTGCAGGTGGACTTTATTAAATGGAGCTTTGGAGAGCCAGATAATGTGAAAGGAGTTGAGCTTTGTGTGGAAACCACATCACTGCTTAGTCAATTTTGGAGAGACAGAAACTGTGAATTATACAATGACTGGATCTGTCAAATTCGAAAAGGTATTCGATCTGAATGATTATGTATACTACCCATAATGAAACTGAAAAGGTACATTACTCATCATGTTTGCCTTAAAATGTATTTCTCTGTACAAATATATAACCGGTACATCAGTCACATGCACCATATGGAAATTCTAGAATAATTGCAGATGGGATGCAGGAAACCCTGAAACACATATCATTCTGGATGGCAAGGGTTGTTATAAACATCTAGACTGCCCTGAAATCTTTTCCAAGTCAGAAAGGTAACAGCTTTCTGCTTCATGATCTTTACCTTGTAACTACTGAGTTCACTTTAATGCACGTTGCATGCATTTTAATCATCAGTGGGTGCAATTCATAAAGACTGTACATCACAGTGTAGGCCTTAGTCTCTATAGAATAGCACACAAAAGCCTTAATGGAATTCACAAAAGGTATTATGCAACAGAGAAAGGCCATACATGACATCTTTAGTAGGGATCCCTATTGTAATTCCAAGACTTGTAATTGTGAGTCACAAAATTATGAAAAAATAAACAATGAAATCACAGGGGAACACAAAGGCAGAAACTTGCACTTCTCTTTTAAAGTTGTTTTTGAAGGGGCAAGAACCCCAGCACCCCCCTCAATGTGGGGGACTGCAACTGCCACATCCCTACTACTTATTATATACTAACTTTGAAATGTCCATACCTTGGAGAAAATGAATACTCTAAGTCAAAGCAGTTGCTGACTTAATATATGTAAGCCCCTCCCCAGGATTCAATAAAATCCATGTAAGCTCCTCCCTGACAGTGCACCATACATGCACTGCCGAGGGAGATCAGAGTTACATAGGTATTGAATCCATGCAAGCAGCAGTGTAGAAGCAGTATGGTAGTTGTGGACTGTCCAGAAAACATCTGGATAGGTGGTAAACACAGGGCAGCAATTTTTTTTTTTTTTTTTAATTATGTGTATGGTTGTGCAGTGCAGCATGGTGCTTAGTGATACAGAGCTGCACTTATAGTTATGCACATGACATCTGCCATATCTCTAAAAATAGGAACTGGATGTGATCAACTGAATTATTTTATTTTTTATCCGTGTTTTTTTATGTTTCTCCCTATTTGTGTGGAGCAGCGTGGTGCTTAGCAATGCCATCAGACATCTAAAAATTGAAACTGGATGCATTTAATTTTCATCCTTCTGCAATACTTAGCAATGTGCAAACCTGGGCAGCCTTGCCGCTCAACTGTAGCAGGTATCATAGTAGTATATGTGAAGATATACTGCTTCCCTGCTCTACCCAAGTGGCCATATAGGTTGAGTCATGAGCTACAGTGTAGTAGATCTTGTGTTCAAGTCCTGAGAACTCATATGTTTTACGTGTATTATTTTGAAAATGAGTCAGTTGACTGAAACATCACTGTAATTTAAAATAAAAAAAATTCTGAAATTTAGCAAAGCTGCATGGTGCTAAGCTCCACTTATACATGGTCAACGGTCTACTCAGTTTTCACAATGCTAGGCTTTATTTAACTAGTCTGTGTGAGTTTGTGTGATGCTAAGTGATATGCTGCTTTTTTGAAAGTTGCAGTATAATGAGTAAGGGTAGGAATACAGCTAATATAAAGACCAATAGGTGGGAATTTCACACCATTCATTGGAGTTCTCACTTGGCTGTTGATATGCCTGGTGATGTTGGTGAGGGAGCACACATTCGGGTGCAGAGGTGGGGTGTGCAGGAGTCCAAAGTGTTTGTTGGACTTCTGGTGAAGCATTATGAACCTCAGTTGCTGCAGGACAATTACCAGGGCTCAGAGTATAAGCCTGAGGCATGGGATCATTTGGCTAGGGAACTTACCAGTGCTACTGGTATCCCCGCACTGGTGAGCAGTGTTGTCACCACTATGACAACCAGAAGCATAGGAAGAGGGAAACCTTGGACACCTGGGTCCAAGAAGCTCAGGCTGGGCAGAGCCCGCAGATATGTAAGTATGTTATTCAGCACTTTGGAAATATACAAGCTCAATTTTTGCCAAACTGGTATACATAATGGATTGCTTATCTTTCAACAGCTGCAGAGAGAGGGCCCGCAATGTTCAGTCACATGCAGGGCGCCTGGCCAGGATTAGATGAGAGTGTAGTAAGTAGGGAAACTGCAAAGTAATAACTTAATGCATAACATAATATGATAATAAATTAGTTACAGAGTTTGTAGTCCTAACAGTCAGGTATGACAGACCTGCAACATGTAACATGTTTAGTAATGTGTCATGGCTTAACTGTAATGCTAAAGCAGGTTACATCAGGTAAACATGCACTACTGTGTAGTAAAATATCAGCTGATGTTGCAGTCTACCAATATTAAGAGTCACTATTCTGGTCTGCTCATTGCCTGCAATATGCTGCAGGTTGCACTCAGTTAATGGACAGGGTATACAGGTTATTTATTAGATGTCTTACATAGATATCCATGGTCTACTTGCCAGATTTGAAACAACAATAATCAATAATTCTAAAGTGTGATGGTGCTTTCTTATGTAATGTTTTCGAATACAAAGTGTTCACCGTTCCTGTATTCATTGTATGTGTATTCTAATCTGACACTAAATGTACAGCAATAAAGACTGCAGCAAAAAATGTCTGAAAGAAATGTAGTTCATTACTCAGAGTAAGATTCAAGCCTTGGTTCTGGTCATGTTGTCTGAAAGACTGCTCTGTATTCCACCCAGGCAATGAGCATGGTATATGGGTAAGGTAATTGAAGTCCTGGATTGCTATCCATGTGTCTAAATAAATGCCAGATTAAAAGGAACATTTTATCAAAAAAAATTACAGGCTTGTCCTTTGATAAGTAATCTTTCAAATAAGTTGCTTTTATTCCAATATTCACTTCATGTGTGTTCCACTCAGACACCAGTCAACCATTACATATTAACTAATAAATAGTGCACCAGAAAATGTCAAACATAAATGTAGTGCAATACCCAGATTAAGGTTCAAGTTTGAATTCTAATAATTTTCCTGAAATATGTTGTAGATAGCATTCAGTGAATGTATAGGTTATATGATAGTCATACATGTGTGTTACTGGCAGATTTCATGTGACATCAATTATTAGACAGCTAAAGTGCTCATCATGCATGTGTTCACTGCATTTGGTTTCCAATGTGATAGCACACATAGCTATGCATGTGTGTAAATGTAGGATTTCACACAAAAAGTTGCAAGAAATATCTTAAAGGTGCTAGTGTTTCGAGAATTCATTATATTGAAATAAAGTGCACATAATTCCTGCAGTCACTGCTTGTGTGTTCTAATCCCAAAGCAGCCAGCTCACAAATAACCAGCTGTCTAGTTAACTTAGTGTACATGAGCATACCTCTCAACTGTCATGCTTTTGCAGAATGTAATGACTAGTGCCCCATATGACTGCCCCTAGATTAGCCGATAAATGAGACTACTTGGAATCCAATTTATTGGCAAATCCATTTACAGAACACCTTGTTAATAGTGTATGAACACATTATGTAAAACAGTTCCCTGTAGTTGTGTACCTGCATTTCTTAGTGTTTGGGCCATACTGTGACATACTAAAGGGTTATGAGGTATGTATGTGCAACATCATCTATACAAGAATTGTAGTCAATCTAATCACAACTGATACTGCACACCTGTAGAAGTATGTAGTAGTAGTCTGTGTAGTAAGATTTCCTGTAAGGTAACTAATTATGTTTTGCTCTCTTTCCACCCCTTATCTTCTTTAATTTATTAATGTTATTTATTATTATGGTTTGATATTAATATATTATTTTAACTAACTGTTATGTTGGCCTTTTGAATTATTTCATATTGGTTTGCTGTTAACATACTGACCTTTATGTTATTTATTGTTGTGTTCGTTATAATATATCTTAATATGTATTTTGATTAATCAATAGCATCTACATTATGTTAATACAGACATTTGTTTGGTTATTACTTATCTTACCTTATGTTTATATTTAATTTACTGCAGCACAACAAGGTATGCTGGTTCCAGGCAATCCACTTACCTTCGCTCCCCCGGCCATGGCACTTTGGTCCAGCACATCTGGGCTGCAGCCTGGTGGTACCTTCTCTGCTGCCCCTGCACTGCCTGTGCTGTTAGGTAGTTCCACTCCACAGGCTGGGGCTGGGCCCCCCTCTGGGACCGGAGGTGGAGGAGACGATTCTTTCACCCATCAATAACTGCCAAGTATAGTGCGTGGGGTATGTTGAAGAGTCATCGATGCAGACCTGTGCCAGTTGGAGAGCATGCTGTCCATCTTGGTGGGGCAGTCTTGCTCCAGGTGCCAGTCTCCATCACTGCCACCACAGTGAAGGAGCAGTGCTGACAGTCCCATGGGTGAGGACTTGAATCTCACTGTTATCATGTAATTGTTCATGGGACTGGGATTCCACATCCACCCCATCCAAGGTATTCACCCCCTCTTATGTCACACACCAACCATGTCTGCTGTCTTGTCTATCTTGTCTGTCTGCCAAAGCTTCCTCACCTTCTCAACTTTCCTTCCCAACACATACCTATGTCCCTTCCCCAACATTCCACTTTTACCTTAAACAAAAAAAATGGACACCTGTCCCACAAAAAATATAATCACATACATAGCTCTCCATTTTGCATGGCTCTACTGGACACACATAATTTGGTCCAATTGATGTGAAAATGCATGTATGTTGTTGTCTCTCCTATCTGTGGGTGACAGTCTTAATTCAGCAAAAATATATGTGAAAGTGCACAGTTGTTGCTGTTCAAGAAATAGATAGGTATGCTACTTTCCTACATATGTCCTGCACATACCTACCTGCCTTTCACTTTGTTTTCCCCCTGTTTACACCCCATTTCACCTCTGTCCTAGCTCCCCATTTTTCTTTTATTTAAATATTTTTGCTTGATGCAGTGTAGGGAGTTGCATTGCTTAGCTATGCTAAATAGTGCTACATTGATATATGCTTTTAAACAAATATTAATCATGTTCAAAAAGTACACCTACACCCTATTCCTAATCCTGGACCATCGCACTTGAGGAACAGTGGCTCAACCCTCCAAGCCAAACAGTTACTAATTAACACAGACATTTTAATGAAAACATAGTAATGCACAAGCTGTCATCATTAAGTGTGTTTAAGTGATGCTGGGTATCATGCTGCACAGCAAACCATTAAAGGAAATATATAAAAATAATACTGTAATTGGTACTCTACTAGGGAAATACATCACTATAAAAACCATACACATAAGAATGAACATAAGTGAGGTATCTAATAGCAGGTAACCCTGCAATTATATGTATAACATGTAAAAATTCACTTGTTAACTCATTCCCTCCAGTACAGCTCTTTTGATTGTGCACCTTTAACTCCTAGTGGGCGTGGCTTGAGTCTTTAAAAAATAAAGTTATCACCTTACAATTCTAACAAATACTCATTGACATAGGTCAAATATCAATACAATTGTGTTTGCCATCATGTATGCTTCAAGATAAAATATTCTGATACCTCGTATAGGGCATGGTTTTGGAATTATTAATGCAAATATGAACAAGCAATATTTGACGCCTAGAGGAGCAGTAGGCGGTAACTTCAGATGCACCTGGAGGCGTCACTCGGCTGTAATGAACATTAATGTAAAAATAGAATTTTAACTGGGACTCTATTAGAGAAATACTGCACTCTAAAACGACAAACATAATAAAACATGTAAGTGCAGTCTATAACAGCAGATAACTGTGGAATGATATCTGCAACATGTAAAACTACACCTACTATATTAGTGACACTGTAGCTCAGTCTGTAAAATGCATGCTAAGTAATACTTTTTTGTATACGTAGTCCTGGGTTCAAATACAGATGCTTCTGCCACTGAAAATACATGTATGCAGACATCAACATTATAAGTTGTGATATGTATGTCTGCCTTATCACCTATTTATCCACCCAAAACAGTACAAATAGAATGTCTGTATCTAAGTAATAAAACACAAAGGCATACAGTTAGGACCACTCTTAACTACTCCTAGTACAACACTAGAAAGTGCAGAGAATGTCAGGTCATGCATTAGCCCGAATTCCCACAGGATTTTGAAGTGTGTACTGAAATTGTGGCCTAGTAATATAAAACTGCAGCCCACATGACTTGGCAGTCATCCAACTGCATGACATAATGGTCAATCTACTCCCTTACCTTTATCTAGGACACACCAACCATTTTGCCTTTGATTGTGGTACTAATAATGTTGGCTAACATACTTACCTTAAACACATGTCTGATTTTCCAGTGAAATGGGTACCCTCAATTTGGCTCTGCCTTTACAACAAAGTTTCCACAGGTCCCACACTTACTCTTACAGCTTGCTGTCCTCCAAAGTGTTCACCATCTCTGCTTATGCCTATTGCCTACAGCATCAGCTTCAGCTGTATGTAAAAAGTAGATGCCACAGATGTACTCTCTGAAATTATGTAGTATCTTTACCCCAGTAATTTCCAGCACAACATATGGGAAAGAAGTTATAATCTACATTCAGGCCTTACATCTTGTTCAGTGGTTGTATGTGATTGGCTAATTATACTGCAAATCAGCTGTGTTGGCTGCAATTAGAATTTCAGAAGCACAGATTGGTTAAGGCTCATTCACTTTGTAATGAGAACCACGTTAAAAATGTAAACAGCTAGCTAGGGGAACCATATTGGTATGAGAGCTACTTTACAGGGTGAATTCGTTGGCACAAGTGGTAAATATCTGTACCTAACAACAGAGAATCATTGATCCATCAGGTATGTAACCATTTTGTTTACAACATGATGGATATGTGTGAATATATTTAGGGGGAATGAGGTTTACAGCATTAAGCCTTTCTTAGAACTGTAATGATGACATGCGATTGATCTCCAGATTTGTTATGTTTACAGAGGAACTACAGTACATTAAGGGTGGAATTTTTTTTGTTAATGTGGTAGACTGGTCTACTGGGAATGTGCCTTTATAGCAGTTGTAATAGCACACTGCTATTTGTTTGGCACTTTGTTTTATATATTATAAGGGGGACTACCCTTAGGGGCCACACTATAATAGACTCCTGTGTTGGGTGTGTGATCATACAGCAATATCTGTCATGGCAAAAACAGGAAGAGCTGACTATTGCTGCTAATCCTAGTTTCATTTACACCCTTAGTATGTTTGCACATTGTGGAATATGAGATGTGTAATCAAGCAGTAAATACTGCCATCCATCCATCATTGGTGTATCTCTACCTAGTGTGCTCCCACATTTGTGATACTGACATATGTTCCCATTTTGTTGTCCTTCAGGAAAAGATGTATCCATGACAATGGGGTCCTTTTATGGGTTCTGAAAATGACATCATCCTGGAAGCCCTATGCCAACACCATCAACTCCTGTTGTCCAAGGGGAGGCAAAACAGGAAGAGTGGGCAGCATTGTGGGTTGACCTGTTCTGTGATGTGAATGCTGTTGGTCACCATAGCAGGACATATGAGCAGGTGTAACACTGTGCAACTGATATGATCAATTCCACATGCAGAAGAGCAGCAGACATGCCCCGGGATTCATGAAGCTTGCACCATGAGCAGGCATAGCGTAGGTGGTCTAACGCCAAATATAGCCACCGAGCGATTCAGGTACAATCCAATTCCACAAGCACTACCAGTGTACGCCAGATCTGCGCAGCTCTCGGCTCATGTATGCTAATCACCCCATGTGCAGTAGTGCATAGCGATTCATGAAGTGGTGCAGGCGAAGCGTAAGCATACAGAAATGTAAACCAAAAAAAAGTTTACATTTTTCCAAACAGAACATTGGAGCCCTGAAAGCAGACCAAACTTATGTATTACAAAGTTAACATATGCCAATGGTGAAATATACAGCCAATGACATAAAAAACACACACAACACATAAAAAATAACATTTAATATCATGGCCACACTAACGCAAAGTACAACCACAGGGCATGTGTGCACAAATGGGAACACAAGGAAAATATATACAGATGTCATAAAATTGCGATGTAAAACAAATCATGATTTCGCCATAATAGTGAATGGTATGCATGCTACACCACAACCAAGGTGCAAGGGTTGCTAATGGTCTGTGACAGTGTTCAGCATGGTAACTATGAATTAGTAGTCAATGCCATGCAAATGAGGCAAGTAATACTGAATAGCAAACGTCCCGCTGGCCTAAGGATGTACCACACTGTGCAGCGGTACAACACCGAGAAGTGGCCTGGAGGTATACCTGACATCAGCAGAGGGGTGTGCACCGTAGCTGTAAGCACATTGGAGTATTGTTAATCTGGGTTGTCCGTTGCTAAGCAAAGCTGCAGGATAGGGGTGTGGATGTAGCCATAGCTTTGCTTAGCTAAAAGCACACAAGGTGACCGAAAGCGCATGTGTACATGGATGACAATGTGCTCGAAACCTGGTAAACAGCTGCGAGCGGTGTGCACCACAGCTGAAACAGGAAGGTTATGGGAAGACAATAAGGAAATGCCGCAGTAGGGTAATTGGAGTACAACTCAGTAATTAACACCTATTAACTCACAGTGGGCCATTGACGGTAGCTAGCAAGGCTGCTAGTAGCAACCTGCAGAACAGGATAGGGGAGGTGCCAGATTGCAAAGAAAAGAGAACTGTCACCGCAGAGCAAAGCAAACCTGCAGTAGATCGGCTATAGAACACATTTCACAACACAATCCTGGGTTGGTATAGTACAAAACAAGAAAGCAGGCTGCTGGATGCATGCCTGACAATGGGAGGGGAATAGTTATGAAAAGTGAAGGCAAGGGCAAGAGGTGATCCACTGCAGCTAAATGTAATTCAACTCCAAAGACACCACAATATCAGTACCTGCGGTAAAACAAATAAGTAAGATACCCTGCAGCTCTGATTGTACATACACACCATATGACATCATCAGCTTCCAAAGCACAATAGTATAAAATGTGAAAGCACCTCACACACACTCGTGTATTCCCAAACACTGCACCATTGGTGTAAACAGACGAGGAACTTTTACAATGTACTTGTTGGGAGCTGCCATAGCTGTGGTGTGGAGGATGATGCTGACAACCACCTCAGGCCCCGGAGGAGGAGAAGAGTGTTCATACCAAGGGTAACCTACCAGGGGCTAGATGATCTGGAGATAGTACAGCATTGCAGGGTGGACAGGGACATCATGCAGCAAATCGTTGAGCTGTTCTGGCCATGCCTCAGAGGCAGAAACAACAGAGGGGAACCCATCCCAGTGCACACGAAGGTATGTGTAAGCTTGAAAATACTAGCCAGGGGTACCTTTCAAAGGCCAACTGGAGATATCATGGAGTTCTCACAGGCATCAGCATCCAGGGTACTCCACCAGTTCCTGGATGCCATGTTACCACATGCCAATGAGCATATATACTTCCCTGAATTCAGGAGGAGTTGGCCAGCAATATGCGCCTCTTCCACCATGTGGCAGATTGCCCGCAGGTACTGGGTGCAATAGACTGCATGCACATACATATCAAGTCACCACCCGGTGATCATGGTAGGCGCTACATAAACCGCAAGGGATACCGCTCCATCAACTGCCAGGTCATGTGCAATGCCCAGGGCATTATCATGGATGTGTGCTGACAACCCTGGAAGCTACCATGACTCCCACATCTGGCATGCCTCACAGCTGTACCAGGTATTTGTCAGGGGGGACATCCCATATGGCCACCTTGTGGGGGATGCTGGCTATGCACTGGAGCCGTGGATGATGACTCCCATCAAAAATGCACACACAACCATGCAAGAACGCCATAATGAGGCACACGCACAAACCAGAATCATCATAGAGCATGTGTTTTGGATGCTGAAATCACGATTCCATTGCTTAGACATATCTGGTGGAGCCTTGCTGTACTCTCCAGGCACGTGTGCCCACATCTTCATAGTATGTGCCATGCTACATGATATCATCCTGCGGAAACAGCTGCAGCAGGGACATAATGGTGAAGGCTCTCACAGCCCACCGCAATTGCCAAGGGCATCACAGGCTCAGAGGGATTCAGACCATGAACACCCTGTGCCAACCCCAGTAGGCAGACGGAGCCATGCCCAATATGCCCATGCCTTAGCAAAGAGGAAACGTATAGCACATACACTGACAGTGTAGGCCCCTATAGACTGACACAATTCTCCACCTGCACACACAGTAAAATGGATGGCACACACACACACGCAACCACCTGTAAATTGTCATGTATAGGTGGTCTACTGTGTGCATCCTACATAGGCAGCCCTCAACTATTGCACACACAACAGCTATTGGTACAAGGTAAGTCAACACCTGAACAGTAAATTAAGCTAACAGCATGTGTTGATACTGTATGTATAGGTTCCTAGGTACATCGGTAGGTACATGCCTAATTGTCAGAGGTCATTCACAAGCCTAGCCAAAATGTGTCTGCTTCGCCAGCCCATTGATTAACTAACTGTCCCTCTATGGAGCAGAGCCAATTGCGGGATCCCTGGGGTGTAACCACTGTTCCCCACCCACTCTCCAAGGATTCCATGGTGTGTTAATGAGGGGCTCCATATAATGTAATCAGGGATGTAGTTCCAAAGCATGGGGAGTACCCATGACAGGTATCTGTCACCCCAGCATTCTCCAGTTATGGTTGTGGCAAGGTGTAGCACATTACAGTGTGTGGCTCACTGTGACATGGATTCCCATAGCTGGAGCACATCCACTAAGCATCACTTGGACATACCATTAATAGGTATCATCCATATGCAAACTAACTGAGTTACACATTTGTTTGCAGTATGGAGGAACAGCCGTAGTACAGTCCTCATACTAAACACCATAACACTTGTACATATCCCAGATGCCTCTGTGGTAAAGACACTGATTGTCTCGTGCATGTTCCCGGTTCCACGACCTGCAAGGGCTGTTACGTAATTCCGATGTACCAAATAATGGATGTTGGATGCAGGTCATTAGAGCACGTTTAAGCACGTCAGTGGGTTTTTGCGCCGGCAAGTACCGGTAAGCGCCGTTTAAACATGGCTACACGGATATGCGCAAAACAGGTCTAAGCTTTGCTGAATTTCATGCAGATCACAGGCAAAGCTGGCCAGAACCACTGAAATTTGCATTATTCACCCTTGTACTAATAGTGCCTGCTCTGAGAGGTAAAACGACCACTGCCAGGAGTAGAACATGCAACCATGTACACAATCGCCTACCACTAAGCTACCTGAGATGTACCAACGGCAGGTGTGTATTGTGACAGGTTAAAACACAAAAGGGCGGAGCTCAGGAAATAGTATACACCACCATGTACCCAACGAAAGGTGTGTTTTCTCTCTATCTCTCTCTCTTTCTCTCTCTCTATACATATATATATATATATATATATATATATATATATATATATATATATATATATATATATATATATAAAATATATAGAGAGAAAGGGTGATAGAGAGATATATGTCAATATATACGGATATACATATATATGCAAATATATAGATAGGTTAACAACATGTACAGAACGATGGAGGTACATATAAATAGGATACTGCCAAATACCGAATGCTTTACATACAGACACACGTAATCACAAGGCTTAAAGACCGAAAGACCACAGTACCGGAACACTAGAACCATGAGTACTATTATCATGATGTTAAGGGACATTTAGTTAGTGCTTGTGGTGCTGCGGTTCAGGAAGGTACTGTGTTTAAGTGTGTTTCTGATTGCTGTAGTTTGTGTAAGCGTGTTCTGAGTGCGGTGTGTGTTTCCGTGGGACTGTAATGTGTGTGTGTATGTTTGCTTTGTGTGTCTGTTCGTGCTATCTCGGAGGTAGATTATTACAGTAGGTGTGGTGTGGGGGGTGCAGCCACCCACATGGGGTGTGTATGGGGGCATGGCCACCTGGCCATACGTAGTGTAGGATGGTTGTTTGGATGTGATGGGTAGCAGTGTATCTGTGTGTGTGTGTGTGTGTGTGTGTGTGTGTGTGTGTGTGTGTGTGTGTGTGTTCTGTGTTTGTGTTAGTTCCGAGAGTTTGACTGTCTCGTGTTTGAGTGTTCGGTATTGTGGGGTTTGGGAGTCTGTGAATGGTAATGTGGTTGTTGGTAGTGTGTGTGTTCCTAAATCCATGGGTATGCTGTATACTGCGGTTGAAGTCTTCAAATATGTGCACAACATGGACCATAGCAATCACACATTCCGCCATGACTGAATGTTATGAATAAAGGATATGGAGAGTATATTATAGCAATAACCCACGCCTGGGTGTGGGTAATGCTGGATTTACCCACGGTTGATGTGGTTTGGTCACGAGGGCAAAGCCCGAGTGGCCAAACAAAGACAACCGTGAGTAAATCCAGCATTACCCACACCCAGAAGTGTATTATTGTAATGACATTATTTAAGAAAAAATATTTTCTTAAATAATGGCATTGTATAATGCCTCCTTGCTTTTCCGCAGCTGTCTGATATTCTGCGGCAGTTCTGATGTACTGCACATGTGTATGCTTATGCAGTACATCAGAGCTGTGGGCAAAAGCAACAGAGAAAGCAAGATCTCCGTTGTTTTTTACTAACTGTCTCGCTATGTTAAAGGAGTTTAACATAGCGAGACAGCTTTAAAAAAAGCAACTGAGAATCTCCGTTGCCTTTCTAAAGCTGTCTTGCAATGTTAAACTCCTTTAACATAGTGAGACACTTTGTAAAAAGCAATGGAGATCTTGCTTTCTCCATTGCTTTTTCCCACAGCTCTGATGTACTGTGTAAGCATACATATGCGCAGTACATCAGAACTGCCACAGAATACCAGACCACTGCGGAAGGGCAGCAAGGAGGCATTATACAATGCCATTATTTAAGAAAAATAATCATTTTTTTCTTAAATAATGTCATTGTATAATAGCAATAACCCACTTCTGGGTGTGGGTAATGCTGGATGTACCCACGGTTGTCTTTGTTTGGCCACTTGGGCTTCGCCCTCCTGACCAAACCACACCAACAGTGGGTAAATTAGCATTACCCACACCCAGGCATGGGTTATTGCTATAATACACTATTACAAATATGTGCTATGGACATGAGCTAAAGATAGGGTTACCACCTGTCCCACCTTGTGAGGGGCAGTCCCTCTATGTGCGGTAGTGTCCTGACCAAAATTAGTACAAATACTAATGTCCTACAGTCTTGAGATGTTCTGCATGTTCCATATTTAATGTAATGGTTGCATAAAATAGTTATCTGTATCTAAAATACCTACATGTAGCAAGAAACAGGATAAGCAAGTAAACCGCTACAAGAATATAAGCATTTACATACGCATATATGTAAAGTTCTATACTTTGTACTGACCATGGGTATGTGTCGGCCTCTAAAATCCGATATGTGTCTTGCAAATGTCCCACTATGGCAATTTGAAAAGGTGGCAACCCAAGCCAAAGAGGTTCAGTCACCAACACAACTCCAATGTGTGCAAATATATGTGACAGAAATACACGAGACAGCTTTCATGTAGCAATATTTCATTACATAATGATGTATTTCCGAAGTGATTGAACCACCAGCATCACCTGCATGCTATATAGGAACCAATGAACAATGGCTTAATGAATAAGCCTGCAATAACCATAGTATTATTCTACTAAATGATAGGTCTTCAATTAGGGAAGGACCCCTCACACAGATATGGAATATGTATACATGCAGTTCCTACACACCTTCATCTGCTATGTACACCCACCTACATCTCCCTCACACCTGAAACAATTGCAATAGAGACTAATAACATCACAAACATCCACTCACTCTATGACATCTGCAGAAATCTTAACATACCTTGTGAGAGACACACTATAATGGCCCAATGTGAAATTGTTGCTGTTGTACAATGTAACAAATGCCGATGTTACAGGGTTTGGTTGCAATAATCCCGTATCAGATGGCAGATATAACAGCTACACTCACATGTAGAACTACATCCTCTAGCCGTTACACACAATCCACGGGGGGCCATGAAGTTAAAATATATCTGTGTGTCTCCATATAGCTGTTGCAATTCATCACAAACAACATGTCTTCCTCGAAGGTAGGACAAAGGGACAACGGCCAAGTGGAGTATTCGATTATACCCCACTGTTGCCATGTAATTGGCTAATGGAGTAACTGCACAGCTGATGTGCATGTAATCATCTACTCCGGAATACCAATTGGTGGCAGGATACCACATGTTACTGGTATCTACATATAAAAGGATGGCTTGTCATACATACAAAACGTATGTACATACGAGAAAAACGTTAAAACAGAAAAGGAATAGGACTTATATTATCGTCAACTCGGAATACTAATAAGGTATGTAGAACACTCAGTATGTTAGTGTATGTAGTACCTGTTCTGTATTAATGAAAGTGTACGCAATGCATATAGTGGGAAAA
The DNA here is from genome assembly GCF_019279795.1 of Protopterus annectens. Taxonomy (NCBI): domain Eukaryota; kingdom Metazoa; phylum Chordata; order Ceratodontiformes; family Protopteridae; genus Protopterus; species Protopterus annectens. Next base: position 125,921,248 of record NC_056731.1, on the reverse strand, counting down.
GGTATTATGTAGTGATGTATTGTTGAGCATAGTAACGCTCGTAGAAATTGTGAGTACTGCTGTGGGCCACAAGGTAAACATCTCATACACCTCATACACCACAAGGGATGCTACATAAGGTCTTTAAACACCACAATTCCACTCCAGCCGCTGTCAGTGGCAGGGTTTGTCCAACAAGTACGTACCATAACAGGGGATAGTATATGTTGATATACTGTAACAGTAGGCATATGTATGGGCGTATAACTGAGAATAACATGTCTAAGGTGGTCCTGCTGTGCAATTATGATTTGCATTGTGGGATATTGTTGCAAAAATGTGAAATGTACAGTATTGTAGGTAGATATGTCTAACATTTTACATAGCATTACTGTTATATTATGCAAACATCAGGTATGTCTATTAGCATGTACAATACACAATAACAGGATACATATGACTTGTAGTCACCAGACAGTGTATCAGCATGATAGCTAATTGAAATGGAAGAGCTGTCTCCCATCCACCCATTGAGGTATCTCTTGAAGAGTGCTAGAGAGGGTCCCTACCTGATGTACATAGGAATCATGTTCCAAAGCATGGTGAGTGTCCAGTTCAGGAATGTATCCCTCCAGCACGTCCTAGTCATCGTTGCATTTAGGTACATATCCCAGAGCATGTGGCTCTTAGTGGCTTTTGCTTATGTGGGGCATATCCATCAATATTGTTTTGGACATGGGCCTTGTATGTTCAGCAGAGATCACCTCTGAGTATGCGGTATGCAAATGAGTACAGTTGGGGTTTCTGTAGTTGGGCTGCATATGTCATCCTTCGGAGGTCAGTAATCCTCTTGGTGTAGTTATGTTGTGGTATTTAAAGCCGTTGCTGTTGTCTCGTAAGGTACATCCCAAATGGAGTGTTGTACCCTTTAATGTGTTTCATAAGTCATGAGTAGAGAGGCACAATGGCTGCCTTTGTTCTGGCTAAAAACACATTAGAGATTAGGGTGGCCACGTAGAAGGATATCCACACCACGTTGGCAATATGGATTGTATGAGTGTATGTAGGAGTGGATGCTATCTACTTTGGTTCTAAGATCCCTTATTATGTCAAATGTATGTAGGGGACTACCACCTATGTGATAGACCGCGGGTGATTGGTGTAATCCAAAGGGGATGTCTATGCACCTTGTGGCATGCAGCTTGAGGCCATGTTATTGACACCAGGTATCCGTCCCAGTGACACCCTTATGGAGGGTGTCTGTATCAGCTGGTGAATCAATCATGGCCCCTAGTTTGCAGTCGTCTGCAAACCTATTCAGGGTAAGTGCTTCTGTGCTAGCCTGTACCTCATAGAAGCATATACCGAACATGAGGGGGCTCTATGACCGAGGACTGGGGGATGCCAATTGTAACTGATTTACAGCAGGAACTAGGGTATGCTATACTCACTGTATGTGTTCTGTCCATGAGCCACTTTGCATAACATCTCGTGATGTAGGGGTTGATGTGCAGGTGGATGTGTATGTTGACAATACCAGAATGGGGAACATTGTTGAAAGCCTTTGAGAGGACAAGGTAGGCTGTGTGGACTTCCTTACCCTCATCTACTGCCTTGGTAACTATCTCAAAGGACTCCACCTGGTTTAGGAGGCATAGTCTGGCCCTAACAAATCCGAACTGGGTGGGATCAAATGTTTGGAGGCCACCAATGTCTCTGTGAATGAGATCCATGATGATGTGCTCCATAGCCTTACAGAACAGTCTAGTCAGGTGTATAGGGCAATAGTTCCCCTGGTCCATTGTGGCGCCACCTTTGTGGAGTGTGATAACTGTTGCTGTGTGCCATTCAGGGCCACAATGCCTGATGTAAGGCTATTAGTGAATATGGTGCCCAAGTGGGGAGCCAATTCGTTCTGAAGTTCATGGAAATCGCAGCCTGGGATGTTGTACGGTTTCTGTGTTCCTGGCTTTAGAGAGTGCAGGTTTGAACTGCATAGTTGTGATCGCAGGGACTCTGCATTGTTCCTGTATAGATATGGGCCCTTTAGGGTGTGAGAGGGGTGTAAAGTTAGCACTGAACCTATTTGCCAGGATGTTGCCAATATCAGTCGATTCTGAAATGTTCGTGCCTAACTGCTGTATGTCAGAGCAGATGTGGGTATCGCCATTGAGAGTAGTGACATACCTCTAGAATGCTTTGTGGTAGTCCTTGGAATGAGTCACGGTAATTTTTACGTAGCTAGCTTTGGAGGATGTGATAAGGGATCTCATATTCCTACAGAGGCTGACCAGGGAGCTCCCCCACTCATGGGATTGTACTCTACTTTGCAACAGTCTCCTCCTTCTGTTGTACATTATGTTCATGGCAGTGGACCACCAGAGTGGCATCCATTTTCTGGTGGGTACTGTCATGGCTCTGTTTGGGATAGCATGATCCATGCAGTCGTGTAAGTGCTAATTAAGTGCAGTTGTGTATGATTCAGCGGTTGTAACTGTATTGTCCATCTGCATGGGTGTCATGACGTTTACTACTGCTGTCATAAGAAGCCTGAAGTTGGCTTTGTAGAAATATTGTACTGTGTTTTCCATAAAGGGTGTGGTGCCGGGATGTGGATAACAAGGGTGATTAGTGTACGTTCAGATCTGACCAATGAGGAGATAACCCCAGGTGCGGAACACAAGTCACACATGTTGGTAATGACCAGGTCTAGGATATTGTTGGCCCTGGTGGTGGTGTGGATAGGTTGATCTAGCCGATTGGAGGTTATGAATCCCAGAAAGCGTTGGCCTAATGTGTCAGTACATGAGTAGGTATCCCAGTTAATGGTGGGGTAGTGTCAGTCGCACATCAGTAGTTTCTATTTGAACCCTACTTTCCAGTACACCAAGAAGTGAGGACCGTTAACCGTGGAGTATGGTGTGGAATCTGTAGCAATCTACAATTTGTATAGCAGTTATGGCCAGAGTTAGTTGCACTTGTATTACCTCTGATGCATTGTGGTAAGCAACCAGCCTGGAGGTGTGTATATCCTTGGGAAATATGGACACACCTCTGCCGTGGGTGTTCCAGTCCTGGTTACATGACTGAAAGGTGTGGTATGAGTAATAGCCTGTTAGTGCAGGGATGCTCTCAGGAGCCTAGAAGCAGGTCCCAGTCACTGCAGAGATATCAAAGTGGTCCATTACAAGGAGTGCCTTGGGTGAGTGCATTTGAGATGAAGATGTCAAGCATTGAGCAGCATTACCCTCAGGTTTTGCTTGCCTGTTCCTGTTATCGTGGTGAATATGTTATTTGAACCGTGCCTAAAACAGGCACTATAGGAGCAGCAAGAGCCTTAGACATTATCCGTAATCCCAGGGCCGACAGGTGCAGGCCATCTGTGCCAAAGCATCGTATTCTGTCGACCATGTTATTCAAAGCAGACAGATACTGGATACCCTTGGAATGACACCAGAAGCATAGCCAATTGTTGAAGTAAATAATTCAGTCCTTGTACTGCGTTATCAGTCTGGACGAATGCTTCTCAGGGCTAGGGCGATACCTGCCTGGGCTAAAAGATCGGAGAGCTATTCCATATCTCTGTACATGTAGTCCAGGAAGTTACATCTCAGGGCATTCACACTAACATGGAGAATGACACAGTCATATTGTACCTGTTGAGGAGTGACCTGAGTGCATAGGTTATGTTGTGGACCCTGTTACCCGACAGCCATCTGAAAGTAACTATCACCTTGTGTAGCCTGCTGAGTAATACATCAGTGTGACCACCTATAGAGTCACCTATGACTAGTGTGTTGGGTATGTTATATCGCCCTATTGGCTGTGGTTGATGGGCACACTGAGTCTGTGGGCTATAAGTAATTGGTGTTGTGTTAGGTGATGGGGGCTGCTTGCGTTTCTGCTTTGGAGTTCTCTGTTGCCTAAACAGAGTAGTATTGAGAGGCTCCGCAAATGTAGTCTTACTATGTGTGGCCTGTGGTGGTGGAGATCTAGTGAGACTATGTGATGAGTGTGGTGTGGTGCAAACGTTTAACATTCCCACATGATTGTCAGGTTCAGTCTGGGTTGGAGAGAGCTTTACCTCCAGCATGGCTAGATATGTGCATCTCCCACAGGTTGTAGTGTTGTATGTTAGGAGGGGTGTATTGACTGTGTACATGAGACAATTTCTATATTGCCTCATGATGCCCATATTCATCATATAGACAGGCGATAACACTGGGAATTGACACTTGGACATGCCTGAATATTTAACTATTTCCCACTAGGCATGTGAGGAAAGTGTGTACAACAGATGTACTTTAAGCAAGCGGGAAATGTAAGCACAAACAGTGTTTACCTGTAGGTAATGAGGAGGATTGAGTGCTATAGTAATTAGTAGCTCATGAAGTGCTTACATGTTCTGAACAAGTGCTGAGCATGAATAAGCAATGCAGATAGGGTGCTGGATAACATAAACACACTGCCCCCCCAACAGGTACACAATCACATATCCATGAACACTACAGAGCCCCTGTAACCATGACTATGATGGTACAAGGTGCACTCAGGCTGCATGGGACCTGTCCACATCCCTGGTTGTATCATACACATATGGCAAAACAGTTTCCTCTACACATACACATCATGTAAAACATAGCTTCATGTCAGTCTGTGAAAACACTGAATGGTGCACGCCAACAGTTATCACAACCCACAAAGTGGAGACACCACTCATAATGGGAGACACTGCACTACTACCCTGCTGAGTCTGGTCTGAAAGTCCATGAACCTTAATCAACGTATATGTTGTTAGCAGTACAGATGTAGATGACAGTACAGATGATTTCACACTGCATATCATACCTGTGACAGGTCATAGGACATCATCACCCATAGTGTGTTCTACCTACACTCAGTATACTAGATGTACCTTTGTATGTCACAGCAGTGTTCTGCCAGTGGACTGTTGACAGAATCAACACTACAAAAGGTGTCTGAGTAATATGTGCATATCACACCAGTGGCAGCTATAGTAAAACAGGGTTAATTTGTTGTACTCCCCCTCATTGCAGCCATACCACACAGACAAATGCAAATGCCTATGTAAGTATGTGAATGGCTATGACCTAGGAGCAATAGCTGACTCAGTGTTGTGGACAACCTACAGAATGGGCTTTGTGGGTGAGGTGTGTGACATATGTACACAATCTGACAGCTACATATTACATTGTCACCGCTAGGTTAATAACCCTGTGCACATGAAGTACCACCTAGGCAGAGGTCAACATAATGGGCACTGTGTGTAAGGGATGGTGCTGTGCAGTTTACCTCCCTGATCTAGTGATGCCACCAAGCCTATTAGGTAGTCATAAGAGGCAACCCTATTCATGACAGGGTGCCATCCATGAACATGGAGATCATTGTACAGCCATACTCATCACTCAAGTGACCAATATCGGATAACATATCACCTTTAAGAGGTATTGCCCATGTTTGGATGGGCAACACCAGCCTTCACAATCCTCATCTCCACTATGTAGCATGATGCCTACCCTGCATAAAGACATGTCCAACACTGTGATGTTGGACATGCTACACATACATATCCTGATCTGAAATACATACGTCATGGACATCCACCTTCCTAGTGCAAGGATCACCACATGCTGGACAGATCCTTGTGCCATACACATTACATGCTCCTGCCATACTATGCAACCCTGTCCAGCAAAGCTGCACATTTCACCTCTGTCAGACATGGTGTGATGACCGCATGGTAGATGTATCATTAACCATCTGGATCAGTTATGTGGCACTACTTCACCTTGCGCCAGAAACATGGCTGTCGGCTACAGCTAGGAAACCTTACATCCTATGCTCATACATGGCCCAGGGCATACAGACTACTACATGACCTTGGCCGTACATGCTATAGTTGATAACCATCCCTGCGAATACCATCCGGCTAGCAATTGTCCCATGTGTATCACATGTGCAACACAGGCGATACGTGGCAGGATGTTGAACTGCTGTACATTGCTGTGTAGATGTACATGGCAAAACACATGCATGTAAAGGCTTCCGTGTGCATGTCTGCATTGTCACAGGTCATGTCCGTTAAAGCAGTGTATGTATTGATATGTGACATATACACAGCATCAATGTTGACAGCATTAATGTGGACACATCCAGGCATGTGCTGATAGCTAAGAACACCAGTACAGGCAAACAGACATGCCCACATCAAGACAGCATCCACATGGAGTATGAGCAATGGAATCTGGTGACACACATATATATGGTGATAATATCCAATCCCCATTGGGTGTCACATGTGTGTGACACAAACATGTCAGTGGTGTCAGTGTCATGAAGATTTGCAAAGACAACTGTTCATATGTAATAAATGTGATACACATGTATGTGCAGCTGTATCTCTGTGCATCTCTGAAATACTTTGACCTGTCTCCATCATTATGTTTTCCAGATATGCCGCTAGCAAGGCTCCTAGCCTATACCCTCTTGGAGGATGAGGCCATTATACCTTACCTCCAAGACAACTATGATGTCTTGTTTAGCCATGTGCCACAGCATGCACAGCAGCGTGATGACCTGTGGCAGAAACTTCGCAGGAGGGTTAATGATGTTGGTGGCCATAACTGCACATACCAGCAGGTGCACAGATACTGCACAGACCTGATCAGACATGCAAAACAGCGTGCAAATGCAATCACCAGGGAACAAGGTGCAACAGGTGATGTGCCACCAACCCAGCCCCCACTCACATGTACCGAGGAGCTACTGGCCAACCTGGGGACACCATCAGAACAGCATCCCAGAACAGCATCCACAAACCCTAGCTGCCATCTTGGAGGTGGGTGTCTCTAGACCACGGAGCCTGGAGTTGCCTGGTAAGTCACTACTGCACATATAACTATTATATCCCATATAGTTGCATGTGTCACTGTACAATATGTAATGTAACATCATATGCAAGGCATGTATACACACATGCTGCATACTATAGTATGCTTATTTATTTAAATTTGTTGACTGGGAGTGTCTGACTGGACGTGGGTCCATTTTCAGCGGAGGCCCGGGGAGAAAAGCTCCACAGTAAAATAAACAGACAGTAGTTACATTGGATTACATAGCGATTAACAATTTAACATAGAAATTACTTACAACATATTTACAGAAGAACATAGTACATCAGTAGACAACTAGAATCTTTATCTGTGAAGTACATAACAGGCATTAACAAATGTAACAATGAGAAGTTCCTGCTGTATAATAAGTACTAGGCTTATGAGCATCTGAGCTTGCTATCATCAAGGTAGTTAGTGGAGGTGAAAGAAAGGTAGTAGTTGGATGGGGTGGATGATATTAGAGTGGGAGTTGCAAGGGCATAGCCAGCATGTTTTTAAGTGTGCTTTTAATAAAGTTTTGAAGTTGGTGCATGATGGTACGGAGGTAATTGTGGGTGGGAGTGATGTATGTGCATACTCCATAATGTATCCTATTGTACTGGCGAATGTGTTAACATGCACATTGCACCCTGTAGCTGTCATAGGTTCATAGGTTCATAGGTAGATACTAGGCTATCTGCCCTAGGGCATTTATAAGCCTAGCCAGAGTGTATTTGGCTTCCGCCTCCCTATTAGATTAGCCTACTGTGCCTCTGTAAAGTAGGTCACAGAAGGTACCCTTTTAAGATTAGTTTACTGTGCCTCTGTCTAGCAGGGACACAGGAGAGATCTCAGGGGTGAATTTGTGATTTCCCATCCACGCGTCCAAATTTCGCTTGAAGAGGGTCAGCAAGGGGCTATGTCTAACATGAATTGGGATTCTATTCCAGAGTGAGGGGAGCCTCTGGGAAATGAATCTGTCCCTCCAGCATGTTCTATTTATTTTTGGGCTGAGGTTTAGGTCCCTGGAGCGTGTAGCTCTAAGGGACTTGGATTTTTTGAGGTGGAGCATGTCCATTAATTCTGGGTTTGACATGGCTTTGTACGTCAGGCATAGATCGCCTCTGAGTAGGCGGTAAGCAACTGAGTAGAGCTGGAGTTTCTTTAGTCGAGCTGCATAGGACATCTGTTTGTAGCCCATGATCCTCTTGGTGAGGTACTTTTGGGGTCTCTCCTGTTGCTGCAGGTGTCGGGTAAGGTACATCCCAAAAGGGGCATTGTATTCAATTATAGGCCTGATGAGTGACGAGTAGAGGGGCACAATGACCTCTTTTGATCTAGATGTGAACCCTTTCATGATAAGGTGGGCTATATAGAAGGTCTTTCTAACCACTTTGGCAACATGATTATCAAAGGAGAGATCACTATCTACGTTGGTCCCCAAATCTCTAATTACTTCTTCCATACTTAATGGATTACCACATATGTGGTAATTTGTGGGCACCTTGTTTTTCCCAAAGGGGATGACTATGCACTTTTTAGCATTTAGCTTGAGGCCGTGGTTCTGGTACCAAGCATCCGTCTCTGTGAGACCCTTTTGGAGGATGCTTGTGTCAGCTGGAGATTCGATTATGGCCCCAGTTTGCAGTCATCTGCGAACTTTGTCAGCCATAATCCCCCCGTGTTAGCCTGACCCTCAGAGAAGTATATACCGAACAAGAGAGGTCCCAGAACTGAGCCCTGTGGGACGTCACTTGTAACTGGTTTGGATTCGGACATGGCACCTGCGATTCTGACCATGTGGGTTCTATCTCTGAGCCAGTTTGCAACCCATCTTGTGATATAGGGGTTGATATTTAAGCTGGTAAGCTTATTTATGATGCCCGAGTGGGGTATTGTGTCAAAGGCTTTTGCAAGATCCAGGTAGGCTGTGTGGACTACCTTGACCTCATCTAAGGCTTTGGTAACTGTTTCAAAGAAATCAACTAGGTTTAAGAGGCAAGATCTGCCCTTAACAAAGCCGAATTGGGTAGGGTCCAGTGTCAGGAGGCTCCCAATGTCTTTGTTTATGAGTTCCATGATAATACGCTCCATAGCTTTACAGACCAGACTAGTCAGGCTTATGGGGCGACAGTTTCCGGGGTCCGTTGTGGCACCACCTTTGTGGAGTGGGACCACTGTAGCTGTACGTCATTCTTTGGGTACATATCCTGTAGTAAGGCTAAGTTTGAACAGTGACTTAATGTGAGGGTTCAGTTCTTCTTGGAGCTCATGTAAGACACAGCCTGGGATACCATCCGGTCCCATAGATGCTGTGTTTTTTGCTTTGGAGAGGGCAGCTTTCACCTGTGCATCTGTAATGTCAGGGATGTTACATTCAGTTGGGATAGGCATTTGCTCCTTTGGGGGGGAAGGGGGGGGAGAAGTTTGCGCTCAATCTGTCTGCCAGGATGATGGCTATGTCTGTAGGTTCGGTATATTTCGTACCATTCTGCAACAATTCAGAGCATATCTGGGAGTTTCCGCCCATGTTTCTGACATAACTAAAGAAGGCCTTGTGATTATCTTTAGTGTCTAGGGCAATTTTTCTTTCGAAACTGGCCTTTGATGATTTTATGAGGGATCGAAGTTTCTTGCTAATACTGATCAGAGATGCCTTCCCTTTTTGGGATTTTGCTCTGTCATGTAGTAGCTTCCTCCTTCTGTTGTATACCTTATTTATGGTCGGGGTCCACCAGACTGGTCTCCTGTTTTTGGAGGAGTGAGTCTTGGCTTTATTTGGGATAGCATGATCCATGCATTCCTGCAGGTGCTCATAGAATGCATTTGTAAAGGATTCTGCAGATTGGGCTGTATTATCCTCTGGCCCAGGGGCTTTGAAGGATTCCACCTCAGTCTTGAGAAGTGCAAAGTTGGCTTTGGAGAAATTCTTTACAGTGATTTCCTTGGCTGGGGGTGGGGATGGGATATGGATGTCCAGGGAAATTTGTTTATGGTCTGATCTTACCAATAAGGGGTTTACCTCTGGTGTGGAACATAGAGTCCCCATGTTGGTGATGACCAGGTCCAATATGTTGTTCCCTCTTGTGGGTCACCCAATAACATAGTGTTTAGAGAGACCTTCATATTCTCCAGTGTTCTCAGGAATGCCAAATGGGGTTCCTGTAATAGGGAGGGTGTTCTGTAGCAGGCTACAAACTGAAAGGCAGTTTTGCCCACTGTTAGTTGCACATGGATGGTTTCCAATGCTTCGTGCAGTGCCACTAACCTGGAGGTGTAGGTATCTTTGATGAATATAGATACTCCCCCTCCTTTTGTGCTTCGGTCCGAGCTTTGGGGCCAAAATGCATGCTATGACTTATAACCTGGTAGTGCTGGGGTGCTCTCAGGAGCTTTGAACCAGGTTTCTGTTACTGCACAGACATCGATTTTCTCCATACTGAGGAGAGTCTCGAGTGCGTGCATCTTGAGGTTTAGACCTCTGGCATTGAGTAGCATTACCTTTAGTTTTTTTATCTTTGGGTTGTCTATGGAGGTGGGTTTGTCCTTTGAGCCTTGCCTAAAAAAGGCACTATGGGGGTGGCAAGAGCCTTGGCCAGTATACGAAAGCCTAAGGGTGACAGGTGCAAGCCGTCCCTAGCGAAGCAACGTGGCTTGTCGAGCATGTCATCCCAGGCTGACAGACACTGGATCCCCTTTGAATGACACCAATACTTTTGCCAATTGTTGAAACTGATCATTTTGTCTTTATACTGTGGCATCATTCTTGGTGAGGGCAAGATGCTACTCAAGGTCAGGAACATACCAGCCTGGGCTACATGGTCAGAGAGCTCCTCTATGTCTCTTTTCATGTAGTCCAGGGAGGTACATCTCAGGTCATTCACACCAGCATGGACAATGATGGATTCATACTTGTACTTGCTTTGGAGTGACCTGAGTGCTTGCGTTATGTGGTGGATCCTGGCACCCGACAGGCAGCTTACAGTGACCTTCTCCTTGTTCAGTCTGGTGAGTGGGACGTCAGTGTGCTGGACAATAGAGTCCCCTATAACAAGTGTATTTGGTGTGTTGTTTGGCCTTATGGGCTGTAACTGTGAGGCACACTGATTTTGTGAGATATGTGATTTGTGGGTATTGTTGAGGGGTGGCTGTTGCTTGGATATCTGCTTAGGAGGTCTTTGCTGTTTAGGCAGATTTTTATTTAGAGCCTCTGAGTATGTTTTTGTGTGTTTATGTGTTGGGTATGCAGATGCAATAGGTCTGTGTAAGACTGGATTTGTGGTGTGGGTGGTTACCTTTTCCTCCTGGCTGACTGTGCCAGTCTTGGGTTGAGAGAGCTCTGCCTCCAGTTTGGCTGTGTAACTGCATCTCTCACATGTATTAGAGTTTGTTGGAAGGAGGAGAGGGTTGTCTGTGTACATAAGGCAATTGTAACATTGCCTCAAAATTCCCAGATTCACCAGCTGGACTGGAGAGTAACCTTGAAACTGACCCTTGTACATACCAGATTAGTATAGGGAACTGTTTTTTTTACTGATCAGATTAGGGAAGGGAACTGATTTTTCACTTGATCAGGAAGGACCAATCGGGAGTCTAATACTTATGAGAAGTCAAGGAGGGTGTAGTGCTTTAGTTAGTTGGTGTTTCCTTATAAGAACTGAGCAAGTGCATGGCTTTAGAAAGAGAATAGGGTGATTACTTTGAGAGTTTGAACAGTTCTAAGGGAAAAAGTGAAGAGCAGACTTTGTGGAGCCTGGAATAGTTTAAACCTGTTTAGGCGGCACTGCCCCACACTGCTCAGTGCGCAAAACCGTGCAAAAAGAGAGTTGTAGGGTTTTAAGATAGAGAGATCAAGGAGTTTATAACTGACCCAAAATGGCCAATAAAACTACAGCTTCTAGGTAGTAACCACTCCTCCAGGGACAGGCAGGCTGTTCAGTGTTTACCACTCCTACTGGTGAACACAAAGACTTCCCTTTAGCCCAAGCAAGCACTGGCCTTCTAGAAACTTCCAAACAGCTCAGAACAGCAAATCTGTAACTGAACTTTCTTAACTTTCAGAAAGTGGGAAAAAAGCAAGATTTTTTTTTTTTTCTTTTTGTTGTAGTTTAAAGGTAGCAGAGATACACAAGCAGCAAAATAGTCACAACAGTGCAATAAATGACCCCACACTTGAGTGCTAGGTCAAAATCAGGTAAAATGCAGTTTTTAGAGAAAAAAAACAATTTTAAATTAAGTGCAACACAGAAAAAGCAGTAAACAGGCTCTAGATGTGTTCCAAGTACTGTTACTGTTACAGATATAAACTTTGGCAAGCCGGAAAATGCCAAAAAGTAGGCGGCAAAGCAGGAAAACTTAACAAAAAAATCAGAAGAAAATACTTAAAATCACAAAAGTGGCTCCTTTTCTTCTCTCAGCATTTTCTCCTCTTGGTAGGTGCTTCAGCAACAACTAGCAAGCCTGAAAAGATGCCAAAACCACGAGGAAGCCTGGTTTTAAGAGAGAGAGATCAAGGAGTTTAGAATTGACCCAAAATGGCCAATAAAACTACAGCTTCTAGGTAGTAACCACTCCTCCAGGGACAGGCAGGCTGTTCAGTGTTTACCACTCCCACTGGTGAACACAAAGACTTCCCTTTAGCCCAAGCAAGCACTGGCCTTCTAGAAACATCCAAACAGTTCAGAACAGCAAATCTGTAACTGAACTTTCTTAACTTTCAGAAAGTGGGAAAAAGCAAGATTTTTTTTCTTTTTGTTGTAGTTTAAAGGTAGCAGAGATACACAAGCAGCAAAATAATCACAACAGTCATACAGTTGTGGGTAATGATCATACTGCTGTGTCACCCCTATATAAGTACCTCTGGTGTTCCACAGAGACAGCAGGCCATTGCAGGTGAGACAGTTATAAGTCTCAGGCATGTTAATGCACAGATCTATTCGCCATGTGGCCAGTTAACACATGTACACATAATGTATGGGCCTGTCACAATATACAGGTCACATCTTTAATCCATCACACTGGCTACCCATGTGCAACACTTACAAACTAAATGAAACACCGACATGAAAACTCAGAAACTGTCATTGCTAGATGTGTGGACAGCTGTGCATACAACGGTGGAGGTATTGTTCAATGTAGGAATATGTACTATACATCAGAACTACACATGTGGGGTACACAAGCAGTACTACACAGTGAGCTGGAGTATGGGCAGCCCACAGGATTCACCATTGTGGAATATGCCCCTACAAATGTGCCATCTGACATGTCCATGACATGTGGTTGTCCGGCTGCAACATTGTCTCACTATCCCATAACACATACCCCACATACCAAACATACAACCCTTTGTCTGCATAACCCTGTGGACAATTGAGTATCTGATATCTATGGGTGTATGTCATATGGGACAACACAGACATGTGAGAGACGGCCATCACAACCGTTTGGCCATCACATGTTCACACATGGCCATGGAGAATGGCCAGAGACATGTAGCAACACACAGTAGATGTGATGTGATGTGTTTGTGTGTACACCCTGTTGTACATTGGCTATACATGGCCCAACTATAGCCTTTGTTGAATGGTTATATTGCAGATGTGGAACACTGGACATCCTGCAAGCCTGTGCACAGCTTGTGGAGGCATAACTTCACAGCATGACAGTAGTCACCTGTACAGCATCCACATACATGCATACACAGACAACCACATCAGGCCACAGATACAGTACATTTCCCTTACTGCTGTTGGACATCACTGTCAGCTGTGCACCTTGTGTGTGTGGTACACAAATGTCATGTGGTACATGGTGTATTGACATGTCTGCCATGTGTGGACATGGTTGCCAGGCAGCTAAAATATATTTGCAGATGTGCAGGGGTGTCATCCGTATGTCCTTCGGTGACCTGTGTCACACATTACACATCATGGTTTACTCTGTATACACTTTAGCAATGTGGGTCACAATCCACAGTATATATGTATTGTGTATGCACACAGTCATGGCTATGCACTGTGTGTGTAATCCACACTGTATAGCAATAGAGATGCCTCATGATTCCATGCAATGGCACTGTGTCTGTACTTCACACTGTATAGCAATATAAACGCCTCATAATACCCTTCAATAGTCATGCACATCTGCTAAAAGTGCATTTTATCTGTAGGGTGTACAGATAACACTGCAATGTGACACCATTACACCACTGTACATGTGACAGGACACCATTGTGTCAAATATGTATGCATGTCAATGCACACATCAGCAGATTACACGTCATACTACATGTTAATGTCAAGGTCATATGCCACACATCAGCCATGTGTACTGTTAACCTGTGCTGGTCCACATGGTGTAACACAGGGATGCATGCTTACTACCATGATTGTGTGAAATGCATGGCTTCTGCTATGACACATGCTTGCTGTTGTGTGCAACCCAGGGATGTATGATAACTACCACTATTATTGTCTGAGCTGCATGCCATCTGCTGTATCACATGCATGTTGCATACCTTCTGTCAAATCACATGCATAGTGTGTGTGTGTGTGTGTGTGTGTGTGTGTGTGTGTGTGTGTGTGTGTGTGTGTCTGTGTGTGTGTGTGTATTGTAATGTAGAGTCTTTGTTTACCTTCACAGGTGATGTAGGTGCATTACCCTCCTGCTGATGTTAGTGTCCCCACAGACTCTAGCAGTGATGATGAACATATGCTTGAGGCACAGGCAGGGTTGTCAGGGGCTGAATCTGTGCCATTGGTTGCCATTCCACCTATATCCCCTCATCCCCGCACACAGATCTCATGCCAACACATACCCCATCACCAGTGGCCATAGAGGAAGGACAGTTAGCATGTGGTAGCTTGGAAAAGGAATGTGTGGTGACTACGGAAGGTGTGTATTCACACCATGGTGTCAGCCAAATGACTGGAGATGGGCCACATAGGCATGTGGTCACTGCTGCTCATAGGAGGACCTCTGGCCGACATGCCCCTGCAGGATAGAGCACAGCAGCTGGTGTCACCAGACACATGTTTCAGAGTGTAATGGCAGCACAGGCACATGCTGAATTGCAGAACAGAGAAGGGCAGAGGCTTCAGAGGGCTGCTATCCGTTATTTAAATGACAACATCCAGGCAATGGCAAATGCTCAACAGCAGATTGATGATATTTTGGACAGACGATTGGGTGACATGGTTGGAATCCTTGACTACGGCGTGAACTGTCTGTGCTGGAGCATCTGGTAGGAGTGAGGCATAGGACATGTGGACGTAGGCCAGCTACGTCACCTGGTGCAGGTCTACGTGAACGAGCTGCCTCACATGCCCACTCCCATAGTGGCAGTAGCAGCAGCAGTGCAGCTGGTGCTGCGCTGTCCACACCAGGACACAGCAGGCCACGTGGACGTGGCCCTGGACAGTCCCAACAGGGACACAGTTCCAGTGGACATGTATCATCAGACAGTACCCAATCTGCACCTCTGCCTGGTAGTCCCCGTGCAACCCCTGGCAGGCACAGGTCACATGGCCATGGCTGGACACCGTGAGCTCTAAAACCTGGTCTGTACAGTCTGGAGCTGTCAATAATACCCCTGTGTAGGCCAGACACATGGCAGAACTGTGTGCACACATACACGCACACACTAGAAACATCTGTAGGGCACCGCAACACTCACATACATAACAACCACACATGGCCAATTAGATCACAGGCCCTAACCCACACACATGATGTCATCCACTGGTGCAGCCTAGGCCCCTGGCAAACATTATCACCCTGTGCATATGATGATGCCTGTGCCGCATCCCTGTCATTCACACCATCGGTGCAGGGACATGCTCATATGGTCTGATGCACAGGGTGAACAGAATAGGGAGATAAGTGTAGATTACAATTGTTGTGTACTGTTGACATGCAGCAGACATACCATGTAGTACAGGTTTAGAATGCATTGTTTTCTGTTCACAGTATGTGTCTTGGTAACAACAGTAACAGCATGTTAGTAATGATGTCCTGCTTCCCTCCTTCAGGTCTAATTGCATGTGCCGTTGAGTACCAGTGTTTGCAGTTTCCCATGTGTAAATGTGGACTACTCACAAGCATGTATGGCAATGCCAGCATGCTATTCATAGCTTCAACATCACTGTTAGAAAGGCTGACATTCCAAAGATGTCTACACATCTACTGATCCAGGAGCATGAGAGCTGTGTACTAAGCTACAGTGGCTAGAGACGTGACATGCATACCGGGTTACATCACAGGTACAGTTACATGGGGTGGGCAGTTTACATAGTGGTCTAGCTGATGACAAGGGTAGAGGCCAGTTGATAGCTTGAGGCCTCACTGTGTAGCAGTAATACACATTCACATTACAGGACGAGAACACGCAACTACACACACATACACACACACACACACACACACACACACACACACACACACACACACACACGTATTTGCATATATGTATTCAAACACAGTAACACGCCCATACTCATGGAGTCACCGACACTGTAACACACACACACACACACTTGATAGTGTTGAGGTGAGGACCCATGCCTATGTGGTAATCACTATTACAGTACTGTGCACCCACATGATGCAACACAGAGAATGAACATGTACAGGTAGTCAGTAATGCCTAAGATTGACGGCATCAACAGGGTAGTAGATTGCATCACCTGGAGGGGTTAGGGGTCTTATCTGTTCACTATGGTAACATACATCCTCACTCCATGGACCAGACATCCATACATACATACATACACACACACACTGTGGAGTCCACAGTGGAATGCACCTATGTCATGCACATACAGATAGCTCACATGTGTGTGATACACACCCCACCCCTGCCTTTGTCTTGCTTTCTACACTGCAGTGTGTACAGATCTGTACAACAGTGTACAGGGGTGTGAGTAACAACTGGGATGTATTCCCCATCGTACGTGGCATATATGGACACACAAGCAAACACACATGGCAGTACTGTGAATCAAACACCTGCTATCTTATGATACGTATGACAGACATGCAGCAGTATTGCACGCATTACAATGTGTACCAATGCTACCTTTGGCAATTGCGCTGATGTATGCACACAGGCGGTCTTAAGTGTTGTAGGTGTCAAGTGATTTACAGTCAGTGACACCCTGACCGCTGTGTAGGTTGTATGTCTTACCCTTCAATTAACAGAAACATAGCTTAGTGTTTGCACATGTTATGGTAGAATGGCTTGTGACACACCTGTGAGCTGTCTTCAGCAAACATCCATCTGCAAAGATGGCCCATCACTTTATGTCCACACATCCATCCATACCTGATGTACATCTTACCGTGCTGTCAGTATTTCACCATATACAGTTGGCAATGATGGATCTGCATTGCAACTGCATGTTGTAGTAAACACAGATCACCTGCTGACATCTGCTACTGCACACGCATGGTAGCTAAATGCACACCACCACATGTACATGTGTGTAGGTCCTACATTCCTGTCATTTAGCCATGTTTGTAGGCATTGCAATTGGTGGACATGTGTGATGACATACATGACACATGGACTGTTGTATGATATGATAGTTGCCATGGGTAATCAGTACAGAGGGAATGTTAACTCAGTCAACATTGCTATCACACCTTATGTACTGTTAGCATTCAACAGCCATGGACCTACCTTCCAAGTGCATGTGTGTAATTGCTGTAGCCACCTGTCTGCATGAAAGACAGCAACAGCTATGCTATGTACATATGTGTTGTGTGTGTGTGGGGCATGTACATATCCACGGCAGGTACATGTATGTCATATCCAAACATGAGGGTGCTTACTGGTGTACAGCAACAGTCATCTGTTACAGCTGTATATTACCCTGGGCCCCTGTTATGTGTACAGCCGACCTGGTTACGAACAGTGGTATCATTGCATTGCATAACACATGATACAACTGTGTCAGTACATGGGTAGTCTGCACAGTTGCTGTAGAGCTAGGTACAGTCCACTGGTCATGGGTCACATGGTGTTGTACTAATATATGTTCTGCCACATGTATGGATGTGTGTTGCTGGTCCAAGGACATGGTGATGTCTGAGGCTACATCCTAGAATGCGGCTTTTGACACTGTGATCTGCACCTGACACATCTGTGATGCCTTTTGAAGGTGTACTGGTCAGTACATGTGAGTGGCCTTCATGTACATGGGGACACCACCACCTGGAGTGGTCCGTAACGGTGTTATGGTCCACATGTCTGTATCTGAGGTATACAGTTGTAGTGCTATTGTGCACAACTGAGCCTTCAGCTAGGTGTTCCTCACTGCACAGATGTCAGTATTCTCCATTGTTGGATCTACATTGGCAGCTGTGATTACGAACGCTATACATCTAGCACTGTTTAGCATGCACATACAATGCAGTTGCCCTCTAGGTGTCAGGGTGTTAACCTGGTCTCAGGACATTCGTCTATGAATGGCACTATATGGGTGAAGTAGCCACTCCTGGCAGGACATCACCACTGGTGGTATTAGTGTGCCAGGTTTAGATTGGTACATCTAAGGTGACGAACAGCAGCAGACGTGTAGAATACTGGTGTCAGATATATGTAGTGCAGCGTTCATGCTAACATTGACAACTATCGACACCACTGTGCCCTTCCGTGTTTAGAATCAGAGTGCATACAAAACAGCCCTTTGCTACTAAGTGTGTGAGCATGCCCAGTATGACGTTGTGTAGATAGACACATAGTGCATTCCAAACGGCCGTGTGCTACTAAGTGTGTGAGCATGCCCAGTGACACCGTGTATCGGTTATGTGCCTCTGTGTATGGGCATGGCCATTATAACCCTGTATAATGATAGTGATCGCCCAGGCAACAGATGGCCATACCCCACTTCAGGATGGATTCCTACATTGAACACACTGGTTCACAGGTATGTACATCGTAACTGCCAGCATCCATGTCAATGTCCACATTCCTAGAAGGTCATATTGACAGTCTTGAAAGGTGTAGTGTCTGTGGCATGGCTCGTATCTATGTAGTCTTGTAATAGTGGTCCGTAGATAGGCAGTTGTCCTGATCACACCACTGGTGTGTGTTTGTCTCCGTCAGCCTGGGGACAGATTAATGCTTTTAGACTGCTCCCACTCCATACAATCCCTATCGGTGTCTTTTCCATTGCTGATGATGTCACCCACCTAAAAGTATGCCTCTGGGAGTGCTGTGTCCTAGTAATCTCGGTAGCGTGTTCTGTAACTGTGTAATGCTATAGTGTGATAAAGTAGTTAGGTCTGTGTTCTACTCCCTCCCATGCCAACTGTGAGCGTATGTGTTTCCGTCTGCTTGGGGACAGAATAATGCTTTTAGACTGCTCACACTCCATACAATCCCTATCGGCATCTTTTCCATTGCTGATGATGTCAACCACCTAGAAGTATGCCTCTGGGAGTACTGTGTTCCAGTAATCTAGGTAGTGCATTCTGTAACTGTGTAATGCTGTAGTGTGATAAGATAGTGAGGGCTGTGTTCTAATCCCAGCCATGCCAATTATGTGTGTGTATGTTTCCATCTGCCTGGGAACAAAATAATGCTTTTAGACTGCTCACACTCCATACAATCCCTATCAGCGTCTTGTCCATTGCTGATGATGTCACCCACCTAGAAGTATGCCTCTGGGAGTGCTGTGTCCCAGTAATCTCAGTAGCGCATTCTGTAACTATGTAATGCTGTAGTGTAACAAGGTAGTTATGTCTGTGTTCTCATCCCAGCCATGCCAACTGTGTGTGTGCATATTTCTGTCTGCCTGGGGACAGAATAATGCTTTTAGACTGCTCACACTCCATACAATCCCTATTGGCGTCTTTTCCATTGCTGACAATGTCACCCACCTAGAAGTATGCCTCTGGGAGCACTGTGGGTCAGTAATCTTGGTAGCATGATCTGTAACTGTGTAATGCTGTAGTGTGATAAGGTAGTTAGGTCTGTGCTCTAATCCAAGCCATGCCAACTGTGTGTGTGTTTTCATCTGCCTGGGGACAGAATAATGCTTTTAGACTGCTCACACTCCATACAATCCCTATTGGCGTCTTTTCCATTGCTGATGATGTCACCCACCTAGAAGTATGCCTCTGGGAGTGTTGTGTTCCAGTAATCTCAGTAGCACGTTCTGTAACTGCGTAATGCTGTAGTGTGATAGAATAAACAGGTAGATGCTCTATTCCAAGACATGATATGTGTGTGTGCTTGGCAGTCATATCCTATGTGTTGGTATCTGTGAAAGGCTAGCTCCAGGATGGGTTGAGCATGTTTTGTTGTTTTCCTATACAGTGTCCATAAATGTCACAATCACCCAAGAGACTGGGTTGGCAAGGCATATACATACATTCATCAATAGGTCTGGAGAGTAAATGTCAGCAGCCCTAATCTTACCCTTACTACAGTCGGAAACCATGTGACACAGCAAAACACACTTGCCTTGATAGCAACACCAGTACATAATGCAGGAGGCGCATGTGGTTTCCTTTTCATTCTTGTCTAATGCTTTGGTGTCACGTGGTCCGCTGTTGTGATATATATTCTATATCTACATATGTGTGTGTGTGTGTGTGTGTGTGTGTGTGTGTGTGTGTGTGTGTGTGTGTATATATATATATATATATATATATATATATATATATATATATATATATATGTGGACATTAGCACACATAAATCTACATGATGGAATACATGTCCTACACTGTTGAATGCCTGTGCTGGATGATCTGTACATGATCACCGCAGATGCATATATATCTTCCATGGCTTAGTGGTAAAGCACATTGTCTGTAGTGTGCAGGGTCCCGGGTTCGAGGCATGTAGAGAGTGGTTATTTTGTTGCTGGGAAGAACAAGGGACATTGAATATGGTGATAGTAAGGTGCTTTTAACCAGTTGTGTATGGATCTGTGCAACAGTAAGCAGTAGTTATTATTTTGGAGGCTCAGTATGGGTCATGTAACTATGCATTAGAAGACAATACTATGCAAATGAGGTGGAAAATAGTG
The DNA here is from genome assembly GCF_019279795.1 of Protopterus annectens. Taxonomy (NCBI): domain Eukaryota; kingdom Metazoa; phylum Chordata; order Ceratodontiformes; family Protopteridae; genus Protopterus; species Protopterus annectens. The sequence goes on along the minus strand of NC_056731.1, from coordinate 125,900,334 downwards.
AATCCCATTTATCCCCAAGGTGTGATGCAGATCCCAGGAGTGTATGTGTATAGATAGCCAGGTGCAGGACTTGAATATAGATGAAAGCATTGGGGGGGGGGGTGTCAGACATACTGTGCGTACATTGGAGCCCTGTGTCTCAGGATTGCTCCTGCCTTAGCACGCCTAAGCTAGGGGTGTGTCTATACCTGCCTAGTGCAATTGGGAGGGACAACAGCAGTAGGAGAGTAGTCAAAGTGAACAAGCTGGGCAAACAGGTGATAATTATCACAGTCAGCAGATTACAGGCCCAGCCTGGCCCAGAACACTACGATAAAGTGAGCAAGCACCATACCCACGAGTTTTTTCTACACTCTACACCACCGGTGTATGCATGCAGAGAAATTTTACAAAACAATCCAATGAAATGAGAAGGGCTGCAGCAGGCAACATAGACCAACATGTGCAGGAGGCTGAGGGTGGTGAGGATGTGAATGCTGCTGAACAACCCTCAGTAAGGAGACAGAGAAGACTGTACAGACCCAGGGTAATGTACCAGGGGCTACATGAGCTGGTGATAGTGGAGTGCTATGGCGTGGACAGAGACCTCCTACAGCAGATTGTTGAGCTGTGCCGGCCACACCTGACACATCGAACATGCCGAGGGAAACCCATCCCAGTGGATACTAAGGTATGCGTAGGCCTAGGTATAGTAGCCACAGGTACCGCCCAAAGCACAACTGGGGATATCATGGGGATCTCACAGGCATCTGCATCCAGAGTATTCCACCAGTTCCTGTATGCCATGTCACCACATGCCAGTGAGCACGTACATTTCCTCAACACACGTGAGGTTTTGACCAGCAATATGCGTCTCTTCCACCAAATGGCAGACTACCCTGGGGTAGTGGGTGCTATAGCCTGCATGCACGTACACATCAAAGCACCACCCAGTGAGCGGGGTAGGGCCTACATTAACCGCAGGGGCATACCCTCCATCAACTGCCAGGTCGTATGTGATGCCCAGGGCATTATACTGAATGTGTGTGCTGGCTGCCCTGGAAGCTATGACGATTCCGATATATGGCATCTGACGCAGCTGTAACACACCTTTGCCAATATGGACATCTCCTCCGGTCACCTAGTGGGGGATGCTGGGTACACACTGGAGCCGTGGCTGATGACACCCATCAGAAATGCGCACACACCTGAACAACTATGCCATAATGAGGCACACACACAGGCAAGACATATAATTGAGCGTGTGTTTGGGATGCTCAGGTCACAGTTTTGGTGTCTGGACACATCCGGTGGAGCCTTGCAGTATTCACCAGCTACATGCATCCAAATTGTTATGGTATGTGCTATGCTACACAATATGAGCCTGCGGAAACAGCTGCAGCAGGAACAGCACGGGGCAGGGCCACACAGCTCCCCACCAATGCCAAGGCCTGTACAGGCACAGAGTGACTCAGAGGAGGAACTACCTGAGCCAGACCCAGTAGGTGGAAGGAGGCATGCCCAGTATGACCTGGCCTTGGCAAAGAGGCAATGCATAGCATATGCAATGACACAGTAGGTACCCAGGGAATGTCACCCTCTCTGACTTACACGGACAGTAAAAGGGCTGCCAAACATGACACTACTTGTGCTCAGCCATGTATAGGAAGTGCAGTGTGTGCATCCAACATAGGCTGCCCTCCAGCACCATCCTCAGGTCTGGCACACCCTCAGGGTAAGTCAATCAGCCTACCAATTGGCAGTTGTATTAGAATGTGTTTTTACCTGTAGCTATGGTATGGATGTGAGCATGCAAGGGAATTTGGTGGCTGAATGTTAGGGCAGCGGACAGTACACGTCCATAGTGGCACCATGACATCTGTAGCACATACTGGGGTCACAATAGTAGCCAGTAGTACACAGGGTATCCTAACCCACTGCGGGTAATGGGCTGAACATCATGTGTGTCCATACAGCCCACACAAGTCTCAACCAGCTGGACAGGTGTAGACGAACACAGACAAATGCTGTACAGTGGCCTCTGAATATGCCCAATGGATGACCCCCTCCCCCACAG
>NC_056731.1:125840778-125890778 GCF_019279795.1 Protopterus annectens | reverse complement strand
GAAGGTCACTGGTTTTAGGGGGGATTAAGAGGCTGGACAGTTATTGTGCGAATGCTCTGACCATTGGTAGGGTTGCCACATTTTCATATGGCCTGGATGGGATATATTCGGGACACACCAGATTTTTCAGGCTAACACATACCCACGGTTAGTACAGGGTTTAGAACTTTAATTGTTTTCCTAGATGAGAACTTATTCTTGTAGCAGTTTAGTTGCTTATTCTCTTTCTTGTAAGATTTATGTATTTTACATACAGAAATAACTGTTTTAGGCAACTGTTACATGAAATATGGTACATAGTTATTTCCTACAGTCACAGGACATTTGCCATTGTATCATTCTTGGTCAAGACACACCTACCCAAACAGGGACTGTCCCTCACAAAGTGGGACAGGAGGTACCCTGCTTACGTCAGTGCCTTAATCACCCTATATCCAACTGCCACTATGCGAATGTGTAAAGTATATTTTCTTGATAATTCATGTGAGGAGCCGTGCATCATGGTCAGGTGTTTAATCCCAGGTAGTAGGTTCTGCATGACCGGCTGGAGGCTCAGCAGTCTTGTGAACCACTGCTGCACATACAACTTGTGTCCAGATGTCTACAGGACTGGACATCGTGTCGTGGTACCAAGTCTGATGTTTACACAGGATACTTATCCCATAAGGGATATCCAAAAATTGAGCAAGACAATTACCTTCAATTTTTTTGGATTTACGAAAACGTGATAGGGTTTTACATGCAAGGGATACATAGTTTGCAATCCTGACACTTTCTAGGGTGACACTGCCTACTAGATATGAGTAGTGGTCACTATGTGCAGATATGGCTGCGCCAAGCTAGCAGCCCGAGTATGGCTGGATTTGGTGGACGTTCAGGAATTGGGGGGGGTTGTGTGCTGTAGAGGGGATGATGGGCATTCAATTATGAATCCAGGTGTGTTGTAATTGGATGGTTCAGTTCCATCCAGACCATTATGTGGGTATGTGCCGGTGATGTTTCTGTACATGTGTATCGCACATTTTAATATTCATATGTTTGTGTGATTGTGTTCTACAGTATGGCCTGTCAGGTTGTATTGCGGATGTGTATGTTTGTTCTTTGTGTTTCTTTCTAATTCACCCACTGCTCCCTCATACACCTCCAGTTCACCTATTGTGCATCCAACACAGTCTCCCCTTTGCAGATTATTACATTACCGTCCCCCTCACACCCATATTCCACACACTCCATCCATCCCTTCTCTGGTTGATAGCCCATGGCACGGTCAAGGGAACACATTGCATACACTACATATCTCTGGTACCTGTATGGTTGTGAGGACTACCCTAGCATTTTTCACCTTCCACATGCTGTACATTACATACATAGGTACATGCAAATGCTTATCTTTCATGACATGGTAGGTAGACCCAGGTAATACCCATTCATCTTTGACCCATCCTGACAAGGACGGCTTGGACCACAAATGGGCAGATTTTGTACGAATGCTCTGACCACTGGTAGGGTTGCCATCTTTTCATATAGCCAGGATGGGATATATTCTGGACACACATCAGATTTTACAGGCCAACACATACCCACGGTCAGTACAACCGATAGAACTTTTGTTTTATGCCTAAATATAAGCTTATTGTTGTAGCAGTTTAGATGCTTCTTCTGTTTCGTTTACTTGCTTATTCTATTTCTTGTAACATGTAGGTACATTACATACAGAAATAACTATTGTATGTGACTATTACATGAGATGTGGGACATAATTATGTCATACGGTCACAGGGTATTTTTACATTTATAATGGTTTTGGAATGGACACAACTGCCCAGATGGGTACTGTCCCTCACAATGTGGGACAGGTGGTTACCCTGACCATTGGGCTAGACGTAGCTATTGGTGGCACGCTAACACGAAGCGTTTTGCTTCCACTTGGTATAACTATCAACACTGCATTAGAAAACGGGCACAGGGTTTTAAATGTCATTTGTTCAAGGGATGGGGATTCAATATTCAGCTACGTGCATTTGTGTTTGCTTCTTATTTTTGTGTTTGCAAGAACTGTCTTGCATGCTTTGCATACGTTTCAGTATCCACGGACACTGACAGGTGTGATTACTATTGGAGGTAGGCTGTAATATTCAGCATTTTAGGTTGCACGTAAACAGCCGACATGTTCACGCCTCCGTGCGGTGCTTCGACATGCCCCGTTTCCTATGCACGTGGATGTGGTGGCAGCGTGCCTTCATTAATATGCATATGGCGCTCCTGCACCATATGCACGCTGCACGCTGCATGGTTGGAGCAAGCCTAACGCCGGCCTTGCGCCAAGCTTCATGAATCTTGGGGATGGTCTTTTTAATATTATCTTCCTTATATTCTCATGGTTTAACATAAAAACATTTGGCTTTGTGTGTTTGTACCATTTTTTCTATCTACTTATATCTTCTACTGCAATCCCCATCTTTCAACAACTTTATAATATTCTTTTTCATTTGCTTGCTTGTTTTCTTATCTCATTCAGTTCAATTCCCATATTTCTTTATACTTTTCATGCCTTATTGTACCTACATAATCTTTCCCTTTACCATTTAGTAAAATCCAATGAGCATACAACGAGACTTATAAAAGCATGATTTTTAATTCAAATCCATCATCCTTATAATCACAATATAACGCCACTCTATTAATTAGATTATGTCTAGAACACCAAATAAAAGCAAAAAATAAATAAAAAAATAAAAATTCTAAAATTTCTTTTTCCATATCTTTCAGAAATAAAAAAATGCTTCCTCTAAAACCTAGTTTTCCTAAACAATAAGAATGCATCAGATAAGTTATGTAGACCAAGACATCCACTAGTTAACAGGTTGACAGTGAATAGAAACACAGTACCCTGTGGACATTGCAATCAATGTATTTATATTAATAAAGAAACTAGTTTTGAGCACCCTACTACAGGACGCATTTACAATTTTAACACTAACACCAACTGTGAAAGTAAAAATGTCATATATATGGCTAAATGTTTAGGATGTAATAGTTACTACATAGGGAAAACAAATAGATCATTTAAGGAGAGGATTAGGGAACACACGCACACCTTAGAGTAGGTACAGAAACCAATGCATTGGCTAGACATAAAAGTTCAACTGGTACCAGTCATTCCTTTAAGTTCTGTGCCATTCAATGTGTGTATGAAGGATTCAGAGGTGGTGATCTAATTAACAGAACTTTAGAACAAGAAACAAGATGGATCATAAGATTAAGGTCCGATAAACCACCAGGCCTTAACGATAAAATCCAAATAAAGCCATTTTTGAAAAGTAGAAGATTACGCAGGTAAAGAGATCTCCCACTAACTGTTCCAAATTCCACATTAGTTAGGTACATTTTCCTCACAACATTATGACCATGGTGTAGATGACCTATCTATATACTCAGACATATTGTAGGCATTTCATATACTTTCAACATTTGTCATAAGAAATGAATCTTTGCACACATATATTTAGTATTGAAAAGTACTGTTTATAAAAACTAATGTTAGACACCTCAAGATGCCATTCGGGATTAACAGAATATATGTGCCAAAATACTCCCCATTTTCCCCTTTCCCCCTCATGTATTCCTTCCCTATATTTTCCGCTTCACCACATAAGAGTTTTAACATTTCACAATGTTTATATTTTAAATTTGGGTATCAAGGATGTAACAATTATAAAGTGCAATTAATGGTTGCTTAAGTCAGTGTGCTTATTTCCACCATTGTGGATCTGTACGAGAGTCAAGTTAATTATTAAGATATTGCTCTGTTTCCATATAGATGTTTTGTTGCTTCGTTTATTGTTGAAGCATTCTTCCACCCACATTTTTGTAAGTTACGTTCACATTCTGAAATGTCAAATGTCCCTGTTTAATAACGGAGATTGAAGAGACTAAGGCATGAACTAATGGACAGCTATTGAAAAGCTCGTCATGTACTTATGCCTGTTGTAAGCCTAATCGGCTTTTTTTAAATAGACACAATGTTTATTTTTATGAACACTATGGTAAATGCACAGTAGCGTTCTTTGTTTTGCATTCAAGAATTAACCAGGCACATACGCGCAAGGAATACTTTGTTGTGCTGTGATTTTTAAAAGCGTTTCAGAGTCTGCAGAAAATAAGTAATTTTGAAAAACGGTTTTAACTTTTGATTTATACGAGAATAGCCTAACTAATGTGATACAAGTTTTTAACCACCTGTAATTGTTGACTGTTTTACGAGTCTACTCTGGATAGTATGAACTTCCAGTAAAACACGGAAATATCTAAAGTCACACTTTGTAAATATGTGCATTACAAGCAGTTTGGGTTATACTAACCAAGTCTGAAATGGCTTTTTGATATATACTGCCTGAAAGTTCAGTACGAGATTTTCCTAAAGCACCATGAGATGATAAGTAAATATGACAAGGCTCTGAGATATACTCAATTGTTTAATATAATAAAATGTATGTTTGGGCACCGATGCATTTTTTATGTATGTTTTTATGTATGTTTTTATGTATGTTTATTTTGAACTATTCAGTTCTTACTTTTAATATACCAGTATTTTTCTTAGCTGAACAAGGTAACATTCATGGAACTGAGTTTAATGGGTTACTGTATTTTTAAATGAAGGAAACATGTGATTATAGAGATCCTATCACAAGCTTTTGTTGGTTTTAAAAGTGATGTTCAAAGTTTTAGTTTGTGTAAAGAGTCTGAAGAAGCCTTTGGCGAAAGCGCTTACTCGTTTGGAATAAACAATTTGCTAACTTACATGGATTTATTTGTTTGAATTTCTACTTTCATTTTATTGCTCATTGGAAAGTCACGCATCTTTTTGGACTGAGCATCAGATAAGTTGTTTGATTTTATGACAAATCAAAAGTTTCCACATATTCATAACATTCCCAATGTCTAGTAATAAACCTTCTCACTGTTTTCTTATTATATTATAACTTTCAAATTCTGTACCTAACAAATGAAATCCTACTTTGGAAAAATATATTCCAGCTATTCTAACAATTTAACCAAAACCTTTACAATTCTTCTTCTTCATATTTAATCCAACTTTCCCTAAAAAAAAAAAAAAATATTTCAGTAATATATTTTCAAATTCTACCCTTCCCTTTAGCAGGTTTTATTAAATTATCTGGATATGATTAGCAAAGGAATTTCTATTCCTTCATATATTTTCAAGACAGCTTTCTTTATTTTTACTGAAGAATTGAACAAAACTGAAAGTCCTTTAAATCTAGTTACCATCAGCTAAGTATATCTTCGTGTGAAGAAATTGGTCCAAAATAATTGTCTTTTTTCTAAAATGTTGGAACATTGGCCACAAGCCCTACATTTTCTGGTGCCTTTTGTGGTTAAAGTAAGTTTATCATCCATTTGTAGTTCTAACATGCAATTTATATTCCTCCCTACTTTGTAAACAAATGATGGGGTGTCACCTAAAGTGTTGTACATACTCTCACTGACTTTAAAAATATTCCAGTTCTTAGAATAAGATCTATGATTTCCTTTGAATGTGAATTCTGAGTCAGTACTAATGAATTTGTAAAACTTTTAATATCAATATTTGTACTGGTCATATGCTTGGGGTGATTTTGAAAGTTGTCTCTGTTCCTAGTAGTGGGAGATATTTAGTCCCCTATCCACTAAAGATTTCATTCTTGACTTCAAGTAGAAGATTCTTTGGGTAACCCTTTTGAAGGAACATATCCATAATTGTATCAGCTTCACCTGAATAAAAGTCAAAGTGGGAGCACATATGAGCTGAACTAATCAACTGGGCTCTGAAGATATTTCTCTTACATCACTGTGAGTGACAACTTGTGTAATGTGGGTAACTATTCAAAAAAGTTGGTTTCCTATAGTTGTAGATCTAAAACATTTGTTGGTCATATCTTTCGAAATGATGACTTCTAAAGAGTTTACACTATCATCTGAGTAGCAGGAAGTGAATCTCAAAAATCCAGTTGCATGGTTAATGTGGTCTAGAAAATTCATCATAATTTATACTTGCACCACAAAGGCACCAGAACATGTGGAGCTTGTGGCCAATGTTCTGTTTGCCGTGCATTTTATGTGGGAAAGACAGAAAGGCAGTTTCACAAATGTATTTATGAGCACAATTATGGAATTTCCAAGTGTAATCTTAACAATGCACTGTTTAAACACACACAAGCATGCACCGATTTTTCTACGTTTTTACTAGGTATATTGGAAACCGTTCCCTTCAACAGCAGAGGTGGTTCTTGGGAAACCAAAACTGAGTATAGAAAATTATTCTGTCAATTAAAACTGAATGTATCCTGCTATCCTGGTCTTAATGAGAACATATATATTTTACCAGTTCTCAAACAAAAGGCAACAAAATTATAGTTACAAAATCTATTTTATTATTTTGTGTATAATATAGGACTTTGTAGATCTTTAGCAAACATTTTATACTATTACACATTTTAACTATCTGTTTTGAAACCAGAAACATACATTTTATTTTGTCAACTTTGACCTTTGCACATGACTTCCTTTTGGCATTTTATACTAGCACTTTAATGTTTTCAATGACTCTGATGAAGTCCATTTACTAAGGACAAAAGCACTTAACCATTACTACTAAGTTGCTTAGTTGGATTTTTACAATTTTGATGGATTTTATTAAATATCTTCATACTACATCAAAGTGTTTTATTTTTGCTTCTGGTCGTTCACACTGCATGAGCTTTTGTTTTGATGTTTTTTGTTTTATTCAATCTACCAAGCAGTATATATATATATATATATATATATATATATATATATATATATATATATATATATATATACATACATACATATATATATATATATATATATATATATATATATATGTTACAGTTTTGTGTGTGTAACCATATAACTACATTTTACCTATATTATTTATTAATTATACTATTTATATTTAATGACACAATCTAAACATTGTCTCTTTTCTTTTTTTTTGCATTTTATGCTGCAGTTTTGTTTTCTTTTTCCTTTTTTCCTCTAGTTCCTTTCTCAGCATCTTGCTCATCATCTCCTTCATACTCTTCATTCTCCAAATTTCAAATGTATTTTCCAGATTGACACTATAGTCACCCCTTTCTTCATCACACACACTTTCCCTTTCTTTATTAGATACCAATATACTCCCTTCTTTCTTATTTACAGTAACATTCATATTTTCTATCTGTGCATTTATTTCCTTTCACCCAAAATCATATTGCAATCAAACCAAAAATGAACTTTACCCCCATATTTGCTACAAAAGGCTCACAATTATTAACACCATGTTCTAGCTCTCCACATTGTAATCAGAGCCATTGCAAGCACTCACTTATCAAATGTTACCCTTCCCACAGTGAAATTAATTCTAAGGTTTTTCCCAGTAACTTAGCATTCATTTCTTACCATCAATTATAACAAAACTAGGCAAATTAATTTAATTCCCATCTTTATTATCCAAACATATTAAGATTTTACATCCAGCATTCTTTTTTCATCATTCACCATCATTTTTTCTCATCATAACACTTTTTAACATCATACACAGCCTTACATTTTTCACCAAAAGACATTTACATTTTATTCCACCACAGAGGCTCCAAAACACATAAACACTCTTCCAAAAGTTAGGTTTTCGTCATGAAAGTGACTTCATCAGATAAAGAGCGCATACAAATGAACCCCCTAAATACCAACTTCAATTAAAATTATTATGTGCTCTGGAGTCTTTGTGGTGGAATAAAATGTAATTTTGTACTATTTGCAGTTCTGGTGGTCCTTACTAGTGCCTTGTTTCATGTTTTAGTTTTATTTTGGCACTACTGGATTCATTTTACTTTGTTCACCAAAATATATTCTAATTTTTTTCCTCAACATCTGCTTTTCTGAAATTGTACTTTCAGTTTCCTTTTGAACATTCTATTATAACCTCTAATGACATAAGTATTCCATATCAAATAAAATGATTTTGTTTCAAGAAGCATAACAAACTTTCAGACTTTTTCAAATATCTCAAAAGTCTTTGCTAAAGCACTCATTACCAATGTGCATGAAAGCTCTAATGTCTTCAGGATTAAATCCCAATACACTATCAGTCTCTGACCCTGCCCTAATGGAAATGCTGCATGTCCGCAAATCAAATGGGACAAGAGTCACTCACTCCAGGGATCTCAACCTAGTTTGTGACATTAACAGAACATGCTGGAGAGACAGATATATCTCTCAGATGCTGCCACTCCTCTGAAATAAACTGCTAATTCATGGGAAGCAGAGCACCTAGACAATTGGATGATAGAACATAAATTCACCCCCAGGGTGTCACCTATGTCCCTAATGGACAGGGGCAGTCTGTACTGATAATACATTCACTCTGCAAATACCATGGTCAGTTAGGGAACAGAGGTAGAACATGGCTAGGCTTGTAAACTTCCTACAAACCTATGAACCTAAGAATAATTTCCCACACAACATATGTTTCTATACAGTCCCCATTTCATGTTTCAATCCTTATGAGTGGTTTTTACTTTTGAAAAATATTCTAATTTTTTTTTTTAACCCCCTTTGTCACAAAACTACTCACAGCTATACTTTCTATTCCATTTTCTTTATTTATTTCATGATTTGGCGAAACACCATTAGTCTCTATACCACTCTCTCCTTCCATAATATGCTCACTCTGTATGTTGCCATCATCCACGAGTTTCCAGATACAATATCCCAACAAGCAGCAGGATTTTCATCATCTGATTCCACCTCTTCCATCATATCATTTAAAATGCCACTTTGTGATCCACTTTGTTGCAGTTCTATAACATGACTTTTATTACTTATTATTTTATTATTTATTATTTTTATTATAATTATTTATTTTTATTATCTGGTTTGCCGTGATAGGTATATACTTTGTAACAGTGCTCTCGATTATGACTGCTTATCTTTATATATTACCTTGGATCTTTAACATTAGAAATTGTATACTGCATACTTATCATTTTTAAATATTGTACTATACTTTGCATATGTGTTAACAGTGGAGCTTTTCTCCCCAGGCCTCTGCTGAAAAAGGGCATGTGCTCAGTCAGACTAATGTGGTCAACAAATATCAAATAAATAAATATATAAATAAATGTGTGGTACTCCACTACCTGCATAACTCATATCCATTTCAACATTCTTCTCAGGAGAATAATAAATTATCATCCTTCATCATCTCAGCTACTTTACTAACTCCATCCAATGCTGTGCAATGATCATACACAATCTCCTCCTAGTTTTTCTCCATAGCACTTCCTTTCAGTCTCTGTCCCTCTGGCAACATGACCAAATAGAGAAGTGGAGCTCCCCACTGACATGGGTAAATTTCCACTGGTAGTATAAATACCACCATGGGTCTCCCTTGAAAATAGGCAACTAGTCTAGCGAGACAAGCCTAGTCAACAAAGAATAACTAACTAACTAATTAAATGTTTTGTTGTATTTAGCAGGTGTTTGTATTGGATGCATTAAACTAGGCTCAATGTTTTGGTAACCGTGACAGAAGTGACTATTGTAAATGTGACCATGCCATGATTAGTGAGCAGTCTGCAGGTGGGGAAATGGAGATTTCTGAAGCACTAGGGACACATGACGACCAGGATGGTGATGTGAGACAATGTAAACAAGTACCGCGAACATCTAGCTTAGCAGATTGTGTCCTCATATGAATAACTTGCTGGGACCTCTTATGGCATGCCCTGCAGAAATGGCATACTTCCATAACCCTAAGATGAAATGTTTAGTTGATACATACCATGCATAAGTTGTTCCAGAAGCATGCAGAGTAGTCCATGGCTAAGTTGGACATTTTCCTTGAGCTATTAATTCTCATCTTCATGAGCTGACAATACAGGTACATGCAGTAATAGTCATTTTTTGTGTAACTAGTGGTCAGCATGGGTTTAGACAGAGTTTGCATGGTTGTCATTGGGCTATAGCTTAGATAGATTCTGTTACTGGAATTGGTGCTATGGGACCTATAAGTAGTCCTATTGCTTTGGGTGAAAACCATGCACATGCCACTATGGATGCTCTGCTTTGATTGGCTCTGGATCATACAGGTCTGAACCCCTACCACAACACATCAGTCATTTTGAATCAACATCCATATTTCCTTCATGAGAAGACATACAAGCTGTATTCATGAGCATAGGGTATCAATGTCTGCCTGCTGTGGCCTTCAATGATGATCCATGTGATTGCTCAGTGACTTCCATGATTTTACTGGATGTGATGCGCTACTACTACTGCTGGTGTGTTTGTGTGTGTGTGTGTGTGTGTGTGTGTGTGTGTGTGTGTGTGTGTGTGTGTGTGTGTGTGTGTGTGTGTGTGTGTGTGTGTGCACGTGTATGTGCATTCTTTTCCTGCCCATAAAGTGATGGTACTGAAGCATCCAATATATTTTAAAGTATTGCAATGGTGGTTAATTAATGTTCCAAGTATTCCTGACGTACATTTTTACATGGTTTTTGTGGACAACATTTTCTGTTTGATACATATGCTTTCTGCATATATATTTACCATGATACAAAGTTGGCTTTGCCATCTTACAAGGACTGGAAGCACATGCATCCAGTGTGCTGATATCTTTCTTCCTGCACATCTTACTTGCTACCACTGTCATCATCATGTGGGTCTTATGTCTGAGTTTCTTGAGGTTGTGGTAGTGTCAGTTCTATACTCTACACAGGCAAATCATCATGTTGTATAATGCTGTGCAGAAGGTGATCATCTGAGAGTTTTTCTAAGGTGTGTATTGCAAGGCACCTCATGCACTCTAAGATATATCCAGGCACTTGAATCAAGACATTAGCAGAATAACTCATGTTCAGTGACTGTCCTTGTCTCATTCAGTGTATTACTGTATACTTCCTCAGTAGGTTATCCAGGATGGTGTAGAGGTGGATAGGTTCCTAGGGATGGTGGCTAGGTTCCTAGCGATAGAGACCATCACTTGCAACATATAAATACACGTCATGATGTTTGAGGTTTTCTTGAACATTCTTATTGTGCAACCGTATATGCTGTGCATGTATACACACATACCTATATGGCTGTCTGGGATGTCCATATTTTCCATGTGCTGTCTAAGGCAGTAATCTTTTTAGATCACATCTCTGTATACATTGTGAGGACATACTTCTTGTAGGTGGAGAATCATGCCATCAGCTCCATGCACAAACTGACATTCCTAAACTGCAATCCATAAATAGCATACTTGGATTTGACTGCATTAATATGTCTCACCTTTGTTCTCTGTTATATTGTCCTTATTACTATGTTTTATTATGAATTCCCTGGAGCTTTTCTCCCCGGGCCTCCGCTGAAAATGGACATGAATCCAGTTGGACTATCCCAGTCAACAAATATAAAATAAATAAATAAATAAATAACAGTTAACATACATAGTGGAATCATATTCAGTAAGTTACTTAATGAGAAGGTGTGTGTAGTTTGTGGGTCTGAATACTTGTGGAATATGAACAGTCTATCAGAGTTGTTCTATGGCTGTCTGTCATTTGAGTTATTTTTGTGGACACCTAGTATAGCTTCCAGCCTTACAACACATGGCAGCCCTGATTTGGTTCAGTGTCAGCAATGCAGCCATGTGGAACACTCTACTCACTTACTTGCATCATGGTAGAATAGCCTAGATACCATCATACCTAATGACAGATACTTGTTTGCATTGGGACTGGGTTACCCTGCAGAATGTGCCATGTCAAGAAGGCACATATAGTCCACACACTACTTGCATCAGTTGTCTTTCCATTTGATATGCATCTGTGATCACTTGGTCAGACAGCAGGTCTAGCTAGAGAATCTGACATTATCTAACTGTTTGTTGCTTTGAAGATGGATGGGGTATGGGCTATAGAAATGTCTCCACTCAGTATATTTGTATTATCAACTAATGTGCCTGTAAATGCAACATTTTTGTTTCCAGCTCTGAGGAAACAGTAAAATGCTGACTTGCACCATCAGTTTTCCTTTCAGTTTTGTATATTTTTGCTTTCAATAATTTGGCATTTTTTCATAACATAAAAGAACTTTAGCTATCATTCAAAAACTGGGACACCTATACCTCTTACGTACGATATGCCCAAAAATTCCTTGATTTAATATGCAAAAATCACCCTTGAACTGCTGGTAAACCTACTAGAAGATATAGAATTCTTGACCTTATTTTTACAAATATGGCTTCCACAGAGAAGTCTGGATACAAAGCTTTTGATCTTCTCCTTTAAACTCTGAAAAATCCCTACATCAAACCCCACTGAATTTAAAGACTATAAATGTACCAACCGCAACCAACTCTATGATGAAATATCAATATTCATTTTAACTGTCCAGTCCTGGACTTGATATATCAGCAAGCTTTATTTATTTATTTATTTTTACAAGGGGAGGCTGACTGGGTCAAAGCCCCCGTTCAGTGAAGGCCTGGAGATAAAAGTTCCAATAGAGAATACAAGCACAGATTAATGATAATATGAGAATAAAGTGGTACAAAAAAAGAAAAGAATGCAATCACAATTTAAAATAAAAGCAGTTGCATGAGAGTATATATATATATATATATATATATATATATATATATATATATATATATGAACAGGAATGCAGAATACAATTAAAGGAAGTATATGCATATAATATTAGCAGTAGCTACCTGGTGTGATAACAAATCAGATAGTAAAACTCTGTTTATTACCATTTGTGGTGGATACATGTTGGAAGAATGAGAAGTAGAAAACCAAGGAAGAAATATTTGGTATTGAAGGATTCATGTGAAAAGAGCTGAATAGATGGAAGGTATGAGATGGAGGAGATAGCAGGACTAAGGGAACATTTGAAAATGAATGTTTATGGAAATTGTGGGATTATTTATGTAAGACTACAAAGAAGATGAAGTGAGGAGTTTTAGAGATGAACTGATTGATCACCCAGGTGAAGATGCACAGTGACCAACTCCATTAGGTGAGATGGTGATGTTTTCATCGTGACTTGAAATGGTGAGCATGTGTAGTTTCCTGTAGAGACAATGAAAGGGAATTCTAGAGCTTGGCTACTTGGAAGAAGTGGAAGTCACCCTGTTGGAGTTATTGCCGAAGCTGATGCTAGAGAGAAGTTTCTCAAAGGATCTAAGGGCACAAGAAAGGGAGTACCATTACATTTATTTATTTCATTTATTTATTTATCGGCATTTGATTACCAGGAAAGCTGACTAGGTAGAATCCCACTTTCAGCAGAGGCCCAAGGAGAAAGACACGAGTAAAGACAGAGATTGACATGTATTGGAAAAGTATAGTATTTTATGATCTTCCTTTAAGCAACAGAAGTTTTAAGAAATTAGGTTGTTTGAGCTGATTTAGCTGTTTAACAGTGTTGCAGTGATGGTTCCATGAAGGTGAGTTGGGTGTGAATTTGGCTATTCTAGTGTAGGTTTGTTTCAATGAAAAGAGGTGGATGGCTTGGAGAAAGTGGGGACAGCATAGAGGAGAATGGAGGGAGGTAAAGTAGTTGAAATAAGTTTTCTAATCTACTCAGTGAGATAGGTTTTAGTTTCTTTTTTTATTTAGTGAATTGTTGGATGTGGAGGTCAGATTTCATGTTTTGATCTATAGTTGATCCTCAAAGTTTAACATGATTAATCAGTTTGATAGCGGTCCCATTTTGAGAAGTGTGGGTGACAATGTTTGCAACAGTTTTGGGGCTTTGGCAGGAACATCATTGGTTTAGCTTTTTTGGGTTAAGAACCAGGCTCGAGTCATTAAACTAGATTCTATGGAAGCAAAGGATTGTTGGGGTAGTTACTGGAATTAATGCATAGATCTGTCAGAGCAAATAATGTTGGAGCCATCAACATATTGGATAATCATAGAATTTCTGGACTGAAAAGAAAGTTTTATGATAAAAATGTTGAATAGATAGGATCTAATATGGATCATTGTAAAACTTCTAAAGGACAAGAGAGAGGAGGTAGAAATTCTGTTGGAGAGGTAGGAGTTAAACCATGAGAGGGAAGAATTTGAGACACTTTAATGTTAAAGTTTTTGAAAAAGTTTGTAGTGATAGATTGTGTCAAAAAGCCTTAGAGAGATTGATGCAGTCTGTGACTACAAAGGAATAGTTATTTTTATGCAAGTGAATTGTATGCACAAAGGGTACAAAAGCTGAGTCAGTACTGTGAGAAGAGACTTATTCTCTTTTGACCTTGGAGTGGTTTCTTATATATCTGAATTTTATATGTTTAAATGTTAGAGAGCAACATTGAATGGCAATGGTGGAGTGGCAGTCAGACAAAATGTTTGATTGGTAATATTGTTGTGGTTGTTTTTAATATCCAGTCTATGATGGTTTCTATGCCTAAAGATTTGTTAAATATGGTAGGTGTGTTTATGACATCAGTAATGCAACAGAAACTGTAGAAAGATTTAGTTTTACAGATATAAAGAATACTCTCAATGATACAAGTGGTACTGCTAGTATGGCTGTATGGTATGTAGAGGGTGATAATGCAAATGTTTTTGTGGTTGTTGAGTTTCAGAATGGATTTGATCATTTTATCCTTATTAAACTGTAGTATTCCCAGGGGAAAGGCTGGATTTGAAGGTGGCTTACAAATACTATAGCCACTCCACCTGCACTCCTAAATGGGTGGTCTAAATGAAGAATATTGTAGCCTGAGGGTAACATTTCTTCATTAGAGCTAAATGGTTTTAACCTGGTTTCTGTTACTATGAGAATACCATGAGAATTATGAAGTATTCAGGCATGTAGTGGAGAGATTTCATTATATATGCTAAGAATATTGAAATCTAGTAGCTTAACATGGATGTGAGTGGGAAGGGATCATGTAGAGTTAATTATGATGGTGGGGATAGAATTGTGTGATTTTTACAGACCATGGTTGCGTTGAATATACTCACTTTTTAGAACAGTACAGAGTCATGAACTGTGGTGGAATAGTGGCACAGTGTTGTCTTTGTATAGATGTGGAGGAGGGTTGGTTTTAACTGTCTTGGATAAATGAAGTGAAGAAAAGAAATGCTGAAGTAGGTTGAAGATATGGGTGAGTATGGAGAGAAGTGTCTGTGAGGCAAGAAAATGAGAGGTAGTAGTGTGGTAGGCTAAAGGGTGTTATTGGATGGAAAGAGAATAGCATGGCTAGTAGGGTAAAAGCAAATAAATAGACATAAGGAGGAACATGTTGCTGAGCTCACCTAGTTAGTGAGGATACAAAAAACTTGGGGTTAGACTAATGAAGTGATTATAAGAAAGAGTAGTCTTGGTGAGAAAGAAAACAAAGTATGTAAAGGCAACGAAAATATAAGATGGTAGATGGTAATTATATGTGAAATGTAGCACATTGGGTATTTGTTACAAGAATGGGTTTGCAGGTATGAGAAGTTAGTATGACAGTTTACCATAAACTAAGAGTGGGAGTATGATGTTGGTAAGAATGAGGGTAAAAGCAGGTGACATTTGCAGTCAGTAAGACGATTTGGTGTTCATGTGAGTGGAGAGTGAGACAGAGAGAGAGTGTGTATGTGTGTGTGTGTTATATATGTGTTGGTAGATTGAGAGTTTACTTTAAGGGTACATAGTGGGTAGGATGAGAGGGGGAGGAGAGTGAAGAGTATAAAAGTGATGCTGTGGGAGGTGGCTTGGTAATTAGTGATAGGATGGGAACAAAGTGGGACAGAGATACACATGTATTAGTGTGCACAGGTAAACTCACTTTAACACTTGTGTTAGTGTGAGTTTATCTGTGCACGGGTCTACTTTAGATGAGTGAAATGCCACTTACCTGAAACCCATTTCACCGAGACGAGAAGACTGACAGCACCACAACACCGACATCCCAGAACACCGAATATTCACTCCAGGTACGTAACCGCTCAGCCATCCTGTTGAACTTTGCCCCTTACCCCCATAGTAGTGTGATCTCAGAGTTGGTATATTTAGTTAGGGGTGTTGGGTGTGTGAAGCCTTCCACATGAGTGGGTTTGGTATTCTTCCATTCATGTCTTTGTTTTGGATAGCTGAGCGGTTACTTACCTGGAGTGAATAGTCGATGTTCTGGGACATTGGTGTTGATCTGCTGTCAGTCTTCTCGTCTTGGTGAAACAGGTTTCAGGTATGTGACATTTTGTTCATCAAAAGTAGACCTCTGTGCACACAGCACACAGTTAGGGTTCCAAGACAGACCCAGAATTGTATTAAATCAGTCAAATTAAACAAGAGTTAAAAAAATAAAAAATGAGCCCTTTAACAGTGTTTAACTGCCATGAAGCACAATAAAAATGGTTTAAAAATAAATTTATCAGCTACATTAAGCAGCTGCCAAGGACAGGTACACAAGGCTTCTTACACTAAACAGTAAGCAGCAGAATGTAAGGTACCCACAACTTACTGTAGCTAACAATGTTAAACAAATTAGACTAGCCTATTTTTACTATTATTTAAGAAGTAGCACATGCCCAGTTATTTTATTTTTGTTTGAGGAAACAACTATATTCCTTTGTTTCTCCTGGTTAGAGGTGGGGGGTTACAAAATCTTTCAGCTCTTAGGAACCATCTGATCACTTTGCTCCAGTGAAAACCATTGTTGATATACAGAAAAGGCAAAGAAAAGGATGAGTATATATTTAAATGACCTACAGAAGGAGAAAGAGAGACATAATGAGAATACAGGAGTAGAAGAAAAAAACAGTCAGTGACATTTTAGTAATCACTACCAGGAAAAACAGAGTTCTGCAATAATTAAATCCATATCAAAAGTACCATTGAACAACTCCCTTTAGAAATTACACACAGTCTAAGTCTTTGTAGAAATTAAGTACATACATCTGAGAAGTATCCATACATAAATTTGATACATATTGAGAGCAACATTGAAATATAACACATTACAGTGGAAATGTATTCTTCAAATATCAAATTATTGCAGTGATACACCAAGTGACCACTTCTAGCAAGGTAAGTGATCTTTACAAATAGGAGTTTAATCACTGTTCTTTTTTTTTGCATAGAACAAAGACAAACTGCCAAATGTAATGTAGTAAGGAGAATAAATAACTGGTAATACAAATGCACTTAAGTAGGCTATGGGGCAAGCGACCATACTGCATTTTGTTATGGACAGGGGGAAAATAGGGAATGTTGTGAGACAGTATTACATTTAAGCTACACTCACAGAGTTCTACACTCATTTAGAAAAATGCATAAGCTAGTAGTCACGACCAGATCCAACTTTCACAGGAAATTCAAAAATAAACCACCCAGATGGTCCACTAATATAAATAAACTCTGCAACAAAAGCAAGAAAATCCTTAAATTATATAGCAGATCCAAAATCTCTTCAGCAGGATAAATATCAAAAGCACTGAAAACACCATTAGGTCAACTAAAGGAGCGCACAAATTTAGGCTGACCACTGACGTCAAAAATAATTAGAAATCTTTATTTAGATTTGTTAGAAAGCTAAGAATCAATACCCTACATTGTTCTGAAATGTTTCACAGTAGATGGCTAGTCAGCGATTGAGTGAATGATTATGCCATGGCTAAAAACACACTCGCACTTACTATGATTGTACAATTAAAATACTAGAATGCTGTGTATTATAGCTACTTACCATTACCGATGCTCGATGCACAGTTGTATTACTCCACTTGTCTTATTTCCAATGCTCGATGTACAGTCGTATTACTCCACTTGTCTTATTTCCAATGCTCGATGTACAGTCGTATTACTCCACTTGTCTTATTTGTACTACGGTCTCTATGTATTGTTGCATATTTGACACATAAGTATCACTGCACTAATAACCACTGTACTTGTATGCACCAAATAGCCCCGCTCATGGCTTTAAAGGGTTGACTGACCATTACATCTAACTCAGTTAACGAACTGAAATAAATAAATAAATGACACTTCCTATTCTGACCCAAATGATATTGCCAACATCCTTGCAACCAAATTCGGTGCCACTTTCACTGCCAATACTTCTATCCAAAGTCCTGAAATACCTGAATCCCTTACTCCTTCAATTATTTCTAAAAATCACTTACTGAAAGACCAAAAGTACATCCTTATATGGGATCTGACAATATACCTGATTGTTTAATTACTAATGTTAAACATGCTCTTCCAGACCCACTCTTTAAACTGTTGAAGTTAAGTTTAGCTGCTGGTTTTGACCCTGATGAGTTGCACACTTCAGTCATTATGATCCAAGACATTGCAGACCAAAAAGTCTTACAAGCCCCATCTGCAAAGCCATGGAATGTATTAAAATTGATCTCAAACACAGTGATATCAGTAATCTTGTTTGTCTTTAACCCCAAAAGTTTGGCTTTGTGAAAGGTAGGTCCAGTCTACTGAATCTGGTAAACTTCTTCAGGATGGTTATGGAGTCTAGACAGTTTTTCTGAGAATACACAGTGTATCTTGACCTGATCATGGCCTTCAGCACCATTCCCCATTCTGCCCACATCCAGAAAATAAATGCATCAAACAATTAAGCAATATGTGGTAGAGTGGATAACAAAATTGTTGAAAGATAGAACCTACACAAAACAAGTTGCAGATGCCTCATCAGAATGCATGTAAGTGACCAGTGTTGCCTCTTAGGGCTCAGCACTGGGACCTCTCCTTTTTTTACTTTATTCTCAGATCTACAAGTAGCGAGCCAAGACCTCTGGCTAATAAAGTTTGCAAATGGCTGCATACTAGGTTTGTTGTTATGTCAGTCTCTGAAACTGAACCCCCCCCCCAAACTGTTGGTACAATAAAAAAGGCTCAAACTAAACATTAAAAATGTTGTGTATTCACTCTTGGTAGGTAATCTCTACCCTCATCATATTGTGCAGATAAAATACCAGTACAAAATAAAAATGTGGTGAGTGACCTAAGAACCTGGATTGATAACTATTTTTTTTTTACCATCACATAACACTTTGTCAGGAAATCCTTTTATTTAATTACAAAAGGAGTATATTCAAGATCATAAGAGTTAATCAGTCTCATTGATCAGACAAATTATTTGAATAAACTCCTCTTATGGATGTATCTCAGTAAACATGTCAAACAATTAGAAAGACCCCAAATGTTCGGAACCAAAAAGATCACATGCATAAGGTCCCAGTGCTATCAAGACAGGCTTGAAGCTATATCTCCCTTTATTCAGTGTCTTACAGACTTTTGAGAGGAGATGTCTGTCTCACTTAACCTGCCATTAGACACCCAGCTGTCCTGGGCATGCTGTATTTCCATACCTCTAATGACATCCCCAGTACTGCAACCAAGGATTCATACCTTAACCAACAGCTAAATAACACATCCCACATGTCTGGATTGAACTTCTCTTGCATGTTAAGCAGTATGACTCATTTTCTTCCTTTCACATAACCTAAATGACTGGATGAAGATTCACAAGTTTACTTTGGGACTGAATAGTATGGCTCTGCTGCAGAAGTAAGATCAGCCTGAGTGAAGGTACTGACAACTCATAAATGCACATAAAATACAACGACCTTAGGCTATGTATAGGATGCAGATATATGGCAAGTGATTAAGACACTTTCATGACTTCATCAAGACTTCTTTCTGAAATTGCAGCTATCTTGTCTATGGTCTAATATTCATCTTATTCTACAAAATTGTTGTAGAATCTGGGCCAGTGCCTCACTAGAATTACAGCATGAATCTTAATGATACTGTCTACATATAATATTGTGAAGAATCACATTACTGTTGTTTACAATTCCTTGTCATGTCATTTACAAACACATTGATGTTCTTTTGTTGACTATTGTCACCTGAGAAATCATCATTAAAAAGAACATTTATTTCTTGCATTTCTGAAGAAATGTATTCAAATATTAGAGTGATAGTGTTTTATGTTTAAGTGTTTTTCCTCTGCAGTTTCTGGATTATTCAGCCTGTCTGAAACTGCCTGGACATAAAATCGGTACTGTTCAAGTAAAAATTAAACCACCTCTGAAGCTGTCATTTTTTTTCTCAAATAAAAATTAAACCACCTCTGAAGCTGTCATTTTTTTTTTCAAAGCACTAATTTGTTTCATTACTATGTGCAGTAAAACTGATCTGAAATAAAAACAGTAGCCAAGGTATTGAATATACCACCCAAATGAAATTATTTAGATAGTCATAGTATGACGTCTATTTAGTTGAATACCTTTACCATTTCTGTTTATGTCTCTAGACACTCATTCCTCTGAGGCTTACAACTGCTAAAAGAAATATAGCACTTTTAGAACATTGCTTGCCACAGAGGAGAAAGCTGAACATTATGTCCATCTGAGCTCTAGGGAATAAAGAACACAAATACTGTTTTTTTTTTACCTTTTTCTTTGCTTCTCAAATTCCTTCTTGCTTATTCACTCTTAGATTTTTGCGTGGTTTAGAAGCTACATGCCTCCACTTAAAATGCTGCAGACTTTCATGGTTGTCTGATACATACAGTTTTACATCCAATCCTTTGCAGCCATCTCTATGGCACCAGTCAAGGAGGGCTCAGCTATTTTGCCTTCTTCCTTCTCACAGTTATTGGAACAAAAATGCTGTATTGATTATGACAGGTTCTTACTTTGGGCCAGCAATCAATGAGACTCAGTCCTCACCATTGACTCTGATGAGGGATGATCACTAAGAGCAAACATGGATACACACACAGTATTTTCAGATGCAGCTTCTTGCATCAAACACAATTTCCCTTAAGTGCACATATGGGGCACACTCCAGATCTGGGGCTGGAGTCTCTTTGTCTCTCTCCAGACCCCCACAGAACTCCACACTGACTACTCTGGAGCTCTGTGTCCCTGTTCTCAGTAGTTGACACACACACTTGGATATTTGAGTTTCACACACACACACACATACACACCTGGGAAAAGCTGGCAAAAATTTACTAGCTGTGCCCCTTTCTGCCCAGACTCTGAGATAATCATGCTGCCACCAGTCAGCTACCCTGAGGCTCTTACAAAGGGTAGCCAATTATGCTGAGTAAAATTAATACTAATACAAATGGTAGAGTGTAACCAAAGAAGCAAGACTTTCAGGAGCCACCACAGTGTCACTAAAATAAGCATATGTACTCTCAAGATGTTAAAAGTATTCTCTAAAGGACCAGCCACAATGAAAGGTATTAAAATATTTAATAATAAATAATAACAGAAAACATGAAAATACTGAATACAATAAAGAACAAAGTTTCAATCACAGAGATATAAAAAAATACAGTTGAATAGTTTCACACAGTTGCAGAAAAACAACACTAAACTATTCTCACTAAATGTCCCTGACTGACTAAAGAATTACTGTTCCTGGTTACTTACTAAAGCAAGGCAACATGATGTGTGCTGAGTGTCTTACCACATCAAAAGCCAAATTATGTCTATCTTTGTCTGTGTGGGTGTGTGAGATATATATCATGTCAGAACTCTTTTCTGTCAGGTTCCAAAGTGCTGCTATAAGAGTTCCAAACAAACCAGATGCTGATTAGAGGATGACATCACCTCTGGTCAACTGACTCTGGTACAGTACACACACACAACGTTGCTAAGATCTGTGGCAGCATTTGAAAGCTATAACATAATTTCAAACTTTCCACCCTTCCAGGATTCTCTGATAAACATCCACATTTGATCGGTTACAACAATACAACCTAATATACATGCATACATTCTTTCTGTCCAGCAGGACCTACTGTAGATGCATTTTTAACACAATTAACATGCAAATATATCTTTAACTCAAACATTGTACAAATCAGTGTGATAGTCAAATAACATAAAATTATTTACAAAACTCCAGCTACCTATGCTGGCATATGTTCACATATACTACCCAACTATCCCTGGCACAGATGGGACTACCTCATAACATCACATCAGGTTCTTGGTAGGAGTACCTACTGTGTAGAGTCTGAATGACCACCATGCATCTTTGTGGATTTTTGCAGGGTATTGTTTCTTCTTTTTACATCCAAAGAATAGGATGTAGGTAAAATGACATTTCTTCAAATTGCCCATAGGTATGCATGTGGTGTGTGAGCAAGCTTGCACACATGTATGCAGTGGACAGACATCCTACTCAGGATTTGCTGTCTTCCTGGTAACTGTTGCTTGCACTGATAGACTGAGCCACCCTGTGACATTCAATAAACTAAAGCAGTTAAAGTGGGTATGAGGAGATGAAAAATGTATCACATTAATTTGTGAGTATATATATATATATATATATATATATATATATATATATATATATATATATATATATGTTTATGCATACTATGTATATATACATATATATATATATATATATATATATATATATATATATATATATATATATATATATATATATATATATATATATATATATATATATATATATATATATATATATATAGGTTCACTACATAAGAGCGAAAGCCCATAATCCCGAGACCAAATATCCGAAAGACAAGAAGACTGTAAGACCAGAAGCATGAAATTTGAAATCCCGAACACTGCACTAAACAGACACCACACACATACACATATGCACACCATCACCCAAAACACAAACACACAAACCTACACTACAGACAAGAAGGGGGACAAGCCCCCCCTGCACACTCCCCCTACTTAAATATTCTAACTCCAAGTTTGCACTACACAGACAAACACACGAAAACACCACCAAACACCTACATTCCTCTCGCACACACACATCACAGTCACAACACCCACTTACACACACACTAAAGCCCCTAACCAACACGGTCAAACATAGATACTTAGCTGACCTTCCACCAATCCATTCACAAACCGCAACACCAGAAGCACTATTTCAACATCTTCGAACTTTGGGATTTTGAAATTTGCGCTTCTGGTCTTTCAGTATTTAGAGGTTTCAGCTATATGGTCTCGAGATTTTGAAATTCGATATTTCAAAATTTCGAGATGATGTAGTTAACCCATATATAGATATAAATGTATGTATATGTGTGTGTGCATATATATATATATATATATATATATATATATATATATATATATATATATATTTACACTTCATAATCTCGAATTACTGAAATCTCGAATTTCAGCAACCCGAGACCATGAAGACGAAAACCAGAATGCCGAAAGTGCATAAGAGCGAATTTGAATATCTTGAATCCATGCTTATGCATTTCTGGTACATTGCGTGTAGTGTTATGGTGCCTGAGATTGCAGGTGAGTGAGCGTTTGTGTGTGTTTTTGTACATTGTATGTTTGGGTAAGGGTAGGGAGGTGTAAGTGTGAGTGTTGGATTTGTTGGTGTTTGTGTATGTGTGATGTGTATTTGTGTGCGAGCGAGTGGAGGATGGCGTGCTGTAAGGTTTTTTTTTTTTTTTTTTTTTTTTATGTTATGTGCGACCTCGGATTTGGTATATATAAGTAGGGGGGCAGCCCTACATGGGGGTGCAGGGGGGCCTGCCCCCCTGCTTATATGTAGTTTAGGGTTGTGTGGTTTGTGTGCTGTGGGTGGAATGGTGTGTGTGTTATGTGGTGTATGGTGTATGTATGTTCGTGATTGTGTGATTTGGGATTGTGGATTTCGATATTGTGAATGGTTCGATTTTATAGTCTCAGGTTACTGAAATTCGGGATTTCAGTAATTCGAGATTATAGCTATATATATATATATATATATATATATATATATATATATATCCCCACTGAAATATGAATATATGCAAGATCACACAATTCATGGGGTAGGGTAGAGAATTATGCCTTTTCCCCAAGATTGTGCTATCTTGCAATTAGTATATATAATTAGCAAGGGGTGTGGGGTCACAGCCCTCAACATGGCCCCTGCAAAAAAAACTAAATTTATTTTATTTTGGTAGGTTTTGGTTTTGCATATACAAAGATTATTGCTCATTGCATGTGTGGTAGTGTATCAACATTTGCAAAGTCAACTTTTTGTGGTCGACGTTCTGATCATCGATACTCAGTGTTTCATTTAATTTCCATATGCAATTTTATATCTATTTCTATCTATCACACACACACAGACACACACACACACACACACACACACACACACACACACACACACACACACACACACACACACACACACACACACACACACACACACACACCTATATATAGATGGGTCTACTTCACTTCACCTAAAACTCATTTGACTGACATTCACTTCAGAGAGACCAAATCACCTAAAGTTCACTTCACCTAAAACTCATTTCACTCACAATTAGTACTGGCAGTGTGAAGAGTACTGTAAGGCAAGTAAAATGTATATGTCCTTTTCCCCACTGTAGTGCGATCCTGGAGTTTGTATATAGAGTTAGGGAGGGGATGAGGGCATAGCCCCCTACCTAGTTTGGTTTTACCGAACAATATAAAACCAAACTGGACAATATAAAACCAAGCTAGGTGGGGGAGCTACACCCCCCCCCCAACTATATATACTAACTCCAGGATCGCACTACAGTGGAAAAAAGGACATATGCATTTTACTTGCCTTACAGGTCTTTACACACTGCCAGTACTAATTGTTAATTAAATGAATTTTAGGTGAAGTGAACTTTAGGTGATTTGGTCTCTCTGAATTCAGTGTTAGTGAAATGAGTTTTAGGTGAAGTGAAGTAGACCCATATATATATATATATATATATATATATATATATATATATATATGTATATATTTATTTATATATGCGCATGCACACACACACACACACACACACACACACACACACACACACACACACACACACACACACACACACACTTAACCCTTAAGTTAAGCATTTTTCATAGATTTATTTGATAAGTTTTCATTTTTCCTTATGCATCATAGTATTTATTTGTTACACATTTTCTTTAAATGCACCTCAAACAATAAACAAACATTAAACCCAAAAATGCTACCAAACACACCACAAAAGGTCCTTCCATGTATAAACGAAATATAAAAAACAAAAAGACTGAGAAGGGCCCCTTATGCAGACAGCACAAATAGTATCTAGATACAAATGATGCAAATGTCAGTTTGCATACACACAGTACCTGTAGTCCATAGTTAGTGTCAAAGTTCGATGTTTCACGCTGTTCAGCTTAAATGACCAACAATAAGCACACCTTGCTTATCAAGCGAGGTTATAAAAGAGATGTTTTCAAGATACAGTTCCAGCTATTCAGCTCCAAGCTCAAATGGGCAACCAAGGCTGCTCACAAATAATCCTGATAATGTTTAAAACATAAACCTCTGTCTAACAATGCTTGTACAACATTAACTCCAAGAACAAGCGTTAGGCGGATTCCAAGGTAAATTGCTTTTATTATAAAGAATGGCAAGCGCTTTCGACATAAGTCTTTTTCAAGCCAACAAACAGTTTTACAACAGGAAGACACATGCTTTATATTCACATCAATTGTGATGTCATTTCCTATTAAAAATCTTAAAGTCATACTCTCTCAGCAGAAGTTAATCTAAATCAACTATGTAAATGCTTTGAATGCAGTTACCATATATAATAGTCATGCACATGATATTATGTTTCTCTGCAAATCAATCTAAATACAATTTTAATACATATACTAAAAATTATTTAAAACTTTAAAAAACATTTAGAATATTTAAAAATAAAGTTGTAATAACTAGCATGCTACCTATCAAAGGTGCATGCTGTACTTCATGTTCCAAAAAATTAAAATGGAATATCTACTGAACTATTTACAGGACTTTTCACTCAAACAATATGTCCAGATATTCCTTTGCATGGAAATGCAAAATATAATACAAAAAATAATTCACAATATATAAAAAATAAAATGTAACTTGTACCATCATATAATTTAGAGTGCCTATATTTATATATAATATTAACATACAAAATATAATACAAAAAGTAGATAATTCATAATGTATAGAATGTAACTTGTGCAACATTTAGTACATAATATGGAATGTACAACATATACCAAGGTATACTATATAAAGAGACCAACATTTTAATAACCAATACTATCATATTCTCTGCCTTACAAGTTAGAGGGAAAATCCCACATGTGGGGTAGATATACTACTCTAATATAAAGGCTTGATCTATAGGTTTTATGATAGTCGTCCATCCACTTGGGCATATACGCCACACTAAAACATTATTAGTGTAATCATCTAGTGGAGTCACAACATATCAACATTATGATAAAATTTATGATATAATTATAGTAGGGTAGACGGTAGGTTTTATACTAGTTATGTGTTAATACTTAGGGTCCCAGTTGCCAGAGAATATTAGCTAGTGATACATTATGCTAGTGGATCTGTCAGCTATAGAAAGTAAGTAGTTTTAAGGCTATAAGACTATTTTTTTAATTTTCTAGCTTTTAAGGTAGGTTTTATTGAAACTCTATCATTTATACCTGGTTCTCGATCCACCCTCAACCTAATTATCCACTTGGATTCCTTCCGTTCTGTCTCATTGAAAACATCTCCACATCTAATAGTCGCCGGATTTATTTGAATTACTTGAAATTTAAAATTATGTTCCGTAGAGGTATTCCCAACATGTTTAGACAGAGCATTGCTAGATGAGGCTATCCTGATCTGGTAAAGGTGTTCTCTAATTCTATCCCTCAGCCTTCGATCTGTCTTGCCTACATAAAATGCGGCACAGCTGGTACAGGTAGTCAAATATATCACATGTTCAGTATCACATGTTGCTGCTGCTAAAAACTCAAATTGTTGCCCTGTTACTGGGTGTACGAATATGTTAGTCTCTTTAACAAATTCACAGTAATTACATCTTCTACATTTTTTAGTTACACCTTGGGTCCTATTTACAGCCCTATTATTCAGCTTGTCCGGTCCACAAAGCATCCTATACAGATTTAGTTTATTCTTATATGTAAAATGAGGAGATATATCTAATAAAGCTGAGATGTTAGGGTCAGTTAATAAGATGTCCCAATATTTACTGTATATACCTCTAATATCTTTTAAATCTTGTGTGTAAAAAAGTGGTATCCTAACTGGACAATTCATAGTACTAACCACAGGTATGACCTCTGCCTTGCTTTTTCCATTTGTAAAATAAGGTTGTGCCCTATCATTCCTCAGATTCTCTATCTCCAGGAGGCTTGCATCAATTTCTTCCAAACTATATGATCGATTCAGGAATTTCCATTTAAGTTCATTAATTCCTGTCTGAAATCCTTGCTGATCTGAACTTAACCTGGATACCCTCATTGCTTGGCCCTTTACAATATTGCCTAATATATGGTTCGGGTGCATGCTACTCCGATGTAAATATGTATTCCTATAACAGGTTTTCCTATGTATACCTGTATTTAATAAACCATTTGGTAGACTCTGTACAAATACATCCAAATATGCTATACATTCATATGACTTAGTCATGGTAAACTTTAAATATTCTCTAGTTGTATTCATATCTTGATGCAGTTCCTCTAATGGTGCTTCTTCAGCTTTCCAAACAAGAAAGAGATCATCTACGAAGCGTGTATAGAACAGGACATTATCTTTGAATTTGCTTATTTTAAATAAATACTCCATTTCCCAATCAGCCATGACTAGGTTGGCGTAGCTATTGGCACATGAAGTGCCCATAGCTATGCCATCCCTTTGTAAGTAGAATTGATTGCGAAAGGTAAACACATTGTTCATCAGAAGTATTTCCATGAGTTGACAAATGACTTCTATTTTGCTATCTGTATACGTACCATCTTTCTTTAGACATCTCCTGATACTAAGTATACCTTCCTTGTTCGGAATGGTTGTAAAAAGGGACTGAACATCTAATGTAACCAAAATGTCCCTTCCTTGCTTATATGTGCTAAAGGTTTTTTCATACAGGAGCATCAGAAATTGTTTGGTATCCTTTAGAATGTATTCAACCTTATCTACTATGGGCCTCAGTAGATGTTCTAAATACAGAGAGATGGGCTCAGTGACCCATCCCCTTCCAGCCACGATAGGTCTCATTGGTGGATCTGTTTCATGTTTGTGTATTTTTGGTATACCTTGTATACATGGAATAGTTGGATATTCTCTGCTAGAGGCTTCACTTAAAACCGACATTCATTGTACAACCCCTTTCCCCATTGCAGATCACTGGAGAGGAGGGGGGAGAGAGACCGTTCGATGAGCAGAGGGCGACCAAAGAAAAGAATAGCAGACTTCAATCATGTAGGCCCCACTCTGAAAAAGATGTGGCAAGGGGGGAAGAATCCCTAATATGGAACATCTCCTATAGAATATTAACTGAGGATGAAATATACGTGTTAGAGAAAGGACTCACCTTTATTCCCTCTAACAGGAGTGATATATCGGACAACATTATGGATTTGAAATTATTTACAAGAAATTTACAACTAAAGCTTGAAATGGGAAATAGTGGAAGTGATCAGCATATTTTTAAAAAACAAGCACATATGTCCCATCTTTACATCCTCTTATTGATGCTTTTTCCAAATTGGTGGAAAATGACCTCCATGAGAATGAAAGAACCAACCAGAGTAGGAAATGGCAGGGCAATCTTAAACCAATACAAAGAAGAGCCCTAAAGACATTAAAAAATGATAAGAATATTATGATTAGACCCGCTGATAAAGGTGGACCAACCATCAAAATGGACATGGAAAAATATATAGTCAGTATGAATAAAATGTTA
This sequence comes from Protopterus annectens, assembly GCF_019279795.1. Classification (NCBI taxonomy): domain Eukaryota; kingdom Metazoa; phylum Chordata; order Ceratodontiformes; family Protopteridae; genus Protopterus; species Protopterus annectens. The sequence goes on along the minus strand of NC_056731.1, from coordinate 125,861,956 downwards.
GGTGAAGTTAAATTCTATAAAAAGATTAATAAGCGTACTGTGGATAAAATATTTAATGATGTTGAGAGTAAATTGCAAAATATGTTATACGAAGGTAAGATCAATGAAGAATTATATAAATATTTCCATGTTGAATATCCAACTATTCCATGTATACAAGGTATACCAAAAATACACAAACATGAAACAGATCCACCAATGAGACCTATCGTGGCTGGAAGGGGATGGGTCACTGAGCCCATCTCTCTGTATTTAGAACATCTACTGAGGCCCATAGTAGATAAGGTTGAATACATTCTAAAGGATACCAAACTAATTTCTGATGCTCCTGTATGAAAAAACCTTTAGCACATATAAGCAAGGAAGGGACATTTTGGTTACATTAGACATTCAATCCCTTTTTACAACCATTCCGAACAAGGAAGGTATACTTAGTATCAGGAGATGTCTAAAGAAAGATGGTGCGTATACAGATAGCAAAATATAAGTCATTTGTCAACTCATGGAAATAGTTCTGATGAACAATGTTTACCTTTTGCAATCAATTCTACTTACAAAGGGATGTCGTAGCTATGGGCACTTCATGTGCCAATAGGTACGCCAACCTAGTCATGGCTGATTGGGAAATGGAGTATTTATTTAAAATAGGCAAATTCAAAGATAATGTCCTGTTCTATACACGCTTCGTAGATGATCTCTTTCTTGTTTGGAAAGCTGAAGAAGCACTATTAGAGGAACTGCATCAAGATATGAATACAACTACAGAATATTTAAAGTTTACCATGACTAAGTCATATGAATGTATAGCATATTTGGATGTATTTGTACAGAGTCTACCAAATGGTTTATTAAATACAGGTATACATAGGAAAACCTGTTATAGGAATACATATTTACATCGGAGTAGCATGCACCCGAATCATATATTTGGCAATATTGTAAAGGGCCAAGCAATGAGGGTATCCAGGTTAAGTTCAGATCAGCAAGGATTTCAGACAGGAATTAATGAACTTAAATGGAAATTCCTGAATCGATCGTATAGTTTGGAAGAAATTGATGCAAGCCTCTTGGAGATAGAGAATCTGAGGAATGATAGGGCACAACCTTATTTTACAAATGGAAAAAGCAAGGCAGAGGTCATACCTGTGGTTAGTACTATGAATTGTCCAGTTAGGATACCACTTTTTTACACACAAGATTTAAAAGATATTAGAGGTATATACAGTAAATATTGGGACATCTTATTAACTGACCCTAACATCTCAGCTTTATTAGATATATCTCCTCATTTTACATATAAGAATAAACTAAATCTGTATAGGATGCTTTGTGGACCGGACAGGCTGAATAATAGGACTGTAAATAGGACCCAAGGTGTAACTAAAAAATGTAGAAGATGTAATTACTGTGAATTTGTTAAAGAGACTAACATATTTGTACACCCAGTAACAGGGCAACAATTTGAGTTTTTAGCAGCAGCAACATGTGATACTGAACATGTGATATATTTGGCTACCTGTACCAGCTGTGCCGCATTTTATGTAGGCAAGACAGATCGAAGGCTGAGGAATAGAATTAGAGAACACCTTTACCAGATCAGGATAGCCTCATCTAGCAATGCTCTGTCTAAACATGTTGGGAATACCTCTATCGGAACATAATTTTAAATTTCAAGTAATTCAAATAAATCTGGCGACTATTAGATGTGGAGATGTTTTCAATGAGAAAGAACAGAAGGAATCCAAGTGGATAATTAGGTTGAGGGCGGATCGAGAACCAGGTATAAATGATAGAGTTTCAATAAAACCTACCTTAAAAGCTAGAAAATTAAAAAGATAGTCTTATAGCCTTAAAACTACTTACTTTCTATAGCTGACAGATCCACTAGCATAATGTATCACTAGCTAATATTCTATGGCAACTGGGACCCTAAGTATTAACACATAACTAGTATAAAACCTACCGTCTACCCTACTATAATTATATCATAAATTTTATCATAATGTTGATATGTTGTGACTCCACTAGATGATTACACTAATAATGTTTTAGTGTGGCGTATATGCCCAAGTGGATGGACGACTATCATAAAACCTATAGATCAAGCCTTTATATTAGAGTAGTATATCTACCCTCGACAAGTGGGATTTTCCCTCTAACTTGTAAGGCAGAGAATATGATAGTATTGGTTATTAAAATGTTGGTCTCTTTATATAGTATACCTTGGTATATGTTGTACATTCCATATTATGTACTAAATGTTGCACAAGTTACATTCTATACATTATGAATTATCTACTTTTTGAATTATATTTTGTATGTTAATATTATATATAAATATAGGCACTCTAAACTATATGATGGTACAAGTTACATTTTTTTTTTATATATTGTGAATTATTTTTTGTATTATATTTTGCATTTCCATGCAAAGGAATATCTGGACATATTGTTTGAGTGAAAAGCCCTGTAAATAGTTCAGTAGATATTCCATTTTAATTTTTTGGAACATGAAGTACAGCATGCACCTTTGATAGGTAGCATGCTAGTTATTACAACTTTATTTTTAAATATTTTAAATGTTTTTTAAAGTTTTAAATAATTTTTAGTATATTTATTAAAATTGTATTTAGATTGATTTGCAGAGAAACATAATATCATGTGCATGACTATTATATATGGTAACTGCATTCAAAGCATTTACATAGTTGATTTAGATGAACTTCTGCTGAGAGAGTATGACTTTAAGATTTTTAATAGGAAATGACATCACAATTGATGTGAATATAAAGCATGTGTCTTCCTGTTGTAAAACTGTTTGTTGGCTTGAAAAAGACTTATGTCGAAAGTGCTTGCCGTTCTTTATAATAAAAGCAATTTACGTTGGAATCCGCCTAACGCTAGTTCTTGGTGTTAATGTTTTACAAGCATTGTTAGACGGAGGTTTATGTTTTAAACGTTATCAGGATTATTTGTGAGCAGCTTTGGTTGCCCATTTGAGCTTGGAGCTGAATAGCTGGAACTGTATCTTGAAAACATCTCTTTTATAACCTCGCTTGATAAGCAAGGTGTGCTTATTGTTGGTCGTTTAAGCTGAACAGCGTGAAACATCAAACTTTGACACTAACTATGGACTACAGGTACTGTGTGTATGCAAACTGACATTTGCATCGTTTGTATCTAGATACCATTTGTGCTGTCTGCATAAGGGGCCCTTCTCAGTCTTTTCGTTTTTTTAATAAACAAACATTGTTATGCTTCAAGATGTAAATGTAAGTATCCATTTGAAATTATCTATATTCTTTTGGATTAATCAGCCTTACAAAGGACTGCAGATATACAGCTGAAGAGAAATAATAATTCTTAATGTGCTTGTACACAAATAAAATGTATGTCTTGTTCTTTGATTTATTAAAAACTGATTATTTATATTTTCTTATAAGGAGATAAACTGAAGCCAGAACCAACGATGCTGCCATTGCCAGGTATGTCTGATAATTAACTCTCATAAAACTAAGAATAATATTTGTTAATCTTTCTTCAACTACTCAGACTTGGCAAAACTGATCATCTTTTCCAGTTTGCACATAAAGCATATGTTTTGTGTGTGTGTATATGTGTGTGTGTGTGTGTGTGTGTGTGTGTGTGTGTGTGTGTGTGTGTGTGTGTGTGTGTGTGTGTGTGTGAATCAGCAACCTTCAAATTGATTATGCTTTGCACTTGGATATTTAGGAAACAGTCCCTGCATAGATGGGTGTTGGAGTTCAACATACTATGTGAAATCTATTTTTTTAATGCTTTCAAGAAAACTACTTTTGCTAGCATTTTAGTGAAACAAGTGTTTGTGAATCTCACTTTGCATAACATACCCACAGACATTTAGGTGCATTTATGCCCAAAATAACTCAGTGGATTACTGAAATGTATATTTCCTGCTGTGAACATTAACTCTCATAAAACTAAGAATAATATTTGTTAATCTTTCTTCAACTACTCAGACTTGGCAAAACTGATCATCTCTTCCAGTTTGCACACAAAGCATATGTTTTGTGTGTGTGTGTGTGTGTGTGTGTGTGTGTGTGTGTGTGTGTGTGTGTGTGTGTGTGTGTGTGTGTGTGTGTGTGTGTGAATCAGCAACCTTCGAACTGGTTATGCTTTGCACTTGGATATTTAGGAAACAGTCCCTGCATAGATGGATGTTGGAGTTCAACATACTATGTGAAATCTATTTTTTAATGCTTTCAATAAAACTAATTTTGCTAGCATTTTAGTGAAACAAGTGTTTGTGGATCTCACTTTGGATAACATACCTACAGACATCTAGGTGCATTTATGCCCAAAATAAGTGGATTACTGAAATGTACAATTCCTTCTGTGAACAGACATGTGACTATATCATTGTAGCCAAGCAAGGTAAAAAGTCATTTTAAAGAGAAGGAAAACACTCAAGCTTTTTTTTTTTACTTCACATAGATTAATGTTGTTATTATTATTTTTATTATTAGTAGTAATATTATTATTATTATTATTATTATTATTATTATTATTATTATTACCCTACTTTCCCTCCTAATTGATTTGGGTTTCTTTGCCCATATAAGACAACTTCAGTAAAAGTTTGCTATTTTGATAGTTAAAGCGTGGAAAGAGAAATTCACACATTTATGAATTAGCGTTTTCATTCATTGATTTATTGTCTTGGTAACTGGGTAAGTGAAGTTGTTAAATGGGATTAATAAAAGTACAGCCTCTCAACTGACCCTAATTTGGAAGAACATTCCTGTTTTCAGGCCTGATTTATCCCTGCACTGGATGTCCCTATTTTTGGAGGTATTTCCCTGTTTTTCAGGTTTGAATTGCCCCTTTACACAGTTTTCTAAATTCTAATCATCATACGTGATTTTTGAAACTATATTACATAGCCAGCATAGTACTGGTAACAACAATTTAAAGAAAAATGACACACATACATATTATACCTCCCCATTTCAAAAGTAATTGACTTTGTATGGTAGAATTTTGTATTGCAGATATTAAAGTCTATAGATTTTACACAGTCTCTTTGATAATGTGCTTATATTTTTCCATCATTTTTGAAATTGCTTTTAAAACATGTTTCAGAGTAGTATCTGACATTCCTACTGGAAGAGGGAAGAGTCATGTGCCATTTTGTATTTTAATTATATACTAATTAGATGTCCATATTTTAGCTAGATGTTCCTGCTTTTGAGGGTCTTTGTTCCTATTTTCAATGTAATCATATAAAACAGTGCCCATATTTTTGTATTGCTGGTTTCTTTTGTTACCACTTTTTTGAGTAGTCATTTCCTATGGCTATCTGAAATGAAAGCAGGGACACCTTTTATATCATATCAGCCCTTTAAAACTTTTATGAAATTGGATACTTAATTATTTTATTTATGCATATGTGTATATATTTATATATGTATGTATGTATGCATGCATGCCTGTAGTTATATTTATTAATGAGGTGCGAGGGGCAAGTTCAGAATCATTTGTAACAATAATCTGAGCACAAATACAGTAAGACATGCATATTATAAAATATGCATAACAGATGTAATATTTGGATAACATTTTGCAATTTTCTAAAATGCTTATACTGTTGATAGTGTCAACCCTTTTAATAGTAGTTAATTAACAGTACACGTTTTGATCTGGGGATAGCCACCTGGTGGTGTAAACCTTGGCTTGAGATGATTCTCACTGTTGAAAGTGACACCCTGCCCCCATATGCAAAAATGAGAAAACGGGGTTGAGGATGGATGGATGGATGGATATGATACATGCTAGCTGTGCACATTAGGCATATTATGAGAAATTAAGAGATAAACTGTAACACTGCAAAAATATGATGTACATATTTACATATGCCTTATGCCAGTTGTAGAGATTGCAGCTAGTTTGATGAAAACTGTGTGAAGTATACAGGAATCTATGAAAATAGTTATATTTTTATCAGCGATCAGCAAAGCAATATAGTGACAGGATCCTCTGAGCTGGCTTAGCAGTTTTTGCCTGAATTGCAACTCATTTGATTATTTCCATAATTTGGAGGTGGGGAGTGCAGTTTCAATTAGCTCAGGCATTTCTACGGAATCTTTTCAACTCCTGAAACAAGCTTAAATGAGGGGGCATGGAAGTGTCCTGTGTTCTAAGAAAGTGTGGGGAGGACTTAATTTTCAATTTATTGTCAAGGCATATGCACTGTCTCCTATTAAGCATTTTAATGTTGAGGTAGCTAACAGAACAAGTGACTGAACTGTGTCTGAGAGTAACTTCACCTGACCCAGAAAGGTACAACAGAAACAATTAATTCTAGTTTTAGTCTGATGGTGATCTGTGAAAAAATAATTGAAATCTTTGGGAGAGCATATTTCAGTCAAAGAAATTAGTACATTTATAACAATGGGTTTACTTGAATGTGGGATTAAAATTATTAGAAATTATGATTGAAATGTGAATTCAATTTATTGTTGGTTAATTCAATGTGCAATTTGATGGTGAAATTTGAGTTTAATTAGTACCATAGTTAGGTCATCCGGCATTGTATGCAGTTCTCCCAAACTGACATGGATCTAATGTTAGTTTGAGGGACTTATACTGAGGAACCTGTGCTGTTTAGATGCTCTTTGAGACTGTTATGATTAAGGGCTTACCCGTAGTTAATATTTGTAGAGTTTCAAATTACATTCGGCAGCTTTGCTGGTACTGATTACCAAATGAGTAGTGCTGAATCGCAGACCCATTTTATTAGGTTGTTTTTTAAGTTATTTTTTCAGTGTGGGTTGTGGCTAGTCCTGACCTATGAAGGAGGATATTGTCTGCATGTAGGGGATATATGGACATAAGAGTTATGCAAGTGATATCATTAATGTACTGGTCAGAGAGTTTAGCCTTCTTATGCTATCGTTTTATCAGCCTCAGTCTTGAATGCTCTTTCACTGAGATAGATTTGAAAGAGGCTAGTGTACCAGGTTAAATTCAATGTCACCATGAGTGTTGCACTTACAACATGACAATAAATCCCTCATGGGGAACAGAAACACAAGTCAGTGAATAGTGTAAACCCATTCCTAGCTTTGGGTTTTGCTGTTACATCTTGACATATACTTGTAGATCTGGAAAAGCTGCATCCATGTTTGCAGCCAAGCCAACAATGTTTACATTGCATGTGCAATGGGTCTGAAGGATCATTATGTATGCAAGTGGCTAGGGCTGTGTGCATGATTAATAGTTTCATGTTGTGGCCACAGAACACATCCATGGCCAGATTGAGGTAGACTGCCTCACAGCCACATTGAAGTACAAGTGGCTGTGGTAAACATGGTTTATGCAAGAGTAGTGACGGTAGTCATTGTGAGTACATACACACAAATGGAAAACATATACGTTGCCATTATATTTTTGTAAACTAAAGCAATATATGCAGAAATGTACAATGAATAGGAAAATTTAATTGGCAGCTAAGAGTGGAGTATATAGGTTTCTCTACAGCAATAGAAATCACAGAGAGGGATATAATACAGTAAAGGGAACTGCACACCAGAACACAGCTGCACAACACATTGTAGTGGTGATATGACAATACTGGAATGTCAAATTATGTGAAACACACACTGGAGAGGTAGGATACAGTAAAGGAATGTGATATATAAACTGACAACACTCCTGATAGCATCAGAGATTGATCAGTGTTCCTGGACTATAACGTGAAAGTCATTAAAAAGTGAAAATAGAAACCCTGCAGGGAATTGACAAATCAACTCAGCCCACATACATTATAACTTCATTTCCAAACAAGGCATGCCACAGAAGTACTCCTAGGGAAGGTGTCACTAAACACATATCTGGTAAATGGAACATGTTTAACTAATTTTGGGGGGGTATCCCCGTGAGAGCAGAGAGGAGAGTGATGTCATGAAAGATCGAGCATAAGATGAGAAATATGGCAGTGTTGCTACTTCAGATCTGAATTCAAAATAAGGCTGTCTAATCCAAGACATTATTGAAGTCTCTCTTAGCAAAAACTAAAAAGTAACAATTGTGAAACAAATGAAAACATCTGTCCTGCTGTTCCATTATGGAGAGATGGAAAGATAAGAAGCGAACCAGTATACCAGAAACATATTTACAGTACTACTGATACATTAATAAATGCTTCTTTTGAGACTCCTGAATTGGATTTACAGGGGATGTTAGAGCAATTATTTAATCCTTCTACTGAGCGTCACAAGGGAAGATATATATATAATTTTCCAAGTTAAAGAATGGATCTAGTTTCAGTAGAATTGCTAGAGGAATATAGGAAGAAGACAGAAACAAGTAAGCCTGGTCCAGTAAAAGATGTTGCACCAACATTTTCTAACTCAAGTGATGATGATGAGGCAAATTCTCACTTATCTGCTACTGCAGCTGCATTTCTAGAAGTATTATGCCTCTACAGTATAACATTTCTTTGCATGAGGAGGCTAAGAACTCTACTGACTCTGAGTTAGAGTTGGCAGGTGCACCTGCATGGAACAGAGTAGTTATGACACAATTAGAAATGTTATCTTCTGAGGAGAGGATGATGATCAACCTGACATCTGAAATAGTAAGTATTAAATGACTTATGCTGCACCAGAAAGACGCCATTATTAATCTTAATGTTTCTTATATTTTTTTGCCGTGGCTAAGAAAGTTAATGCTCTAAAACAGAATCTGTAAAAGTGAAAAAAAATCCCTCAATATCATTCAAGAGAACCTTTTAATTTGGAATTTAGGTCTTTACTAGAAAGGCTCACCCTGACTCTGCTACACTTTGCTATGAGGGAAAGGTTAGTTTGCTTTTTATTTGTTGTATTACTTTATTGTCTTTTTCTATTTTGAATACTGTGATTTGTTTTATTTACCTTGTGTTTTACTTGTATTCTGCTTCTAACTGCATATAAAACTTGAAAAGAGACCAAAGGTCTGTCTCCTGTGAGTCAGGCAGAAATTGTTTTCCCCACCCTCCCACCCAGTTACTGTAGTGTTCTTAAACACCACTGTCTTTCTACTTGCCTTCCCCTTATGTTAATTTGACCATATATCTCATTTCCTCTCTGTTTTTACTGGCTTGTGTGAGTAAACACAAATTATCATTTTGTGAAATCACTCCCCTTCAACTATTTAAATTTATTGGCCATCCTACTGTATTCCATAGTACCAGAATACAAAAGTGACCACCCCCTTTCAATCTATCTTGCTGTTTTAAAAATAGCGAGTCTCCACTAAAACTTAACTTTTTAGACAGGTAAAACTTAAGTTACCTACTTTCACATCTAACTCCTCTAGTGCACACTGCAGTATTTAGGATAAACCATTTTTTTTCATCTTACTTTTAAGCATCCCTGTGACAAGCACTTGCTTTAAAACCTACTGACTGGAAAGCACTAGGAAGTCTTAAACTGATACAGGCACTCAACTCTCCTTGTTAATAAGGAGAAATTAATCATAGGCACTAAGCCTATAATTGCAAAGTACCTTGCTAAGGTAAGGGAAAACAGTTCTTGAACTTTACAAAAAAAAAAAAAAAAGCACCAAACCAGGCATGTCCAAGGGTCAGCTTCCGGTGATTTTTCCTATCCACCTGGTGAATCTGGGCATACTGGGGCAATGCAGCAATTGCCTCATGTACACAGACAGCCCTCTCCTCCTATCACCCAACACTACAACCTGCGAGAGATGCACTTACATAGCCAAACTGGAAGCAAAGCTCTGTCCACCCAAGATTGTGCTAGACAGTCAAGAGGAGAAGGTTAACACTCGCACTACACCTCAAGCAACACATAGCCCTTCTAAACGCATACCAACAACACCCACACATAGCAACACTAAACCCACATATGTGGAGACCCTTAACATTAACCTGCCCAAGCAAGAAGGAACTCTGAAGCTGAAATGCAAACAAACACCAATCACAACCAAAGTGTCACATAGCTCACAATACCAGTGTGCTACCCAACAACAGCCCCTAAGGCAAGACAACGTACCCAACTCTTTAGTCATAGGTGACTCTATAGTCAGGCACACTGATGTCCCATTCACCAACCTGAGCAAAAAGAAAATTACAGTCAGCTGCCTGTCGGGTGCCAGGATCCGCCACATAACGTATGCACTCAAGTCACTCCACAACAAGTACAAATATGACTCTGTCATTGTTCATGTTGGAGTGAATGACTTGAGACTTACCTCCCTGGACTACATGAAAAGAGACATGGAAGAGATCTTGGATCATATGGCCGAGGCAGGTATGACCCATGCCTTGAGTACCATCCTACCTTCACCCAGAATGATACCACAGTATAAGGACAAAATGATTGACTTCAACAATTGGCTAAGCTTCTGGTGTCATTCAAAGGGGATCCAGTATCGGTCTGCCTGGGACGACATGACCGACATACCACAATGCTTTGCCAGAGATCATCTGCACCTGTCACCCCTGGGATTCAGGTTACTGGCTAACGCTCTTGCCACCCCTATAGTGCCTTTTTAGGCAAAGTTCAAAGGACAAAACCACCACCATAGCAGGTGCAAGCATGCAAAATCGGAAGGGAATGCTACTCGATGCTAGAAGTCTAAACCTCAAAATGCACTCTCTCGAGGCACTCCTAAAAATGAAGAACATCAATATCTGTGCAGTAACTGAGACCTGGTTCAAGGCTCCAGACAGCACCCCTGCAATACCAGGCTACAACTCTTACCACACTTTTCGGCCACCAAACCAGGACCGAAACACTAAAGGTGGAGGAGTGTCCATATTCACGAAGGATATTCACAACACCAGGCTAGTTGCCCAACACAATGCATCTGAAATTCTCCAGGTGCAACTAACACTAGGTAAGACAGCAATCCAAATTGTCGCTTGCTACAGATCCTCCACCATGCCCCAAGATTCTCACTACACCATTCTAAACATAATGGAAAATATTAAGATACAATCAAACACCCTAATACTGGGTGATTTCAACTACCCTGCCATTAACTGGGAAAACTATTCATGTACCAACATGTTTGCCCAATGGTTCTTGGAATTCATAAATTCCAATGCCCTGGATCAACTAATTCTTAGTCCCACCAGGGGCTCCAATATCCTAGACCTGGTCATTACCAACATGGGAAATTGATGCTCCACACCTATGGTCACTTCCTCATTTGTCAGGTCTGACCATAAGCTAATCACCCTTAACATCCACGTCCCACCCCCACCCCCCAATAAGGAAACCTCCATATAAAACTTCTCCAAAGCCAACTTCATGCTATTCAAGTCAGAAGTGACAAACTTCATGACAGCCATGCAGACAGGAACTGAAAGTTTGACTGCTGAATCCTACACTAAGCACTGTACGAGCATATCCCCAATAGAACCAAGACGCTGTCCTCCAAAAAAGGAAGCCAATCTGGTGGTCCCTTGCCATAAACAAACTTTACAGCAAAAGGAAGAAACTGTTGCACAAAAGAGGAAAATCCCAGGATGCAAAAAACTTCCTTACCAGCCTCAGTAAGAAGCTGAAATCCCTCATAAAATCCTCCAAAGCTAGTTATGAAAATAAAATTGCCAAAGGTTCCAAAGGCTGCCACAAGGCATTTTATAGCTATGTGAAGAATCTAAATGGCAGTGCTCAGGTCTGCTCTAAGCTACAACAGAATGGCATTAAATATACTGATCCCAAGGATATTGCCAATATCCTGGCAGATCGATTCAGTGCAAACTTCACCCCCCTTCACCCCCTAAAGGGTCCATCTCAATACCAAAAGATTGCCAAATTCTGGTAATAACGGCTACACAGATAAAAAATGCACTCTTAAAATCTAAGAATGCAGCATCCATGGGACCAGATTACATCCCAGGCTGTGTACTACATGAACTACAAAATGAACTGGCACCTCACTTAAGTGTCATGTTTAATCATAGCCTCACCTCAGGCTTCATGCCTACTGAGTGGTGCACAGCTACAGTTATCCCACTCCACAAGGGGGGGATCCACCTTGGATCCTGGGAACTACTGCCTCATCAGTCTGACGAGCCTAATCTCCAAGGCCATGGAATGTATTACCATGGAACTTATAAACAAAGACATTGGCAACCTTGAAACAGTGGACCCCACGCAGTTTGGGTTCGCGAAGGGCCGATCTGGTCTCCTGAACTTGATTCACTTCTTCGAATCAGTCTCCAGAGCCATGGACAAGGGTAAGATGGTCCACACAGCCTATCTGGTACTTGCCAAGGCCTTTCGACACCATCCCCCACTCTGGAATCATAGATAAACTTAGTAAGCTGGACATTAATCCCTACAGCACTCGATGGGTTGCCAACTGGCTTACTGACAGAACCCAGACTGTAAAAGTAGCCGACTCCAAATTCAGATCCAGACAAGTGACAAGTGGAGTACATCAGGGTTCAGTCCTGGGACCACTCTTGTTTGGCATCTACTTCTCTGAAGTACAGGCCAACACTAAGGGACTCTGGCTAACAAAGTTCACAGATGACTGCAAACTGGGAGCCATTACTGAATCCCCAAATGATGTGGATATTCTACAAAAGGGCCTTACAGAAACAGATGCTTGATGCCAGAGCCATGGGCTCAAGCTCAATGCCAAGAAATGTATAGTTATCCTCTTTGGGAAAAAACATGTACCCATGAATTACCCTATAGGTGGCAGTACACTAAACACCGAAAGTGTGATAAGAGACTTAAGGACATAGGTGGACAGTGGTCCCACCTTTGATAACCACATCATCACAACATTCAGGAAATCCTTCTATGTGGCACACCTCATCACTAAGGGCTTTTAATCCAGAAAAAAGGAGGTCATTGTCCCACTGTACTCATCCCTCATTAGACCCATTATAGAATACAACACCCTGTTTGATATGTATCTCTCAAGACATCTGCAACAACTGGAAAGGCCACAGAAATACCTCACTAAAAGAATCACAGGCCTAAAGCAGATGCTCTATGCTGACTGTCTAAGCAAACTCTACCTATACTCTGTCACATATCGGCTACTCAGAGGAGATCTCTGCTTAACATACAAGGCCATGTCACGCCCAGAGCTGTTGGACATGCTACACTTAAAGAAATCACACCCCTCAGAGACACATGCTCCAGGGATCAAACCTTGTCGTCACAATGAACAAAATATGCTGGAGGGATAGGTTCCTGAGCAGAGACTCCCCAGACTCTGGAACAGACTACCCATATATGTCAAGCAGAGTGCCTCTTTGGCCGTCTTCAAGAAAGAACCTTGATGATTGGATGGGAGATAGAAAATTCACCCCGGGATCATGTCAGTTACCATGCTAGACAGGGGTCCAGGGAAGTAAATACTGTGGGAAGAAATAGCCAGGGAATTGTTATGGCTAGGCTTGTACAGGTCCTAGGGGAAAATAGCCTAGTACCAACCATTGAACCTATGAAAGCTTATTAACAGATTAATAAGCATTCCAGAATGCTTAGATTTGAACACCTGCTAGGTTCAGATGACCGAGGCAATTGTCCAGGATTTTGTAAGAAAGGCAGATATAAGAGAATTAGCTGCTATAAAACTATATGCTGTCAACAGAATAGCTCTGAAAAAGAGGGTTATATAGACCAGTAATTCTAAGATTTTCTTCTTTATCTGACAAAAATTTGGGAATGTCTACTGCTATCAAATATAGAAATGTACAATTTAATCATAATGCTATGTGTTTTTTTTTTCTTCAAGATCTCCCTTTGGATGTTCTGCAGGAAAGTGGAGCATTCACAGATATAGCAAGATTTTTGTGAGCAAAAGGATAAAATCGATGTTCATATTTTTTGCCATTTTACAAATAAATAATAAAAAACTGAACCTTAAATTTAGTACACTAGAAGAAGAAGCTCATCAAGAATTATATGTTATTAGTTTTTAGCAATAGATCCCAAATGGGGAAATTTTGGACTCTATATGGCTGTTCACCCCCCCCCCCGTGGGGTTGTATGTGAAGGGGTGTATTACATCAGGTAGCAAGGCATTTTCATTTTATATTATTCTTTTTCTAGAACATCAAAGGAACAGAATGTATATAAAATGGTACTAATTAATAAGAATTGTTTCTTTTTAATGATAAGATTAGAAAGCATGTGAAATGGGGTCATATTATACAATTTAGAAAGCATTTAATGACAGATATTGTCTGCTTGTAATTACATTTAGCTAAAAGTAACAATTTGGCACTGACAAAAGTAAAAATGGTTTACAAATATTATTATAAACTCAACTAAAAAATTTAAATGTGCAGCAATTTTGATCTGTTCTGAGAATTGTAGAGCTCTCCAGGTTTATAAAGATGAGGAGGCACAGAATGCATTAACTTACTGTTTCAGATCTATTTTATAACTGTTGGCTCTATTTATGCTCTTTTTGTGACTTATGAACAACTTGTTCAAGATCTTGATGATGGGTTGTAACAATTACACCCAGAAACATTGTTTTAGCAGAAGATTTTAATATTAATTGTGATAGAGCATTAAGGAGATCACATACTTTCAAGTTGAGCAATTTGATAGATCACTATACTTTAACGGATTTATGAGAATATAAAAATCATGATATTGATGGCTGTACTTTTTTGATAAGAAAAAAATGGTAAAGCTTCTAAACAATATTACTTTTTGTTTCAGCAAAGTTATGCTTCAATATAAAGGTATTCATTTTTATTCAAGGTTGTCAAACCATTCAACACTTACTATTGACTTAGAGTTAAAAAGATTACATAAGACAAATGCCTTATTTATTAAGAGCTATATATTCTTATTACATGTCTATTCAGGATACACAGCTATTTTTCAACAGAGAATAATATAAATGGGAATTTTCCTGTAGTTTGGTGGTCTTTTAAAACCTTCACAATATTTTTGTATAAGATTACTATTCAGCAAAGAAGACATAAAAGAACTGCTCTTGATAAAATGCTTGATCAGCTACTGATATTAGACTTTATAAAGTCAGTCTATTAGGATATGTAATCAACATGCAAAAGTAAGTTTTGTTATTACTTCTATAACTCAATGTATGGGCAGTAAAGAGAAAAAAACAGTAAAATATGTTCATGATGATCTTTTTTTTTTCAAGAAAGAATTTCTTTCTAACTTAAAATAAAAATGTATCTGCAGTATTAAGAACGATGCAATGATATTAAATGACCTAGGAAAGACTGCACAGGAATTTGATAAATTTTATCAAATATTTATTAATCTTCACATTTTATAAAGTATGATATGATGGTTGAATTTGTTGAACATAATTTGGGTCAAATTGCTCAAACTAAATTTGATATACAATTGGCTAAAATTTTGAGAAATTCTATTCTCTCATTGGCAGATAAAACAGCTGTCAGTCTAGAGTCAATGTCAATAAAGTTTTTTAGATTTTTATATGTAAAACTGTGCTATATTTACAGAAACATATTTTTAGTTTATCCGAATTTCAAGATGATATTGGCCCATTCTTTTCTTAAGTAAAAATGTGTTTGATTACAAAACTAGATATGGATAGGATGGGTATTTGCAATTATGGTACAATTTCTCTTTTAAATTCTGATTATAAAATAATTGCTAAGAATTTGAATAATTTATGTTTGGATAAGATCATCAATTACATTTTGCCTTTTCAGCTTTGTGTTTTACCAAATTGATCTATTTTATTCCCTGTCAACAAATTCAATCATCCATTCTTTATATTCATTATGAATAAAAACAAAAAGAACTTGGTGTCAGGAATTGCATTATGTTTGATAGATACTCATAATGCTTTCAATTTAGTCAACAGGGATTATCTTTCTTAATTTTAAAACATGTTGGACTTCTGCAAAATATGCTCAATTTAATTAAAGCTTTATTTTTGAGAGCAAACTATATTTTTCAATAAATGGTATTAGTACACATATCAAAAATCAATGAGCAGGTATGAGAGGGGGTTGTCCTTTATCACCCACATCATTCCTTTTTATAATTAATCCTATAATTTATTCAGTTTGCTCAAATAAATATATTATTCCCCAGAAACTTAAATTTCTGTTAAGATTTTAGCTTAGGCAGACAATTTCCCCCGGATTTACTAATCTTCTGTGCAGGACTAATCTAGTCCTGCACAGAAGTGGCAGTTTAAGAGGAGGACGGCAGCACACCATGCATATTAATGAAGGCACGCTGCCTGAACTCCTAATGCTACACAGAGCGTAGACGAGTGCAGGGGGGTGTCTGAGAGCAGAGCTCTCAGAATAAACACGCCCCTGCAAAGTAGAACAGAAGAATGCATAAATAAATGAGCGAGACCACTCATAGATGTCTGCATATCCCCACCAACAGTCCCCATGAGTTCAACAGCAACAGTACATTTAAATAAAATGCAGAAACCCTATTATTTATTTATTTTTAAAACCCCGAGTAAAGCTAACCGTAGGTGCACAGGTTTGCCCATTGCTTAGCTACTGTTAAAGCAGCTGAAAAGGTTGAAAAGGATAACAAGGAATATATATATACATGAAACAGCACAGCAATAGTGTAGTGGTTAGAGCATCCACCTAACAAACAGGCATTCCCGGTTCGAGTCCCACTGCAGCACAAATCATTTTCCATGGGAAATCTGTATATGAACATAATTTTACATCGTTTTGATGTATAACCTACATAATAACATTTAAATGTGAACTGGAGTACTGCATTAAATGCACACGTGAAGTGTCAGTGTCATAATGAATAAGGAACTAGTAAGCAGGTATAAGCAAAAATAAGCAGTAGTAAGCGTGTTTAAGTTCATTTGCATGGGGGAAGCATTGCCTACACAGATTAAGTGAAGTAGAAGCTGAGTGTGAGAAACTGTAACTGGAGGTTAACAGTACTTATCATCGCGCAAACTCTCAGAAACCCGCTTATAACTGCTTTAAAGTGCCTTAATCACTCTGGATCCAACAGCCCATGTTCTGCCCAGCAAAAAAATAAACTACTTCTGCAAGGCTCAAACCCAGAACACTCTACACCATAGTCACAGTAGTTAACCACTAAGCCATCATAGCAATAGATATGAATGAGGTATCAGCAAACTAATCCTCACCACAGGAAAATCAAACCAAACATGTGAACTGAATCTATGTACAGTGTGAAGTGATATAACCTGCTACATAACACAGATATGTGTACTGGAGTACTGCAGTAAGCATATATTTGAGGTGTTAGTGCAATAAAGTGTAGAAGCCCCAGGTCCCCATACAGTGTATATACACATGAATCACAGATACCAGACACATATATAACCTGTAATGAAGAATAAATCATTGCCAAATGGCAAATATAGTAAAAATCCACTATGAAGCAATGCTAACTGCAGCACAGCTCATGTTAGTAAGTGTAAGCAATGTGTAGGGGAGCCAATTCAATCTGGCTAGTGGTATACCTCTTTAAGAGCGCCAACCTTTTGTAAGCAGGTGTGCCCATAGCTTAGCCTTTTCAGAACTTGTCAATCATGGCAAAGTGTGGAAAAATGGACGTATTTAAACCCCACAGGTGGAAATACATCGCATAACTGGTTGTAGCTTCCTACTGCAGGAAGAATGGCTGGTTTGGGTGAAGGCATTCGATTCAGAGCACAGTGCTAGGGCAACCAGGAGTCTAAATTCATGGTATGGCTCCTGGTAAGCCACCATGATCAGAGACAACTGCAGGGCCAGTACCAGGGCTCGCAGTACAAAATGGAGGCTGAGGACAGTCTCGCCCGTGACCTCACCAGTGCCACATGTATTCCCCCAGACTGGTGAGCAGGTCAGGCACCACCATGCTGACCTGAAGCGGTGGAGGGGGGATGTTCTGGAACAGTGGATCCAGGAGTCTCGGCAGATGGCCAATGCCCCAGGACTGAGTAAGTACATATTCTACTAAGTAGTAAATAATTGCCTATCTTGTGTATACTATGGATAGATATGGCTAAATATCAGTGCGTTTCTCTGACAGCTGCAGACGAGCAGGCTTTAAACCAGCAAGCCCATGATGGTAGGCTGCAAAGGCTGCATCGTGAGGCAGGTTAGTAATCAGTCTGCATGTACTGTCATAACAAAGAATATAAGAGCCTTAGAAAGTGTTGTACCAGTAAAAATAAATGTTAGTAGTCTGTGAATAAAGATAGAACCCTTGGAGTGCTTCTGTTTACTCTTCTCTCATATGTTTGTGATCTGTTCCATACTATAAATAGTACTGTTCTATCTTAAGTAGTGTCACCCACACCATGGTATGCAGATAAATTGGGTATGACATCCTGCATAACAATGTTGAAAGTGCCAAGAGGTCAGTCATACTGTACTAGTTAGGGAGACTTAGATAGAAAACAGTCGAAAGCTTTGCATCAATTCCCTGATAGCACAGTGTACTGTGGTGTTAGCAATACTTTTTTGTCACACACAGCAGGGGTTCGAATCCTACTCCTGGGAGTGCTACTAAGTTGTATACATAATCATACCCCACAACTATACAGACTGTGATACAATGTTCAGATAGAAAGTTGTATGCATAATTACACCCAACAGCTGTACAGAATTTGCTTGAATGTTCAAATTGTAGGTTGTATGCATATTTATATCCTGCAACTGTTCCAATCTGTCAAGCATGTCCAGATAAATGGCCCATATCACCAGCTTGGTACCCTGTTCCCCTGAAAATTCAGTGTGATGATCCAAGAAATGTATGTAGCTGTCAATGACAAATAACTGATCATCAAACCTGTACATAGTCAGAGAATGTATATGAAAACAAACCTGTCAGTCTAGCACCTCACTCAAAGTGTATGACAGCAATTCTCAACATATGTTGCATTAACACCTGAAGCCTGTCACGCCTGTATGTAAGACACAGGTCAAGCTATAAACATACAAGTGTACAATATAAGGCCATTGTGTAGTATAATAATACATGTAAGGGAAAGATCACTGCAGTGACTAAGAATATTGTGAAAACTACAAAGATATATTAGTTAATTGAACCCTCTCTCTCACCCCTACCATATGTGCATAATAACCCAATGACACTCCTCAACTGGTATGTGTACACTCCAAACTTTTTTGGGACATATGTCCTAATGGTTTATAAATATTCACATTTGTTTCTATGCATGTGCCATGTTAAAATACACCCATATTGGTGGCCTGTTGCCATCAATGAAACCCACATGCTCCTGTAATGGCCACTGTTGTTCCATATATGCATGTGTTCTGCTTGAACTGCAACTATGTTAAATATGGTGTGTTGGGTAATGGGAATACCTATGCATGCTGTTATAACTAATCCTGAATGCTATTGACTGTTACTAACCCATATCTGCCATAAACCTGTGACAACACAGCTCATATGGGAAGGCCGGTCCCAGTGGACCCACCTGTCCCACCTCAGCTGGCCATGGCACTAGGCACCAGCACATCTGGGGCCCAGCCTGGGACCTCCTCCTCTGTGGGCCCTGTGCCACCTTCAGGAGGAACCACTGCAGGGGATGGAGCTTGCCCCCCCCTCGGAGCTGGCGTTGAGGGGAACCTGTCACCCATCAACAGGTCCAGGCCATGGTGCATAGGGAGCTTGATCTGGAGTATCGAGAGTGGCTACACCAGCTTGAGGGCCAATTGGCACTATTAGAGGGTGAGCCTGCCCCTCCTACACTGCCCCCAGCACAGCCACCTTTGGGGCCGTGAAGGCACAGTGGTGACTGCCCATGGGAGGGACCTCAGTCCCACTGTTACCAGTTGGGGGCTCATGGGCTTGTGACTTCCAAACACCCCTCCTCATCCAAGGTGTTTACCTCCCACATGTGTCATATACTGGCCCTGTATGCATCTTGTGTGTCTTGTCTGTTAACCTACCCAACCTCACTCCCCAAATATACCTACTACCCTTCCCCAACATCCCACTCTCACCTGAAAAAAAGAAAAAAGGGTAATCTGTTCCCACAAAAAATCACACCCCATACATAGCTGTCCATTTTGCACAAGTGTCCACTGGATACATGTAATCAGGTGTAATTTGCTTCACAATGAATATATGTTGTCCTCACCCCTCTCCCAGGGGTTTGAGGGTCCAAATGTATCTGCAAATATAGTGTATATGCACAGCTGTTACTGTCGAAAAAATGGGCAGCTATGGACCTTTCCTATACCCTTCCTGCACATGCCTAGTTATTTTCCCTACTGTCTTTCCCTCTTTGTGCCCTGTTTTTCACCACTGTCCTATCAACCCCTTTTTCTTTTCTTTTAAAGGAATTAGCATGGGGGTAAGCGGCAGTAAGCACTGTTAAGCAGCGGTAAGTGGGTTTGTGTGAGGGTAAGCCATGCCTACACAGGTTGAGAAATTTGAAGCAAACTGTAAGAAAACATAAGCGGAGGTTGGCAGTGCTTACAGTCTCGCAAACCCATGCAGACCAACTTACAACTGCTTAAAAGTGCCGTAATCACTATGTAGCAAATGTCCCTTGTTCTGCCCAACAACAAAATAAACTTCCTCTCCAAGGCTCGAAACTAGGACGCTGCACTCCATACACAAAGTGATTTACCACTAAACTATAGCAGATGTATATAAACTGAATTTTTCACATACATATCATGCAGCACAATCAGTCAAAATTACAGGAAATGTATTAGTATCATACCACACAACCTGTTAATGGAAGAAGACTGGACAAAGTATGCCACACTGTAGGTACAAATAGGGATATATGTCCACTAATGCTCTAATACACTTAAAATGTTGCTAGTTATACAGTTATATGTATTAGAACACATAAGTAGAAGGAGATGAAGTCTGAGACACAAAAGTGTTGGCACTAATTACTGACTTCATTGCTGCGATCATCCATGACAATTGCCAAGTCAATGAGGAACAGGCCAAAATATGAGCCGAACATACATGGACATATAGACAGATATATATCTGTAAATGTAGACAGATAGACATCTTTATGTAGATATATATATTAATGTATGACTCACAAATAATCATATAACATCAATTGTATATAGATACATACATATGTTATATCCATTTAAAGTTGAATATATATATATATATATATATATATATATATATATATATATATATATCTACATATGTTATATGTATTTAAAGTTGAATATATATAT
>NC_056731.1:125835778-125838278 GCF_019279795.1 Protopterus annectens | reverse complement strand
CCAAATGAGAGATTGCTATCAACTTGGGTCCCCAGGTCCCTAATTACTTTTTCTGTACTTAATGGATTACAACCTATGTGGTAATTTGTGGGCACTTTGTTTTTGCCAAAGGGGATGACTATACACTTTTTGGCATTTAGCTTGAGGCCATGGCTCTGGCACCAGTTGTCTGTTTATATGAGGCCCTTTTGGAGAATGCTTGTGTCGGCTGAGAGTCGAATATGGCGCCCAATTTGCAGTCATCTGCGAACTTGGTCAGCCACAGTCCTTCCGTGTTGGCCTGTACCTCCGAGAAATATATACAGAACAAGAGAGGTCCCAGGACTGAGCATTGTGGGACACCACTTGTAACTCGTTTGGAGTCTGACATGGCTCCAGCAATTCTAACCATGTGGGTTCTGTCTTTGAGCCAGTTTGCAATCCATCTAGTGACATAGGGGTTTATATTTAAGCTGGTGAGCTTATCTATAATGCCCGAGTGGGGTATTGTATCGAAGGCTTTTGCGAGGTCCAGGTAGGCTGTGTGGACCACCTTCCCCTCATCAATCACCTTGGTGACTGTTTCAAAGAAATCAACCAGGTTTAAGAGGCAGGATCTGCCCTTAACAAAGCCGAACTGGGTAGGATCCAGTGTCTGTAGGTCCCCAATATCTTTATTTATGAGGTCCCATAATGATCCTTTCCATAGCTTTGCAGACCAAACTAGTCAGTCTTATGGGGCGATAGTTTCCAGGATCCGTTGAGGCACCACCTTTATGGAGAGGGACCACTGTTGCTGTACGTCGCTCTTTGGGCACATATCCTGTAGTAAGGCTGAGATTGAACAGTAGTTTTATGTTTGGGTTTAGCTCTTCTTGGAGTTCGTGTAAGTTGCAGCCCGGGACACCATCTGGTCCCATTGATGCTGTGTTTTATGCTTTGGAGAGGGCGGCTCTTACCTGAGCATCTGAGATGTCATGGGGGCAGCACTCTGCTGCGATAGATATTTGCCCTTTTGGTGGGAGGGAGAGTTTGCGCTGAACCTGTCAGCTAGGATGTTGGCAATGTCTGTGGGTTCAGTGTATTTTTTGTCATTTTGGACTAATTCTGAGCATATCTGGGAATTACCACCCAGGTTCCTAACATAACTAAAGAAAACCTTGTGATTATCCTTAGTGTCCTGTGCAATTTGTCTCGAAGCTGGCCTTAGACAATTTTATGAGTGCCCGTAGTATTTTGCTAATACTGATCAGTGATGCCTTCCCTTTTTGGGATTTTGCTCTATAATTTAGTAGCTTCCTCCTTCTATTGTATAGTTTGTTTATGGCTGGGGTCCACCAGACAGGACATCTGCCATTGGAGGATTGGGTCTTGGTTTTATTTGGGATCGCATGATCCATGCATTCCTGAAGGTGTTCATAGAATGCGTTTATAAAGGATTCTGCGGTCTGGGCCGTATTTTCCACAGGCCCAGGGGCTTTGAAGGATTCTACCTCAGTTTTGAGGAGTGTGAAATTTGCTTTAGAGAAATTTTTCACTGTGGTTTTCTGGGCAGGGGGTGGGGTCGGGATGTGAATATCCAGTGAGATTAGTTTATGGTCTGATCTTACCAGTGAGGGATACACTTCTGGTCTGGAGCATAGAGTCCCCATGTTGGTGATGATCAGGTCCAGTATGTTTTCCCTCTTGTGGGAGTGGTAACAAATTGTTCCATAGCATTTGAGTTTATAAATTCTAGGAATCTTTGGGCTAGGGTGTTGGAGCTAGAGTAATGCTCCCAGTCTATGTTTGGGTAGTTGAAGTCACCCAATATAATGGTGTTTGGAGAGACCTTCATATTTTCCAGTATTCTCAGGAAGGCTGAGTGGGGTTCCTGGGTTTGGGAGGGTGGTCTGTAGCAGGCTATAAACTGGAAGGCAGTTTTACCCACTGTTAGTTGCATATGGATAGTCTCTGATGCTTCGTGCTTTGCCACCAACCTGGAGGTGTGGGTATCTTTGATGAATATCGATACTCCCCCTCCTTTTGTGGTTCGGTCCAAGTTTTGGGGCCCAAAAGCATGGTATGAGGTATAACCTGGTAGTGCTGGGGTGCTCTCGGGAGCCCTGAACCAGGTTTCTGTTACTGCACAGATATCAATGTTCTCCATGCTAAGGAGAATTTTGAGTGCGTGCATCTTGAGGTTTATACTTCTGGGATTGAGTAGCATTACTCTTAGTTTCTTATCCCTTGTGATACCTATGGAGGTGGGTTTGTTTTTTGAGCCTTGCCTAAAAAAGGCACTATGGGGGTAGCAAGAGCCTTTGCCAATATCCGAAAGCCCAGGGGTGACAGGTGCAAGCCGTCCCTAGCGAAGTGTCGTGGCTTGCCGAGCATATCATCCCAAACTGACAGGCATTGGATCCCCTTTGAATGACACCAGTACTTAAGCTAATTGTTGAAATTGATCATCTTGTCTTCATATTGTGGCATCATTCTTGGTGAGGGTAAGATGCTACATGTAAGTCATGTCAATATAGGT
>NC_056731.1:125730778-125833278 GCF_019279795.1 Protopterus annectens | reverse complement strand
GGGTGTGTACATATCCAGAATACAAGGGTGGGAAAGCCTGATGACCCATGGGTCGGGACAATTGTATGACATGTGTCCCGTGAAGTGGAGAGTGGGCAGTGTGTAGTGGTGAGTTCAGAACCGACCAGGACCCAGAGTAAGGATGGGTGCTGTAGAGGAGGTGCGGGTGGGGGAACTATGGGTAGCTAGTTATGGGTCTAGCTGTGCAAGTGTTGGCTGATGTGGTCTATATGGAAAGCCCCAGGGATGTAAGCAAATGTGTTTACTGGGCAGAGGCATCTCCCAACGAGCAGCCACACCCACTGTGAGTCTCACTGCAGCAAAGTGTAATCTATATGGCAAGGAACAGAATAACCAGATGTAGATGTATATATGTAGAGGTATGTGTGTGTATATCTACCCATAGCGACATAGAGATAAACCTTTCCCTCTCCATAGTACAAATGTATACATACAGAGACAGAATACATATACATACCCACATATAAATATATACCTATGCAGACACCCATAGACCCATATGTTGTTAGATATATATATATATATATATATATATATATATATATATATATATATATATATATATATATATACACACACATGTATGCATACATATATGGATATATCTGTATATAGTAATGTATATAAATATATATATATATATGTGTGTGTGTGTGTGTGTGTGTGTGTGTGTGTGTGTGTGTGTGTGTGTGTGTGTGTGTGTGTGACTGTAAATATACACATGTAAATAGCTAGGATATGATACAGCAATTAAAAATTACATATGTTCACAGGCCATGCATATGGGAGTGAGGGGTCCAATAAACAAATGTGTAACACGTAGCATCACCCCCTCCCCCCAGCTAGGCCAGTGAGCCATACAGACCCACAATAAAAGTAAACACACCACTGCTTCCCAGTCCACTGGCAGGATACTACCAGTGGGAGAGACCTGCCAGGTCTAATCTTGAAAAAAAGACATTGATGTCCCTTGTGGGACACCCAAAAATTAATGATCATCGGAGTCAGTCCCAGTAATGATTCATCAAACCAGGCTGTAGACATACATGGACCAGTAGGTTGTGCAAGCCTGATAACCCATGGGTCGACACAATGTACGACATGTGTCCTGACACGTGGAGAGTGGACAGTGTGTAGTGGTGTGTTTATACCCCACCTGCACCCAGAGTAAGGATGAGTGCTGTAGGGGAGGGGCAGGTGGGGGAATTATGGGTATGCAATTATGGGCCTAGGCGTGCAGGTGTTGGCAGTCGCAGTAGTATTAGGACTGCCTCGGGGATGTAAGTAATATTCCGAAATGCGCATAGCTGATACCCATACCTCTCAACCCCTAAGAGCAAATCCACTGGACAGGACATAAACCATTGGGGGAACAAATAGGGACCATACCTTTGAACTGTCCCCAATTTCCAGGGACGTCCCTGATTTTGACTCAAATTCTAACTCTGTCCCACTTAGTTCCTCCTAAAACTAGTGACTTTTGAAGGAAAGGTGGTGAATTACATGTAATGAATAATGACAACAATTAAGAGTTATAAACATCATTTTCCTCAGAAAATGTGTATGAATTCATATGCTCTGAGTCTGTCAGTGTGTCAGGTTAATAGCACTAATAATTTAAATGTGTCCCTGATGTTATGACATGTCCCTGATTCAGTTGATTTTTGTCCCCAATCATTTGAGAGGTCTGATAGGGACAGAAAGCACATATTCCACTTACAGCCTTAGAAAGATGATAGAATATTAGGTATGCAGTAGCATGACTCGGCTGAAGGATGTGGGTTCCAAAACCCAAATACTTGTTTGTATTGAAGAGTGTCAGTTCCCATGTATTAGCCAGGCAGGTGCAGACTGTAAGAGGAACACACCAATAATATTAATCAAACTCTGGACAGGCCGCGGATTCCATACAGTTGAACTGCATGCTTTCGCCTAATGGGCAGCCATTCCCAATACTGTAGGCATGTAATCCGATGTAATAGGCATCACAAGGTAATATTGTAGTCCTCACTCCCACCCAGGGGTGTGAGTGTCAGATGCAAACACCAAATGCAGAGTATTTGCAAGTGCAGGAGCAAGCGGGTGTAAGCCTGTTTGGCCACCGGTATGCGAGTATTACACTGGTGAAGCAATGTAGAGACTAACTGAGTGTAAGAAACTGTAACCGGAGGTTAGCATTGCTTAACTCAATGCAAACCCATGCACACCCGCTCACAACTGCTTTAATGTGCTTTAATCACTCCGTATCCAATGACCTTGTTCTGCCCAGCAACAAAATAAATGGCCTCTGCAAGGCTCGAAACCAGGACCCTGCATAAACAGCTAATGTGATTTACTACTAAGCCATGGCAGATATACAGACATCGGATGTTATCACAAATATATCATTCAGCACAGTCATTCAACAGTGTAGGAAATGTATTCCATCATGTAGATGTATGTGTGTGTGTTTATGTCCAGCATATAGATACATACATATATATATATATATATATATATATATATATATATATATATATATATATATATAGATAGATATATCAAGAACATCCCATGTGACAACAAAGCATTACAAAGGAATGAAAAGGGAAACACCAGCAATGCCTGTATTATGTAGTAGTGTTGTCCTATGTAATATCAAGACTCACTCAGACAGACATTTGTCATTAATACAAGCAAACATTTGTACATTGGCCAAATACATCACTCTGTGCATTTTATTTACATTAACACAATGGTTCCTGTCCAATCATTATGTGAGAACAGTACTCTTGCAAGGTGCTGTGTGTGACATCATCATTATGAAAAAAGTAAATGGGGAACCATAGAGAGACCGGTGGTGTTGTGTGTACAATGGGGTCGTCTGCATCACATGCACCTGGAACCTTTAGGAGTCATGTGCATACCAGGATTGTGTGCCTGAGAGACAGGAGTGAGGAAAACTGGAGTATGTTGTGATGCATTTTAAAAGGGTTACATGTGTCCAGTTGACACGTGTGTGAAATGGACAGCTATGTATGGGACAAATGTTGTTTTAGGAACTGGTTGGCATTTGTTTTCCGTAGGGTGAGAGTGGGATGTGGGGGAAGGAGAGTAGGTATGCTTGTGAAGGATAAGTTGGGTAGGATGACAGACAAGAAAGCATACAGGGTCGGTATATTACACATGGGGGGGTACACCTTGAATGGGGAGGGATGTTCTGCAGTCACAAGCCCATGAGGCCCCAGATGGAAACAGTGGGACAGAGGTCCCCAGCCATGGACAGCCACCACTACACCAAAACAGCCGCAAAGGTGGCTGGGCTGGGGGCTGTCTAGGAGGGACAGGCTCACCCTGTAAATGTGACACTCTGCCCTTGAGCTGGCGTATCTGGCCTCGAAACCCCTTATTGAGTCCCCTACCTATCATGTCCGGGACTGTACAACAGCAGACAAGTTCCTGTCTGGACCTGCTCCCAGGGAAAGGAGCAAGCCCCATCCTCAGTGGCAGTTCCACCAGAAGGTGGTGCAGAGTCAACGGAGGTGGAGGTCCAAGGCTGGGCCCCAGATGTGCTGGTGCCCAGGGCCATGGCCAGCTGAAGTGGGACAGAGGTTCTGCCGGGACCTCCAAACCCATACAGCCTATTGTGTTGCAGTTTTAACACGGATATGGCTTAGTAATAGTCAACAGCATTCAGGATTACTTATAACAGCATGCATAGATGTGACCATCAACCCAGCACAACAAATGATATACATTTGCAGAGGGAGCACAGCACATATATATATATATATATATATATATATATATATATATATATATATATATATATATATATATATATATATATATATATATATATATACACTGCATGACATCTGTACAAAGTGTAGAATACTTGTGACTGCAGCTATGAACAGTGGCCCATTACTGGCATGTCACTGAGAACCCCAGACTGTGACTGTCATACCACTGTTTCATGTGATATATGTCCAATCCGGGATGCAATGGCAGTAACTCTCATCACTATCACCATGTACTGACTGCAATCCTCACACTATGCTTCTGCAGTTTACAGATGTGTGCTCAGTGAGTAACACAGGAAAAAAATTGTTCCACACACTGACCAGTCCACAGATTGCCCTACAGATGGTGGTTTCCTCACAAACCGAGCACTGTCTTGTCAGTTTTAAAACATGCAGAATAGCCATTACCACACACAACTTATTAAACTGGCAGTAGTCTCGATGAAGCATAGCTACACTTACATGCTGTAGTTATGTCTGGCACATCACCCTCCTGTCTTTAGGCTATTTTCCACTGTATATGTTGTTTGAGGAACATCCAGATATCATCTGTGATGCCGTTTACCAAACACCAGATCCAGGTTCCACTCACAGCAACTGTCATGGGCAAACACCAACATGATGTTCCTAGCTATTGTACTGTGTTTCCATGTCATTGGCTATGGGAACATCACCACAGCTGTTCCACATGCAATCAGCTACAGGAGGACAGCAATAGGTGCAGAGGCCATCACCTGATCATGACCATCACTTACAAAACACAAGCTGCTGCTGAGCAGGTGCACAACTCCACATCCACCAGAGAGTGTGTGGGAGGGACAGACAGAGGCAAAGTACATCAGAGAAGGGCCAGGAGACTAAAACCTAACCATCGTCTGTCACATACCTACCAGTACAGGGGTTCAAACCCCTGTCTGACTAGTCATTACTATTACAAGTGCATGCAGTTACTCCATGTGCCACAACGCTGACATGTTTGTTTGCTGTAAGAACATGTATGTGTGCTGGTGAGCAACATCTGCAACAGAGATATAGTACACATACATTAGGTGTAGCACACATGACTGTCCACATGAACGGATGTCATTGTCAACACAACCACACTCTCTAAGGGACTCAGACACATTGCCACACTTTGCCAGGCCTACAATTACACTTCCTAACTACTTAGTTTGCCACACTGCAATAATGCACAGGTACTACATGCACCCCAGGGGATATCCGGAGGTTCTATGGGCTAAGGCAAGTGAATGTGTCTGACATCAGTCAGTATGCCATTGGGAGTTATACTGGGTATGACTGTGGTTGGGAGCATCATACCCCACACGCAGACACAAGGTGCCAGTACTGACATGCATATGTGCATTGCTTCATGGGTGTGTAGTGATTGGCTGTGCAAGATGGCTGTACAAGGCTGGGTGAGGGGTAATCCTTGGCATCATGCCACCTGACAATGGTGTGCAGTGTGGTACAGGGGTGTAGTGTCTGCAATGTCCCATACAGATGGGTATTGTATGAACTGTCCTGACATCCTGGTTACCATTGTGTATGGCCATTGCTTTGCAATGCATGCCATGTCTGTGTTTGATAGTTCTTGACATGGACATTGCTTAGTATGTGCACGTCCCACAATAATGTACAGTGACATGTACAAGTGCACCTGGTTTGGCTGGCACATGTTGTGCACACAGACTGTTATCCTCAGATATGCCAATACTAGCCTGGTGTGGCAGGACCTGCTTATAGACAGCAGATTGACCCTGCACATGCATTGATAGTATGATATAGGTATTCCCTTGTGTCAGTGGCATCAGTCCATACAAGGCACGTGTGTAAGGCATTGTATGGCCTCTGTGGATCACATTTGATGGCACCACATATGTTGCAGGCATCCAGTGGGGAACATAGTGAAGGCACATTGTCCACAATTATGTGGCTATTGTACTGCTGGACAGGGTGCCATGCCCTCTGCAGCCCAGTGCAATCACACCATGCCTACTATCTGTCATCAATGTGCAGGGTACTAGCAACATAGCGGGATATTCTAAGCAAGTGTGTTTGTGTATGACACATGAGTTCAGAATGTATTTCGAGGAATAGTAGGGTTGCATACATTGTTCACCAGGCCTTTTGCCAGATGTAGGGTTATGGTTTGCCAACACAGTCCCTTGGCTGATTGACATCTGTACTCCTCGTGAGGTGGACATTGTGACATATAATACGGACAAAAATCTGCTGCCCCACATGTCCAGTGGTTAGACACTCACAGCCACCTCCACACAGGCTCTGACTGTCAAACACACACACACACACACACACACACACACACACACACACACACACACACACACACACACACACACACACACACTCACACTTGCCATGTCTTGGAATAGAACCCCTACTTAACTAGTTTAGCACACTATAGCAATACTCAGTTACAACAAGCACTACGGAGAACATTGGGTTACAGTAGTCAAAGAGGTGCATTTCTAGGTGGGTGACATCAGCAGGATTGCCAAAGGTGGTTTTGTGAATTGTAAAGAGGGTGCATACTATAAAAAGCATTGTTACTTTCTCAGGCAGACACACACACACAGTTGGCCTGTCTTGGAATAAAACCCCTGCCTAACTAGTTTATCACACTACAGCAATACACAGTTACAGCATCCGCTATGGAGAATACTGGGTTACAGTAGTCCTAGAGGTGTATTTCTAGGTGGGTGACATCAGCAGGATTGCCAAAGGTGAGTATGTGAATTGTAAAGAGTGTGCATACTCTAAAAAGCATTGTTTTTTCTCAGGCAGACAGACAGACACACACACGCACACACACACACACACACACACACACACACACACACACACACACACACACACAGTTGGCGTGTCTGGGATTAGAACACATACAAAAATAGTTTAACACACTATAGCATTGCACAGTTTCAGCACATGCCTTGGAGATTACTGGGTTACAGCAGTCCCAGAGGTGTATTTGTAGGTGGGTTACATCAGCAAGATTGCCAAAGAAGGGCATTTCAAGTGTACCGTGAGTTGTACATGTCTGTTACCTGCATGTACCCGCTGCTTACTGTCACGAAAATACATTTACACTTGCTTTCAACTGTCTTATGCATTCCTAATTGACAGTATCAACAAGGCTTGCAGGTCTTGAACTCTGGACCATGTGGTCACTGGACGTACCACTAAGCCATCTGGGTTGTATACATGTTGCATGGAGTTTATAATGCACATCTTACTACAGGTATTCCACAGTACTGAAAACAAATGGGACAGTCACTTTGTGTACATATTGACAGTACCCTTGAATGTACTGTACTCTGTGAAATAACAAAGACAAGTCTACATCTGTACAACTGTCATAACTACACATACACACACACACACACACACACACACACACACACACACACACACACACACACATGTCTGAACACCCTTTGTGACACAGAAGGGTTCCAAAGGAACTGACGTGTACACAAAACAGAGGTATCTCTTGTGTTATAACATTTAAATCTTATTCAGTTCACCTGAGAAGGGATGGTTGTTGTGTATATGGAGTTTGGGGTGGGGAATGATGGCTAATGTAATCTACCCCGGGGATTGTGGAGTTAAGGTGGGGGAATGATGGGTATGGCCTTACACCCCAGCGACCACTTCTGTGTCACTGCTCGACAGTGGCACAGGAAAATAACATACCCAACTGTAGTCATGCTTGACTGTGTATTCTTTACCATTCCTAACTAGGTAATACTTTGTAGACACCAGTCACCACATATGGCTACCATGGTGTGCTAAAAGACATTAGGCATGTGCATGCCTGGCTACAGGGTAGTCACACAAAAACATGCACACACATGCCAGTATTGTGCATACACGTCTTGCCTATGTAAAGGTAACTAGTACAGTGGTATGCAGTTGGGGTATGTGCCACAGAACACATACAATTACACTTACTCTGATTCCACTTCTGAGCTGGGTGACATCACAGGACTGATTACTTGCAGTGGGAAGGGGGGAAGAGAGAGGTGTAGCAGTTGACAAGGATAAAGGCCAGTGCAAAAGGTGGTATCTCTTTGGAATGTAGCAAAACCCACTGTCATGACAGGATGCAGACACAAATACACAAACACAACCACTTGCTGACACCCACACTCAGATATTTTTCAACACACACACCCCGGCATTTGGTGAGACACACACACACACACACACACACACACACACACACACACACACACACACACACACACACAGACACACACACACACACACAGACACACACAGATGCCAGTGGTGGGATCAGAACTCTTGCCTATCTACAGATCACTATTACAGTACTATGCTTTTATAAGACATGCCACAGAGATTACACATTCCAAGGTAGTCAGAATGCCCTTCTAAGATTGAGGACAACAACAGGGAGACTGACAGTCACGAAGTACATAGCTGTAAACCTGTGTGTTTAAAGGAGGTGTCCATTACAACCTGTATGCACAAACAAGACACATAATCTGCAGGTAGTACATAGGTAGACCTGAGAGGTATAGTTGTAGCACAACAGGAACCTGAACTGGAGTATGCCCATCTGTGGAATGGACAACTACTATCACTATACAGGGTTACAGTGGGCATGCTCATACACTTAGTAGCACAGGGCCATTTGGGATGCACTATGACTACAACTACACAAGGTTATACTGAGCATGCTCATACACTTAGTAACAAAGGGCTTGTTGGATGCACTGACTCACATTACACAAGGTGACAGTGGGTACGCTCATACACTTAGTAGCACAGGGCTGTTTGGGATGCACTCCGATTCTAACTACAGAAGGCCACAGTGTGCATGCTCATACACTTACATTTACAGAACATGTTGTAATGGACTCCTATTGTAAACACACAGGTTTACAGCTATGTACATCTTACCTGTCAGTATATACATATATATATATATATATATATATATATATATATATATATATATATATATATATATATATATATATATATATATATATATGCACATCATACTGGTTTACTACCTGATACCTGTATGTGGCCCATAAATTATATATCTGTGTCTGTGCTGTGTGATACACATGCATACATGTACATGAAGTACTGACATATATATGTTAAGTATACACATTCATGCATGTGTAGATGTGACAGAAAATAGGTTACCTGGGACACACAGGCGGATGCTACCTACAGCATGTGTCACACATCTTGCTGCCCTGAATGGCATACATTGATAGCAGGTTGTGGACAGTTGCATTATACGTGGAACAGTGGCATGTGCAAGCATAATGTGTGAGCCGTGGTACTGAGGTGCAGGTGTCAAGATGACCTCTCCCGGCTGTGTTAGTAGTTGTCATTATTAGCAGGACTGCTACCTTAAGTATATCTCACATTGGTCATATGCACAATTTCTGCTGCTGTCCATCACCTTACATGAGTCATTTTCTACCAAGCACATTACTGCCATCGCAGCGATGTCATGGTACGAGTGGCAACTGGTAGACCAAAACAATGAGCCAATGTCCTGTTGTTATTATGAGGTTGCCCAGTGTCTGTCAGTCTGGGCTGTCATGACTGAAAGACAAGCCTTTGACACAGAGCACATGCATCCATGTTTCATGTGTGTGTGGATAATACCTAGGTCGCATTTACCCATATAGCCACATTCCAAGGCAAATGTACTACACACAGAAGTAACACCCTGACACCTACAAGACAATTGCATTGGATGCTTATGCTAACCAGTGCTAGATGTGTGGCTTTAGTAATCCAGTTGCTCACTGTAGAAACTAAAATGGGGAATACTGACATCTGTGCAGTGAGGAACACCTGGCTGAAGGCTCTGTAGTGCACAATTGCACTACCACCATATAACTCAGATCCAGACATGTGGGCCATAACAGTGGTATAGACCATTCCAGGTGGTGGTGTCCACATATTCATAAAGGCTACTCACATGTAAAGACCACTACTCTGACATAAATCATCACAGATGAGTCAGGTACAGGTGACAGTGGCAAATGCTGCATTTTAGGTTGTATCCTCATATACATCCACCACCTTGTCCCCAGACTACCAACATACATCCATATGTGGTATGACATAGTACGGTAGACCAGATAACCTTCAATTTGTGGACAGTACCTATGCCTACATCAACTGTGCAAAGTACCCATGTACAGACACAGCTGCATAATGTGCTATGCAATGCAATAATACCACTGTTTGTAACCAGCTCAGTTGTACACATACCAGGGTCCCTAGGATGTTGTCAGCATTAACACAGTTGACTGTTGCTGTACACTAGTAAACAACACCCTCATGGTTGGATATGACCTAACTGTACCAGCCCTGGATATGTACATCCCACACTCATGCAACATAAATTACATTACCATAGCTTTCGTTATCCTTTCTACATACAGATGGCTACAGTCATTACACACATGCACATGGCAGATAGCATGCTAACAGTACATAAGGTTTAATATCTATGTTAACAGAGGTAATATTCCCTCTCTACTGGTCACCCATGACACCTATCATATCATACAACACCCCATGTGTCATGTATGTCATTAGACATGTCCACCTAATGCAATGCCTACAAACATACCCAAATAACAGGATCATAGGACCTACACAAGGCCTGTATCAACAGACTCAGGGAAATTCAGGTCTGCTCTCTATGTTCCTGAGTAGTCACAGGTGATATGTTCATGACATGTACAGGCATGTGTGGCCACAGCTCCTACATATACCCCATGTCAACAATTGCAAGCCATGCATGCTGTGTGCTGTCTGGACATTAGCCTTAGTACCAAAATAGCCAGTACGTGCTGGGGTGAGATGTTTACAAGCCACAGACCTTGCACATGCTTGAATGAGTGTACTGCCTAGCTCTAACAGAGCACATTGCTTGCACTCTTCCAGTAAACATGAGGTGTGTGTGGCAAATATGATGTGTTCTCCTTTGATCATTACAGTGCCCTGGCTTCACCATGGCACTATTAAGTAACAGTTTGTAGGAGTATGACATGGAATAATGCTGTGTGTGTCTTACTGATATGTGCTGTTGTCTACCACCATACCACTCTTTTACCTCCTCCCCGCTCCAGGTAACTATACCTGTGATGTCACCCACTATGGATGTGATGGCTCTGAGCACAGTAGCTTACTACACAGCTATCATGCTCTTGGATCATTAGAACAGTAAACATAATTGAAACACGGGAGATTATAACTGTGATGTGGAAGCTACAAAGTGCATGCAGGTATTGTCATACTGACCTGTGGGTAGTCAACATGTACATATGGGACACTAACCGCAAACACCGACATCCCCCGGCACATGCAACTACACCTGAAAGAGGAAGGCAGAACATCAAGATCAACATGCTGTTAGTGTTGTTACACATGATACATACTGTCAAATGTACAAAATGCATTCTAAAACTGTAATACATGGTATGTCTGCTGCCTGTCAACACTACTCAAAAATATGAATCTACAATTGTCTACCTAGTATGTTCATCCTATGCATCAGACCATATGAGCATGTCCCTGCACCGATCGTGTGGATGACAGGGATGTGGCACAGGCATCATCATATGCACAGGGTGATAATGTTTGCCAGAGGCCTAGGCTGTGCCATTGGATGACATCATGCATGGGTGTTAGGGCCTGTGATATCACTGAGCATGTGTGGATGTTATGTGTGTGTGTGTTGAGGTGCCCTACATTTGTTTCCAGTGTGTGTGTGTGTGTGTGTGTGTGTGTGTGTGTGTGTGTATGCATGCACAGGTCTGGCATGTGGCTGGCCTACACAGGGGTATTATTGACAGCTGCAGACTGTACAAGGCAGGTTTCACAGTTCACGATGTCTGTCCATGGCCACGTGACCTGCGCCTGCCAGGGGTTGCATGGGCACTACCAGGCAGAAGTCCAGATTGGGTACTGTCTGATGACACATGCCCACTGGAATCATGTCCCTGTTGGGACCGTCCAGGGCCATGTGCACATGGGCTGCTGTGTACTGGTGTGGACTGCACAGCACCAGCTGCACTGCTGCAGCTACTGCCACTATGGGAGCAGGCATGTTCAGTAGCATGTTCACGTAGACCTTCAACAGGTGATGTAGCTTACCTACGTCCAAGTGCCTGATGCCTCACTCCCACCCAATGTTCCAGCACAGACATTCCCTGCTCAAGGATTGACATGCCACAGTCAAGGACTCCCACCATGTCACCCAATCATCTATCCAAAACATCTGCAAGATGATGGTGAGCATTTGCAAGTGCCTGGATATTGTCAGTTAATGAATAGACAGCAGCCCTCTGAAGCCTCAGACCTTCTCTATTGTGCCATTCAGCACGTGCCTGTGCCTCTATTACAGCCGTAAACATGCATCTGGTGACTCCAGCTGATGTGTTTTGTCTCGCAGGGGCATGTTGGCCAGTGGTCCTCCTACAAGCAGCGCTGGGCACATGCCTCTGTGGGGCATCACCAGTCAGTTGACTGGGATCATGGTGTACAGGCACACCTTCCATAGTCTCCACACTTCCCTGTTCCATGCTACCACCCACCAACTGTCCTTCCTCTATGGCCAGTGGTGATGGGGTATGTGTAGGCAGGGGAACTGTGTGTGAGGATTAGGGGGATACAGGTGGAATGGCAACCAATGGCACATGTTCAGCCCTGACAACCCTGCCTGTGCCTTAATCATACCTATCATCATCACTGCTAGAGTCTGTGGGGACACTAACATATCTTAATAAATCAGAAAACCTTCCACCGCATCCCAGTATTATTTAATACTAAAATCCCATTTTCTGCCTATGCGGACAACTTAAACATTTATTATTCCCTTCCTAGTTCAGATATTGGGAAAATCATAACATCAGTAGATACCTTCTCCAAGTTTTCCAACTACAAAATGAATCTGGAAAAATCTTTAATCTTCCCTATAAATACCTTCTCGCAATACCCTTTACAAGTTAGACCACAAAATATTAAGATTAAAGAACACCTGCATTACCTAGGAGTCTCGTTTTATCAAGACCCGAATAAATATTACCAGGAGAATATTACTAATCTGTGGGCAACTATACAAAAAGACCTAGACAGGTGGTTACAACTTAAACTCTCATTCTTAGCCAGAATAGCCATTATAAAAATGAATGTACTCCCCAGATTGCTATATGTATTTAATGCAACCAACATTCCGATACAGAGCAAATTATTTAAAAATGTACAAAAAGAACTTTCTAAATTCTTGCGGAACCCCAAATCCGTAAGAACTGGTTACCAAAAATTAGCATACCCAAAAGAGAAAGGAGGACTGGGCCTACCTGATCTGAAATTATACTATGAAATAATTAATTGTGGCAGGATAATTAATACTGCGGTATACCCCAAAGATTCCTCAAAGTGGTACCTGACATGGGTGAAATTATATCACAACTATATTAGGGCACTACATTTTAACCTGAAAGCTCTTCCCTTCCTGACTAAAGATAATAGGAAGAAATACAAGATACATAAGGACCTAAAAGAAAAAATTATAATTATACAAAAACTATTTGAATCACTGAATTTAGTTTTTGCCTTTATGACCCTGCAACCTATACATCTTAACCCGAATCTTAGGTTGAATAAAAATATGATTAACCTGGACCAGTATCCTTTATTGAGGGATAAATCTATTGCAGACTTTCTCCCATACAAACAAGACTCAGCAATTACCATGAGAAACAAACTAAATCTCCAAGCAAAATACACAACCATATTAAGACAAATAAAAGAACTCAGTTATAAGTTCTTAGATGATCATACTCTTTCCTCTACAGATATTTCCACCTGTAAAACCCTCTGGGACTGGTTTCACCATAAAACAAAAGATTTCAAGCGTCTATAAGCTTATTATAACTATGAAATACAATAAAGAATGTATACATTCTAACTACTCGACGAAACAAGACCCATTGATCACAATCAATATAATAGCCCAAGCAGTACGAACATATTCCAAATATATCCCCCTCAAAAAACTAAAATATACACAACTTATGCTGTTAAATGATGCCTATCTTACACCCTCAATCTTAAACAAAATGTACCATAACACACCAGCAAATTGTGAATACTGCCCTACACAGGTAGCGGACCTTATACATATATTTTGGAGCTGCAAATGCTCGTACAAGCTTTGGTGTGCTTTATGGGTCCAGCTAGAAAAATTGGGATACTAGAAAACAACTTTATCATGGAAATTTACTCTCTCCTACACACACCCCCAGGGATGAATAAGGGTCAAATACATATTCTTGTAACTCTTTTTATGTTCATGAAGTACTATATCACACTGAATTGGAAAAATAGGATGGCTTTATCCTGGGAAGGGTATAAATAGTTAGCCAGAAAGCAATTATTTGCACATAAGTATTTTTTGTATTCAATGACTCAACAGCCCGAACATAAGGATTTCTGGAAATTATTATTTGACCATATTTTACTGTAATGTTGCATATGATGTAGATAGGATAATTCTATTTGAGTAAAGATGAGATATGTATAGAGTTATATAGTTCTATAGTATGTAGTAGATTTTAGTTATGTATTTTTTTTTTTAAAAGGAGTGTATGTTATGTAAAATGTATGAATCCAATAAAGAGAAGTTACAAAAAAAAGTAGCATGCATTTTTTTCTGATGGATATAAAGTCTGAAACTGTTATGTCTGCCATAAGTAATGGCAATTCTCAGTGATTTGTCAGAAAATACATACACACATTTTATGAGAAACAGAACAAAATATGAGGCAAAAATCTTAACTTTCTAAAAATCCAGACACTTCAGATGTATGAATGAAACAGATGTAGCACAACATCCAGGTAGATTTAAGCAGAAGTATATTTACATCCACTCCGTAATATTTAATGCAGGAAAATGCTCACTTCAGTTCAAAAGTATAATACAGCTCTGATCTGCAGCAGTACATCTGGGAAGAAAAAAAGCTTGTCAACTAAATTTCCAAAAACTTTGCAACTTGCTAGTACAAGGAAGTAAAGGACTGAAAGTGAATCCTGCCCAACTCAGCTACAAATTGTCATCCTGTTGTAGAGCTAGACGCATGCAGAAAAAAAATCCCTTACAAAATAAAGACAGCTGCAACATTAGTAAAAAGGGAAAGAAAATCTAAAGTCTACAAAAAAAAATCTTACCACCCTACAAGCCCATCTCCTGGTGTCAGCAATGGCAATCTACCAATTGCATGAGCTGTACCAATGTAAGACAAGGGAAAGCCACATCAAAGAACCAGGAAGTCAATTTGATTTCTTGTGACTTTTCCCTACCTTCCGAATAGTGACAAATGACCACTTAACACCCTGCAATTGACAGGGGTGAAACAAAAGAAAGCATGCAAATGCCCAATGTGCTGCAAATTGCTTTGCAGTCTCAATCAAGGCATTCTGTGCAGTGCACAATCATTTTTTCATCACTATTTTAAAACTGTGATGTCTTTCCCGTGGGCAGGGGTGCCGGAAGCTACTGAAGGCTGGGGAACACAGGGCAACAAAGGCAGCTAGTGGTCTAAAACTGCAGTTTATTTATTTATTTAGTTTTAAAATTGTATATATTACCATAGAACCGAAGCATATGTGTGATATGAATGAGCTATGTATATAATGGCAATATGAATTGCATAAAGGATAACTGCACAAAAAATTTAAGCAAAATTACAAATGAATGTTGAACCTGTTTGGTGTGTGATCATGTAGTAATAACAGAACTGCCTATGTAAAACACCACTTCGGGCTATCCATTCCTTTAGCCCACTTTAAAGCCTGTATTTGAAGCCTACTTCCACTGTAATGGAAGCATATGCAGTCGGAAGTATATTGCGCAGAACAGTATGTATATGTATGTGTATGTATGTATACAACATACTGTTTTGGAGGAGTGAGGGTGGGGTGGGACATTGCATGTTTGCAGGACATCTACATCTCATTTTTGACCTGTCTACGTCTTCCATGTCATCCAGAATAGTTATCCCCTCTGACATCACAAAGTACGAGTATGACCTAAGTGGCCGATGTATTGCTTCAGAAAATGGCACCAGAGTCAAAAGAACTGGATCATGGTCAAATGTGGCCCCAAGCAGGGTAATAAACCAGGTCCCCATCAGTCATACCAGTATCACATTATGTGTCTGTCTCTCCCCAGTTACCAAATAACACTTTTCAAACATAGAAGTTTACATACTGTTTTACAAATACATGCGTCTGGGGCATTTCTCCCAGGGCCTCTGGTGAAAATCGGCTTTGCTCCAAGTTAGACTTTCCAGTTAAACAAATGTTAAATAAATAAATAAAATTCTTTGTCCAGTTCGATTCTCAGCCAGAGCGTCTTCTGCGTGGAGACATGCGTGAATGGGCTTACCTTCGTTGGAGGTTGTGCATCAGGGCTGGCAACTCGGCACGTAAAAAGCAACTGCCAATCATTAGCGGACCGGAGTTCCGCTGTGGCGACCCCTAACCGGGAAAAGCCGAAAGACGCAATAACTTTTACCATTATCACAGATATCTGGATTTCATTTAAATCTTTTGTTTAAAATATTACAGCAAAAACACTAACAGGCCTTTTCTAACCAAAACAAAGCACTCTCACATTGAAAACAGACTTAGCATGAGAAACAGTAAATGTCTAGACTCTCTTATCTTGAAATCAGTGATGACTGAAAATTCATCTGGCAACCCATTAAACTACAACAGACATACTGAGATTCACAGTCAAATTGCTTACAGTGAAGAAATAATTAGCAGCTATGTGAAGTGTGCAGGAACTGACAAATGTGTAATGCATTTGCTAACAGTCTGATAAACCCAAGTGTCACTTTTCAGGGATAGCCCAGAAACACTGGCAAAATGGCTTGGTCAAAGTCACACAATAGACAAATGAAGGCAGAGGGAATCAAACCCTGCACTATAGGAAACAGCTCTAACAGCTCACAGCCGTACTCATCTAAGTAGCAGACACATTGCTGTATTCAAACAAAATGAATTTCACAATGCATGCCTGCAAAAAACAAGCAAAATTAAAATGTATTCAAGTTAAAATTAAACTCATTCAGTCCTATTTATTCACAGCCATATAATAAACACACTATCAACAGTCATCAAAAAAGGAAACCAATGTTCATACCTTAAGAACATGGCTGATAGGATGAAGCTCCTGTTTATTACAATCAAGTCCTTTATTTACCCTATGAATACTCCAAGATGCAGAAACCAAGTATTTGTATACATATATATATATATATATATATATATATATATATATATATATATATATATATATATATATATATATATAAATGTGTGTGTATAGATGTATATGTATATAAATACAGATATACATATTTGTATATCTGTATTTATATGCATATAACACACATACATACGTGTGTGTGTGTGTGTGTGTGTGTGTGTGTGTGTGTGTGTGTGTGTGTGTGTGTGTGTGTGTGTGTGTGTGTGTGTGTGTGTGTGTGTGTGTGTGTGTGTATGTGTGTGTGTATATATATATATATATATATATATATATATATATATATATATATATATACATATATGTGTGCATGTATGTGCATGCAGTTATGTGACATAAAGAAAAAAATAAGCAAACAATCCACCAGTTCTAGCTAATAGGGAAACTAAGATATTTCAAACCCCTTTACAGCCACTCCTTCAAACTACAGTTCTTTAGAAAAATAATTAAGTGAAGTTAGACAAAAAAAAAAATAAAACAAAACAGCATCATGTCTGTTTACTGCCCTACTGCCTAATCAACATTGCCTAAAACTGAACAAAACAAATCAACATAAGCTTCATGGCCACTATTCATCTTTATTAAATTAAGGAACAATTGAATTTGTTCCGGGCATGCACTAGGGAGAGAAGTAAACAAGTAAAAATAGTCTTATGCAATTTGTGATTCCCTTTTTTTTTTGTGCAGGTCTAGACAGAGATGTATAACTCAGAACTTGCCTATTTGTTAAGTAAGCCATGACACAATATGCAGGGCAGACGAAAAACTTTCAGTTACCAATTTTCCACATAGTCATCGAGGCAGTCGGTTGTTAACACTATTGCTACAAAGAGCCTATACCTTCCTTCCATTAAGAAGCAATTACTCCCTATTTCTTTGCTCTCCTTGCATACAAGATGTAAATATCAAGCAATACAGTCTCTGTTGTGGTTCCGGTTGCAGTTGCCGCTCTGTTTCCATCATGCGGTTCCTCCTGTGGAGCTGAACCAATGTGATAGGTGAGGGGTCAAGCTTTAGCAAATTCTAATTTAAAAGGGCCAAAAGAAAGTTGCTCTTTATTGATATTTTTAATTGTAAAATCTGTATTTTACTGCAAATACTATTAATTTCAGTGATATACTCTCAACAGGCTCTGATTTTTATCTTGTATGTTTTCCCTCTCCCTTGTTGTATGTTTGACTGTTCTGGTGAATCACTGAGGGTCAGTTATGGTGCTGTCTCTGTAAAACAGCTTAACAGGTAGATGGTAAATTATTTCCAGAGTTTTTGTAAGCAGACAGCAGTCATGCGAAGTTTGACAGTCAGTAAGATGCAAACAAGGAGTATGTTTGGTATATGTTTCAATCTTTTTTTGTTGTAACATGGTTAGGGCACATGTATGCATCTATTTAAAGTGGAGGGGCACACCACCCACCATGTGGTTCCAGTGCCCTTGCCCCTAGGTCCAAGTGCATGTTTGGTTTGCTACCTCCTTCCTTGCAAACTGTACTAAGTGCATACAGTCTGTACACATCCCGGTGTCCTTGGTCATGATAGCTTCCAGGGCTGCCAACACACACATCCATGATAATGCCCTGGGCATTGCACACGACCTGGCAGTTGATGGAGGGGTATCCCTTGCGGTTTATGTAGAGCCTACCCTGCTCACCGGGTGGTGACTTGATGTGTATGTGCGTGCAGTCTATTGCACCCAGTACCTCCAGGTATTCTGCCACACGGTGGAAGAGATGCATATTGCTGGCCAATTCCTCCTGCATTCGGGGGAAATATATGTGCTCATTGGTATGTGGTAACATGGCATCCAGGAACTGGTGTAGTACCCTGGATGCTGATGCCTGTGAGAGCCCCATGATATCCCCAGTTGGCCTTTGAAAGGTACCTGTAGCTAGTATTCTTAGGCTTACACATACCTTCTTATTCACTGGGATGGGTTCCCCTCTGTTTGTTCTGGCTCTGAGGTGTGGCCGGCACAGCTCCACAAGTTGCTGTAGAATGTCCCTGTCCACCCTGTAATGCTCTACTATCTCCAGATCATGTAGACCCTGGTAGGTTACCCTGGGTCTGAACACTCTCTTCCTCCTCTGGTGCCTGAGGTGGTCGTGTGCATCATCCTCCATACCACCTTCGGTCTCCAACACATGCTGGTGGATCAAAGCTATAGCAGCCCCTAACATGTACATATTAAAAGTTCCCCGTCTGTATACATCACTGGTGCAGAGTGTATGGAAATACACAAATGTGTGTGAAGTGCTTTCACACTGTATACTATTGTGCTATGGATGCTGCTGATGTCAGTGGGTGTGTTATGAGCTATTCCACCTGCAGTGTTTCTTAATTATGGGTTTTGCAATGAGTACTGCAAGTGGGGGCCTTTACTGTGGAGATCTACTTGCCTGCCTTGATTAATCTGTTGCCCTTTAATTCACTTTTAAACCTGGATCCCCTCCCATTATCATAGGTTCATAGGTTCATACTAGGCTATCTGCCCTGAGGCAATTATAA
Organism: Protopterus annectens; assembly: GCF_019279795.1. Classification (NCBI taxonomy): domain Eukaryota; kingdom Metazoa; phylum Chordata; order Ceratodontiformes; family Protopteridae; genus Protopterus; species Protopterus annectens. The sequence goes on along the minus strand of NC_056731.1, from coordinate 125,813,598 downwards.
GCCTAGCCAGATTCTGTATGGCTTACGCCACCCCTTGATTTGAGTATACTGTGCCCTTTTTAAGGTTTAGTTTACTGTGCCTCTGTCTAATAGTGACACGGGAGTAATCCCTGGGACAAACCTACAATCCCCCATCCACCTATCGAGATTCTTCTTAAAGAGATTCAGTGAGGTGCTCTGCCTCACATGAACTGGAATTCTATTCCAGAGCGAAGGGAGCCTCTGGGTTATGAACCTGTCCCTCCAGCAAGTTCTATTTATTTCTGTGCTGAGGTTCAAGTCCCTCGAGTGTGGCTCTAAGGGATTTAGATTTACTGAGGTGGAGCATGTCCATTAATTCTGGATTTGACATAGCTTTGTATGTCAGGCATAGATCGCCTCAAAGTAGGTGGTATGCAACTGAGTAGAGCTGGAGTTTTTTTAACTGAGCAGCATATGGCATCTGTTTGAGACCCTTGATCCTCTTGGTGAGATACTTTTGGGGTCTTTCTAATCGCTGCAGGTGTCGGGTAAGGTACATCCCAAAAGGGGCATTGTATTCTATGATGGGCCCGATGAGGGATGAATAAAAGGGCACGATTACCTCTCTTGATCTAGATGTGAAACCCTTCGTGATGAAGTGGGCTATGTAGAAGGTCTTTCTAACCACTTTGGCAATGTGGTTTTCAAAGGAGAGATTGCTATCAACTTGGGTCCCCAGGTCCCTAATAACTTCCTCTGTACTTAATGGGTTTCCGCCTATGTGGTAATTTGTGGGCACATTGTTTTTGCCAAGGGGTATGACTATACATTTTTTGGCATTTAGTTTTAAACTATGGCGCTGGCACCAGTTATCTGTCTCTGTGAGACCTTTTTGAAGGATGTTTGTGTCAGCTGGAGAGTTGATTATGGCGCCCAGTTTGCAGTCGTCTGCGAACTTGGTGAGCCATAGTCCTCCCACGTTTGCCTGTACCTCGGAAAAGTATATACCGAACAAGAGTGGTCCCAGGACAGAACCCTGTGGGACGCCACTTGTGACTGGTTTCGAGTCTGACATGGCTCCAGCAACTCTCACTCTGTGGGTTCTGTCTTTGAGCCAGTTTGTGACTCATTTTGTGACATAGGGGTTTATACTTAAGCTGGATAGCTTATCTATGATGCCCGAGTGGGGTATTGTGTCAAATGCCTTTGCAAGGTCCAGATAGGCTGTGTGGACTACCTTCCCTTCATCTATGGCTTTGGTGACTGTTTCGAAGAAGTCAGCCAGGTTCAAAAGGCAGGATCTGCCCTTGACAAAGCCTAACTGGGTAGGATCTAGTGTCTGTAGGTCCCCAATGTCTTTGTTTATGAGCTCCATGATGATCCTGTCCATAGCCTTGCAGACTAAGCTAGTCAGGCTTATGGGGCGAGAGTTTCCAGGGTCTGTATAGGCTCCACCTTTGTGGAGTGGGGCCACTGTTGCTGTACGCCATTCTGTGGGCACATATCCTGTAGTGAGGCTGAGATTGTATAGCTGTTTTATTTGAGGGATTAGTTTCTCTTGGAGTTCATGTAGGACGCAACCTGGTATGCCATCTGGTCCCATGGAAGCAGTGTTTTTTGCTTTGGAGAGGGCAGCCTTCACCTGAGCATCAGAGATGTTTGGGAGGCAGCCCTCTGCTGGGATAGATACTTGCTCTTTTGGGGGGGAGGGGGTGGAGAAGTTTGCACTGAACCTGTCTGCCAGGATATTGGCGATGTCTGTGGGTTCAGTGTATTTTTTGTCGTTTAGAATCAACTCAGAACAAGTCTGGGAGTTGCATCCCAGGTTTCTAACATAACTGAAAAAGCCTTATGATTGTCTTTGGTGTCCTGTGCAATTTTTCTCTCAAAGCTGGCCTTGGAGGATTTTATGAGGGATCATAATTTTTTGCTAGTACTGATCAGAGATGCCTTCCCTATTAGGGATTTTGCTCTATCATGTAGTAGCTTCCTCCTTCTGTTGTACAGTTTATTTATGGCAGGGGTCCACCAGACTGGACGCCTGCCTTTGGATGATTGGGTCTTGGTTTTGTTTGGGATAGCATGATCCATGCATTCCTGGAGATGTCCGTAGAATGCATTTATATAGGATTCTGCAGTTTGGGCCATAGTTTCCACTGGCCCTGGGGCCTTGAAGGATTCCACTTCAGTTTTGAGAAGTGAGAAGTTCGCTTTTGAGAAGTTTTTCACTGTGGTTTTCTGGGCTGGGGTGGGGTCGGGATGTGGACATCCAGTGAAATTAATTTATGGTCTGATCTTACCAATGAGGGATATACTTCTGGTGTGGAGCATAGAGTCCCCATGTTGGTAATGATCAGGTCTAGTATGTTGTCCCCTCTTGTGGGAGTGGTGACTAGTTGTTCCATAGCATTTGAGTTTATAATTTCCAGGAACCTATGGGCTAAGGTGCTGGGGCTTGAGTAGTGCTCCCAGTCAATGTTTGGGTAGTTGAAGTCGCCCAATATAATGGTGTTCGGAGAGATCTTCATGTTCTCCAATGTTTTCAGGAAAGCCGAGTGGGATTCCTGACTTTGAGAGGGTAGTCTGTAGGATGCTATAAACTGAAAAGCAGTCTTGCCCACTGTTAGTTGCACATGGATGGTCTCCGATGCCGTGCAATGCCACTAACCTGGAGGTGTGGATATCCTTGATAAATATGGAAACTCCCCCTCCTTTTGTGGTTCGGTCCGGGTTTTGGGGCCAAAAAGCATGATATGAGGTATAGCCTGGTAGTGCTGGGGTGCTCTCTGGAGCCTTCAACCAGGTTTCTGTCACTGCACAGATATCGATGTTCTCCATACTGAGGAGAGCTTCGAGTGTGTGCATCTTGAGGTTAAGACTTCTGGCGTTTAGCAGCATTACCCTTAGTTTCTTGTTCCTTGTGCTGTTTATGGGGGTGGGTTTGACTTTTGAGCCTTGCCTAAAAAAGGCACTATGGGGGTGGCAAGAGCCTTTGCCAGCATCCATCTGCCATCTTTCTTGTTTTGTACTTTCCCTACCCAGTCATGGCAAAATGTGCCTAGTAGCTGATATACTGCAAATCTGCTTTGTTCTGCTTTGACACTTTACTGTTTTCTTTACAGTACAGCCCCTCCTCTTTCCTGTTCTGCAGGTAGCTACTTGCAGCCTTGTTAGCTGTTGTCAATAGCCCACTGTAGGCTCCTTGGTGTTAATTAGTTATTTGTACTCCAATTTGTCTGCTGCCGCATTTCCTTATTTCTTTCCTATATCCTTCCTGTTTCAGCTGCAGTGCACGCTGCACAAACCTGTTTACCGGGTTTACATGCATTTTCATCTTCGTTCACATGCATACTGCAGCTTTGCCTAGCTAGGGGTAAACCGGTTTAGCAATGCTCCAATGTGCTTACAGCAATGGTGACACACCCTTCTCTTGATGTCATCTTTATCTTAAGGGCACACCTCGGTGTTATAACGCTACACTGTGAGGTGCATCCTTACACCAGCGGGGAATCTGTGATTCACTATTACTCCTCTCATTTGCATGGCATTGCCTACTAATTTCTAGCTACTGCACATAACACTGTCACTGCCCCTTAGCAACCCTTGCGCCATACTATGGAGTAGCATGCCTGCCATTGACTCTTATGGGGAAATCATGATATGTGTTTCATTGCAGTTTTATTCTATATTTTTATATATTCCTTGCGATCTCCTTTGCATACCGCTGCCCTGCGCTTCCACATCGCGATAGTGCAACTATATATATTAAATGTAAATTTTATATTTTGTACATTTTTTTTTATGCCAATGGCTATTTGGCCATTGGCATATATTAACAATATAATACATGTGCTTGGTCGGCTGTCATGTCTCCGATTTTATGTTTGCAAACATGTAAACCGTTTTCTACGGTTTACATTTCTGCATGCTTACACTATGCCTGCACTACTTCCTGGATCACTACATACCTTCATTTGCATGCTATACTGCTGCACATGGGGTAATTAGCATACAGGGCCAGGGAGTTGTGCTGGCGTAGTGTACGCAGGTCGTGCATGTGGAAACAGCTCATACCTGGATCGCTCGGTGGCTATATTTGGTGTTAGAATGCCAACACTACACCTACACCTGGCGCAAGCTTCATGAATCCTTGGGAACATATACAACAAAATCATTTTAAGAGATTATATGATTCCTCAGTGACTTAAATGTTTTAAACCTTATAATTTATGTTGTCTTGGATATCGGATAAAAGGTACATGAAAACGTGTGGTAAGACTGTCCATATATTGTGCCTTATTGGAAAAAACACAACAATTAGTTGGGGCTTTTTAAAAAAACATTTTCATTTTTCTCATAATTGTTGGATTTTGAATAACTACAAAACATATTATTTACTGGTGTTACGTATATGAATTTAATGCTGTTAGCCAGAATGACTACTAAAAGAATAATTCTTTAGTATTGCAAGGCACTGTTTTATCATTAAAATATGGATGAAGAATTTAAATTATTTTGTTCAATGTGAAGAATAATTTGTGACATAAATGATGTGTTTTCTACTTTTTTACCACCTGTAGGAGGAGTAGGAATGGAAGGTTAAGACTGGTATTTTTTTAGTGAGTTGTGATTTTATTTTTTCTTGACTTTACTATATCAAGTTTTAAAATAATAAAAAATGTCTAAACATTTTCAGGGAAACAGAACACATGATAGCAAGAAAACAGAAACACGCTGAATGGATTTGAAGCTATGACTTTGTGAGTCATATTTCCTGAATTACTGCATTATTCTGGCATGCCACATAATCATCCATGGTAAAAGTGTCAGTACAACACATTTCAGGGTAAAGGAACATAAGATAACAAGAAAAGAGAAGGACACCAGGATGGATTTGAACAATCTGCTTTGTGCATTATAGTCCCTGAATCTGTGCATTAGCCAGGCATACCAGACAATCATTCATGTTGAATGTGTGAGTACAACACATTTCAGGGTAACAGAGCAAATGATGCCATTGCTTACAGTTTAACTAAACCCTTAAGATGATTTTATCCCTACAATATGGTTCCAGTATTTTATAGGTATCAGAAACCTGTTTCAACTTTATAAAATGTCAACTTCCTTTCCATGGAGTCAAAGAAAAGGAAAATCCTCCCTTTTTTAACTTAACTTTTCACATACTTTACAGAGGAATTTGTCTCCATATTCACGACGTACCACAGACATAGGAAAATCTGTAGTTTTCTCTGTCAGGTACTGCTGACAGTCTTAGAATGACAGTCCTGATCATGGAGTCAACACATGCAGGGACTCAACTCACTAAGTTGCTGGAGCATGGTCTCCATGCAGCTGATGAGGACTCCCAGCCTTCTGTCAATTATGTCCCTGCACAAGCTCCAGCTCCTGATGGGTGACAAAAATGTTTCTTCCACTTGGAATGCTACCAGTGGGTACCATTATACCTCCCTCAAGTGCATGGATACCTGATGTAGGTGATGCAGTTAGGGCAGGAGGTGTGGAGACAACTGTTGCAGGCTGGGACCCGAATGCAAGGGCACATCTGGTGGTGGTGGCCCTACTGCTGCAACCTTTGGGGGCAGCAACAATCCTTGCTGAAGGGTTAGGTACAAGTTGTTGTGCTGCTGCATATAGAAGTAACAGAAATAGAGATAAAGAAAAAATAAACCAAATAAATGTATGAAAAAGGATAGGATGACAAAGTGGTTAGGGGATGAAACTCTTAAATATATGGATACTCATGCAATTAAGCATAATAACCATTTAACAGCAGGGCTTAATCAGGTATATCAGCAACCTGTTTTATCTGAATGTAAGGTATGGAGGAGATTATGCCACAAACCTATGCCATATATAGGCTGACATACATAACACAATATTAACGACAGGATCTATTTTTCAAGACACCGTCTTTGTGATTGTGGCCAATAATGCAGTCTGAATTCTGACAATAATAAAGCTATACAGATGCAAAATAAACATGATGATCACACAATCAATAAATACGTATTGCATGTGATAGACAATGGATAGATACTTGTATTTTATTTGGTAAAATGCCCAGAATACTAGTACTTATGGATCTTACATATATATGCCAGCACAGCAGAGCATTGATATTATTGGTGTGACAAGATCATTTTTCATGCCAGCAGAGTTTTTTATTGTGAAGACTTGGACACACAGATATCCTAACAATCTCAGTACACATAAATTTAACATGTTGATCCACTTGTCCACTAATATAGGAGGAGGTATGCAGAAGTGCACTTGTAACATTATATAGTCATAGTACTACTCTTGAGTTATGTCAGCACTGAGAGATATGGCACTGCTGTACAAAAGGTATACATAGTTGTTATAATGCCTACAGCTATTAATTTGAAAACAAAGACAGTTTTGTAATAGCATCTGTATTCGCTTGGCACACTCTTAGGTTCTCTAAGGTACTCGTGTGCATCTGACTAAGTCTTTCAATCTCTACTGGGGCTTAAGATATAAAAAGGACACAGTGAAATTTTGGAAGATGGCATGGAGTCCCAGGTTATTTCGATAGGTACAAGATGCGACGCTTACAGAATGTAGGTAATGGCTACATCATAATTTCTTCCTTATAATGGCAGAGGAGGTCAGGCATGTGTCAACTCGTGCTACATAGTACTGACAACACAGTTCCCCCATGCGTGGGATGCCAGCAGCATGGCTGACAGCCTTGGTCAGATTATTCCAGGCATTAGCCTGATACTGTGACTAAGTATAGCCCTTCTGCAGAATCCTGCAGTTCTAATGCCCATGGAGGATGTCCAGAAAAATACTGGCCTCCTCTTCACACCACCGGTGTGCTCTAAAAGGAATTATTCCCACACCTTCACCATCCATACTGTCTCACCTTAAAATATTTCAGGAAAAATGACAGAGAAGTGGCACTCAAAAGTGGTTCTCATATGTCCCATCCTTGACTTAATAACAGGCAACGTCAGGTACCTCATCTGCACAATGGATGACAAAATGAGGAAATATAGATACTGTATGGATGGCTAAATGAGGACATATAGATGCTGTATTATTATGGCTCCAGTGGCACTTTAAGGTATGAAACATGACATTCCACATTTCCTGTATATGCTTTTTAGAACATGTGCTATACAGTGACTCCATCTTCAGATGGTTAATTATGAAATTACAGTTCTCTCCAACCTAACATAATTGCCTTCCTGTACAAGTGCAGATCGTCCAGCTAGTGCTCAGGCATGTGCACACCACTGTGTATAAATCTATATGTCATGTATCAGGTTTACTCATGATACAGATTCATCAGTTTGAAACAATAATATGATGAGCTATAACTAACACAACCATTGAGCCCAGATGGGTGAATCTAAATGAGAGCAGCCAGTAAGTCACATTATGCTAGTGAAGAAGCTTTAGAGCACAAACTTTTAGCCAGGGTGGTGGTTAATCCAACATATTTCCTAGTAGAGCCAGCTGCCTTCCTCACTTGTTTATATTATGACAACTGTGCCTTACTCTTTATACATTATTTGGCTTGCCTACAGGCACACACAACCTGGTTTTGCTTTTCCACATGCTAACAGTCTGCATCTATCTAAAAAAAAAAAAAAAATGTATATATATATATATATATATATATATATATATATATATATTTTTTGTAGAAATAATATAATTTATATACGTAATATACTTAAAAGAATGTTGGAAAATCCCACTGATGCAAAGAAAGAAAAAAAAAAAACTCCAGTAAAAAAGTCACATAAAACAAGCTGGAATACAAATAAAAAATCAAGTTTTTTTCATTTAGTTTTGCCTTAGTAATTTCCATGGCAACAAGATTTTTATCTAAACTTTGTAGTAACATCTTGTTTAGTTTAAAGCTTGATTGAATAATAGATGCTTAATTGTATAATTTTCCCGCCTTCTGGGGTATATAAACTCATTACTTCTACATGGTTATCTATCTGAAAAAGCGTAGAGGTTTCTACGCGAAAGTGCTCATTTCTCCTTGTTTGTGAATAAAGATTTTTATGGATTACATTTGAATCAGCTGTATATTTTCATCGTGGAGAGACTACCTGTTTTTGTATTCATCAAAAAATCAAGGATGCAAAATGCAAGTCAGTCCAAAATGATGCCTTATGGAAAACACAACCAGTAAGCACTTTCATCTCTGAAAAATAAAGCATCATTTTGGATTTATTGCATTTTGCATCCATGACATTAATTCTGTTTTGCAGCTTGTTTTAGGTAACATTTTTATTGGATATTCAATATACTTATTTTATTTTTGTCTGGGAGCAACACTGCAAATTATGTGAAGGAGTCGCAAGAAAAGCCTCCTGGAGATACACGTTTACTATGGTTGCACCATACTCTAACATTACTCCAAGATTTAGTCTGCCTTAACATTGTTAGTCATGTTGAAATATACAGTGGCCGCAGCTGAATGCTCCACCATCTTCTTTTCCCTTAGAATAAATGGAATCTCATTGTACAGTCATTAGCATATAGCACAGCTAACCCTCTTATTTCAATTGGCTGCATTCTTGAATTGCACCCACCCAGTGCATGGTCAATCATGTTACAGATTTGGTTAGCATGATGAGGTAAAATTTTCTGAATCTAACCCATCCTATGGAATTCATAATCATAGTGTGGAGATACATTCCGTGCACTGTGCTTAGTATGAAACTGAATACTGTGATTTTCATACATGGATCAAAGTCCTGAATGCCACTGTACAAAGGATTGTCTGTATTCATACATAATACACAGAAATGCATATTACACAATGTGCACTAGGTTTTACCATACTACAGACATTCCTTGTAAATATGCTAAACTCCTCACAGAAAAATTCATCACAGGACAGTCAATAAAATATGTGTCAGACTGCTACCTTAACAACCTGTTCCCACTGTGCTGTGGTCTGATCACATCTAACTGCAATTCATAAAGAATTGCCATCAATATGGCAGGACATCAGAGTAGGGTAACTATCATGTAATGGTAGTGATGAATCGGATACTCTAAAAGCTCCTATTGGCTTGGGCTGAGGGTGTCACTCTCCTGGGCAGGAACATGGATAGCTCTGGTACTATGGTAGCAGGTTTGTCTGCACCAGAAGAAACCCCATTCATGGTAGCATTTTACCTACTGTGCTAAAGGAGGATTTTCAGTCTGTACTCAAGATCGACAGCACCAGGAAAGTAAATTCATTTAAGTAAGTAGAAATATAACAGTTGTCAAACAAAATAAACTCAAAAATATGTGTGGAGTGAGGTGCACACAAAACAGTACTTCACAATGGAAAGATACTGAATGTATTGGATTACACTACACCAAGAGCAGATAATGAGATTGATTTGCTATAGTAATGAGTCTCATCACCTCTTCCTGGAATAATATGAACCCAGTCTGGCTGAAGTCTTCTGCTGGTATATAGCACTCAAATAAATCAGGACAAATTTCAACAGAATCAGGGATAAATCCAGAAATAATCATGGATAATCAGAGACACTTTTTAACATATTAGTATTATTAAGTGGCAACATTGATAGAAGAAAAAAGGATATGATATAAAGAAGTGTATAACTCTAATTATTGCCATTATTTATTAAGTGCAATTTTACACCTTTTCTCTAAAAGCAACCTGTTTTAGGAGGGATTTGAGTCAAAATCAGGGGCATTTGAGAGGTATGGGCATAGTACTGCCTGTAGGGCAGCACACATACTACAGGCAGTGAGTTTGATTGCAGTACTCAAGCTGCCATAGAAGTGCAGCTGCATGGCCATAAGGCCATCCAGTGCAACACTGCCACCTTTTGGATAGGCACAGTAATGCATGTCCGCACAATGGGTAACAGCTGTCATGCAAGCATTCTCACTGCCCAGGACCAGTATGGGCATTCAGTAATACCTCTCAACTGTACAGATTTTCATAGAATATCCAGATATTTGCTTCATATTTTTGGTCTATTCCTCATAAAATTTGTGTTTTTCGGCAAAGCACTGGGATGACATGAGAACTTAAGTCTCTAAATAATGACATACATTTGAGATTCAGACTTCAGATCCTTCAGAAACTGCATGCTAACACAAACCCTGTTACTCTACCAACTTTCTAAGTTTATAAAAACAATATTTAAAATCTGGCCCTATTTTTGGGCCATTATTCCCCCATTTTGTCAGGCTTTATCCAGAGTTCTTGCACTAAGAGATTGAGAGGTATGTAGGGTATCACAAGCCCACCAGGGAAAACATTTGTCTTTAACTGTGTTATCTGTGCAAGCCACCCACACTGACATTTGGGGATGACTTTCACATCACCTTACCTCACGTGCATGTGGTCCTTGACCTTTCTAAAGGACTACATTTCTCAAAAAAAGGCACTAGTCTGTCCTTTACCTTTATTGCTTCAGCAAAGGCCTCTGAGAACCTCTCCTAGAAGTTCAAGCACTCCAATAAGTGTCAAGTGCCAAGGAGATGAAATGAGAAGCCAATGCTAGCTTGAGTGAGGTCAATAGTATCCTTAGGACTGTTCACACTGGAAGCTCAGATGTGTTTTTGCAGGCTGCTATTCTTAGAGTTGGCTTTGCTGATGCTTGAGGCAAGATCCACCTGGAGACCAACATACTGTTGGCTTAAGGCATGTAAACCAGGAACTGTTGTCATGTCACCTGGCTCTGCAGCATCTTTGAAGTCCTCTGCAGCTAATACCCACTTTCTACTCGGTGAAGGGGAGAGCTGTATTCATTCGCTGTTCACCTGAGTGGAGGTTATCTGAGATCTGGTTGATGTCTATGGCATCTGCCCACAAGCTGAGTCCACTAAAGCAGCCCCCACTGAAAAAATGAGTACAAAATGCTGCAGCTGAAACTGACATCCATTACCTTCCTCAGCCTATCCATAGCAGATTCTCATCCCAACCTACTAAATAGGCCTCATCCAAAGACTTATTCCAGCTGTCTCAAGACTTTGTGAGATTTCTTAAAGCTAAACAGCCAGTGATGGAAATCCTAGAAATGTTGGGGTTTCCCTCTAAGTAATAAATGATTGATCCTGTCTTGGAAGATAATTTATATCCAGACCCAGGAATGCATGAACTGTCCTATGTGGATAAGATGGCCCACTCTTGTTAATAATTAGACGCCAAGGGCACCCTGTCTGCTGGTTCATTACCAGAGGATCTCTGATTTGAAGGCAGACTTCAGTGGATGAAGGAAGAATTCATACCAAATGGCAGTGATTACTCTGAAGTTTAACTGAGGTATAGAAAATGTATGGATCTGCAAGAGCCTAATCCATTTCCTATTCCTCCAGTCATGGGTGTCCTGGAAAATACAGTCATCTGTGCATCACTGAAACCAAACCTCTTGCTTCAAGGAAACAGGAGTATTTCTGTAGTTTCCAGGATTCCCACATGGTCCCTTATAGGAACCTTTTGGCTGACTCAGCAGAGGAGTCTCTGGCTTCTAACAAGGGACCATTTATGGCTTCATCCAGGGACTCCACTCCCAATTACAGGGAGAGTAGGCTTCTTGACCACTTTGGGAAAAAGTTTACACATTTGCTACCTTAAATGACGAATGCACACAGGACCAGGCTGTTCAAACATCATTTAATTCCAAGAGCATCAGTACATCTGGTCCCTCAGCCATTCACCTTCTCAGGAAAGAAAGATGATTTTAAATTATAAGACTTTATATCCCAGGGGTTTAAACTTGGAAGTCAACTTAAGTTTTTAATGACTGATTAGATTTAATGTGTTAAAGATATATGTAATAGTAAGTTAAAATAAATTAAAATTAATTAATAATACATTAAAAATAAATTAAAATTAATTAAAATATGTTATTTAAGACAGCATTTGATGATGTTGTATATTAGTAAAGTATTTGAATGTTTTTGAGATTAATAATTAATTGTTTAATTAACTGAAAATTAACCGGGTTCAACCTGTATAAAAATGTTTGTTTTGTGGATGTGTGTTTTCCTGAGAAGGTGAATGGCTGAGGTACCAGATGTACTGATGCTCTTGGAATTAAATGGTGTTTGAACAGCCTGGTCCTGTGTTCATTATCATTTTTGGTAAAACATTGTGTCATTTATGTTTTTGAGACATTTGCTACTTTGGCCTACAGGACCATGTGCTGACAGATAGACCTGCTTTAGTTCCAGAATCCCTCTCGGGCAAGCTGATGACTAAGGCAGTAGGAACTACTTATACAGACCTAAACAGAAGATGGTAGTCTTATTCATTCTCTCTTATAATGTGGTCAAGCACTGAAAAAGTGTGTCCTTGATGCCTGCTATATATCATGCAGAGCAGCAGATAGCATCAATGACTTAGAAATATGTTTTGCATAGGGCACAGCCTCCGCTAGATAATGTGATATCAAAACTTCTTAATTCCACCTAGAGAAAGGCTTCCTATTTGGACTCTTTGCTAAGAAATTAGTCATGAAAATCCGAAAAAGGGAAAGACCATGCAATCTGTCAAGCAGTGTTTTCATTCCCAAGATCCAAGATTCAACAGAAATTTCCCTTCAAAATATTGGCCCCACTTTTTCCAAGTAAGACAGAGACTAACATCAGAAACTGAAGAGCCAAGATACAGGACAGAATGGCATGCAAAGCATAAGGACAGGTGCAGATGCCTTCAAGACCACAACACCCATAGAGAACAGCTATGATAAAGCCAAGCTGCCTCGTCTCCTAAAAAGTCCTATGTCAGTCTTCTCCTCCCTTCCCTCTTGACCAAAAGATGCCACCACCCCCACACTTACAAGCAGTGGGTTATTTTGGTCTCTATTTGTAGGGGGATATAAGAATATAACCCAGGCTCTGCACATCTCCAACATTGTGTGACAGGGTTACAAATTGCATTTCCTAAACAGACCAAAATGTGTAGGTACCCCACTATTTCCAAGATACAAAGCTCATTGCTTGAGGAAATTCTAGTACAGGGAGCCATTTAAAATGTGACAATAGGGACTTAGAACACAGGAATTAATTCAGGATTGTTTATAATGTCTGGAAATGTACATACTTGTAGGCCCATTCTAGACATTTCAGGAACGAGCAAACATTTAATATCCCTAAAGATCAAAATGCTTTCCCTACACAGATGTCTGCCTAATCTCCTTCAAGCCCTCATTGTCACTTTAGATGAGAAGTATGTCTAACTAAAGGGAAGATCCTGGAAACCCAGTCTAGAAATCTGAAGAATAAACAAATTTATATTTAATATTCTCAAATTGTAAAATGCATTCTTCACAAGGACAACTGCCTCTGTATCTCCTTCAAACCTTCATGTTCACTTCAGATCTAAAGTATGTCTATCCCCATTTCAAATAAGTACTTTAGATTTCTATGTTTCAAAGCAGGGAGAGCCCATTGCCAGTTTATCTCTCTGCCCTTTGGCTTGTCAACTGTCCAAGGTCTTTACAAAATGCTTGGCTCTAGTAACTACTTTTACAGGAGGACCAAGGGCATGCATATTCACCATTACTTAGATGACTGTTTGAACCATGTAAACTCAATAGAAAGCAGTAAAAAAGGCATTGTAGTGTGCGGTGTCATATTTCAAACAGACGTGTCTCTTCATATACCTCCTCAAATCTAATTAAAGCCCTACAAGGAGAATATTGACCAAGAGAGCCTTTAGATGATATACACTTCCTATCTTGTTTCCTTTAAAGTTTGTTATAGAAGGACTCTATTGCAAAATGGGATTCCATACGCATAAGCAACCTTGACAAAACTTGTCAGTCTTCTGTGTCACTTGGAACTATTATATTCAGCTGTATAAAGAAGAAAAAGAAAGAGGTTATGGTTACTAATGCATCATATATGTGAATGCTTCCAATTATTGATAGGTTCATAGGTTCATATGTAGGTACTAGGCTATCTGCCCAAGGGCATTTATAAGTCTAGCCAGACTGTGTTGGCTTTTGCTTCCCTTTTAGATTAGTTTCCTGGGCCTCTGTCCAGCAGGGCCACTGATGTGATCCCAGGTGTATATTTACGATTTCCCATCCACTCGTCAAGATTTCTCTTGAACAGAGTCAGTGAGGGGCTTTGACTAACATAGATTGCGATTCTATTCCAAAGCAAGGGAAGTCTTTGGGACAGGAATCTATCCCTCCAGCATGTCGTATTTATTGTTGTGCTGAGGTTTAAATCCCTAGAGTGTGGCTCTAAGAGATTTGATTTTCCTTAGGTGGAGCATGTCCATTAATTCAGGGTTTGACATGGCCTTGTACGTAAGGCAGAGGTCTCCTCTGAGGAGGTGGTAAGCAACAGAGTAAAGATGGAGTTTCTTTAGCCGGGCTGCATAGGGCATTTGTTTGAAGATTGCAAGCTTAAATACTTCATCAATAAAATCATGTGACCAAGGTGTTAATAAAATAAATGTGCAATTAACTTTAAAAGCACTAGTTCCAAGTTAAAATAAAAAATAATATATGTACCATACATTAAATTATTAATGATATATCCAATAAAGTGCTATGCTAACATTATTTTGTACTACTGGGAAAGTAAGTTTATTTTCTCCACACACTGGGTTCAACACATTACTCATTATAAGCGATACCTGCATGATATTTGTTTATTATGGGATGGTACCACATCTGAGTTCATTGATTTCATGAACTACATCAATTCCACCACGCATTTTTTAACATTCACTTATAATGTTAGTAATGACTGAGTTATTTGGATGTAGCCCTTTTTAAGGATACTTATAACTGTACCTTTCAGTCTAAAATATATAGGAAAAGTTCTTTCTCCAACTCTTACTTAAATTTTAATAGTGGCCACCCTTTCCACCAGAAAAAAGGTATAATTAAGGGGCAATTTATACGTGCTTCAAGGATGTGCAACACTAGGGAATACTTTCTGGAGGAGGTGAACTTTTTGAAGCAGCTTTTTAAAGAAAGAGGTTATCCAGTGTACTTGGTTAATGATCTAGCCCAGGAAGTTATTACCAACAGGGAGGTTATTTATCTTCCTTTACTGGGGAAAGGTACAGTACAAGACACATGAGCAAAACCGGCAGAGCAGTTTGATTTTCACAACAGTTTTGTTTATACCTTTTCGGAAGAATTTTTACAGGTGGAACACTCAATTTTAAGATATTGGCCTATTCTTAAACAGCAAGATGAGTTTACACAGATTGTTAAGGAACGGCCCTATTTTGTTAGAAGAAGAGACACAAACCTCAAAGGTCTTTTTGAAGGAAGACCCAGATCTAACAGTAAGCGTGTTTGTTCTAGATTTGGAACTTATAAGTGTGGGGCATGCAAACAATGTTCTTATGTAATCAACGATAGCTCCCTATACATCCCCTCTAGGAGGTATAAATTTAGGGCTGAACACTTTTACAACTGTGGGGCAAAGGGTGTTGTTTACCTAGGTCTGTGTACCTACTGTCTCAGTTTTTATATAGGTAAAACTGAGAGAACCCTTAGAAGAAGGATATATGAACATCTTTACGATATCTCTAAGAGGAAAGATACTAATGCCTTTTTTAAACACCTTGGCTCATGCCCCAATATGCAGAGTAAATTTATGGTTTTAGAACAGGTTCTGCAGGACAATAGAGGAGGTGATTGGGAGGCCCATCTGGAGTATAAAGAATTGTTGTGGCAGCTTAGGCTGAACACAACAAGACCACCTGGTCTTAATGAAAGTATTAGTATTTCTAGTGCATTGAAATTAAGAAGGGCTAAGTTATGATTTTAGGTCTTTTAGAGCCTAAGCTCTTTTAAGAGAGGTTTGCATTTTTTTAGATCTTTTAGTCATTTTTACAAAGTTTTTCATGCCTTCTATGATGTATTTAGTATGAGGTTTGCACAATTCCACTTTATTAGATATATCATTAATAATTTAATGTATGGTACATATATTATTTTTTATTTTAACTTGGAACTAGTGCTTTTAAAGTTAATTGCACATTTATTTTATTAACACCCTGGTCACATGATTTTATTGATGAAGTATTTAAGCTTGCAATTCTTAAAATGGATTTATCTTGAAAAAGCCTGGTATTTATCCAGGCGAAAGCGCTTGATTTTATTTTTATTTTTATTGTTTACTTGAATAAAGTTTCACGTTCAATAACTATTACTGATCGGCTCCTCTTTCTCCAAGCTTGTGGACTTTATGTTTATCTGGTCTGGATCTCTATCAGTATTTTGGCATTTGTTTGAGGCCCATAATCCTCTTGGTGAGGTACTTTTGCGGTCTTTCCAGCTGTTGCAGGTGTCGAGTAAGGTACATCCCAAATGGGGCATTGTCCTCTATTATGGGCCTGATGAGCAATGAGTAGAGGGGCACAATAACCTCTCTTGATCTAGATGCGAACCCTTTTGTGATTTGGTGGTCTATGTAGAAGGATTTTCTAACCACTTTAGGCAATGTGGTTATCAAAGGAGAGGTTGCTATTTATTTGGGTCCCTAATTACATCTTCCGTAATTAGTAGATTACCTCCTATGTGGTAGTTTGTGGGCACTTTATTTTTCCCAAAGGGGATGACTATGCACTTTTTGGCATTTAGCTTAAGGCCATAATTCTGACACCAGGTATTCGTCTCCGTGAGACCCTTCTGGAGAATGTCTGTGTCAGCTGGGGAGTCGATTATGGCCCCCAGTTTGCAATCATCTGCAAACTTGGTCAGCCATAGTCCTCCCGTGCTTGCCTGTACCTCAGAGAAGTATATACCGAACAGGAGGGGTCCTAGGACTGAGCCCTGAGGGACTCCACTTGTAACCGGTTTAGAGTCGGCCATAGCACCCGCAACTCTGACCATGTGAGTTCAATCCATGAGCCAGTTTGCAACCCATCTCGTGACATAGGGGTTAATGTTCAAGCTGGTGAGCTTTTCTATAATGCCAGAGTGGGGAATGGTGTCAAAAACCTTTGCAAGGTCCAGGTAGGCTGTATGGACTACCTTTCCCTCATCTATGGCCTTGGTAACTGTTTCAAAAAAATCAACCAGGTTTAGGAGGCATGATCTGCCTTTAACAAAGCCGAATTGGGTAGGGGCCATTGTCTGGATGTTCCCAATGTCTTTGTTAATGAGTTCCATGATGATGTGCTCCATGGCTTTGCAGACCAAGCTAGTCAGGCTAATAGGGTGATAGTTCCCGGGATCCATTGTTGCACCACCTTTGTGGAGTGGGATAACTGTTGCTGTACACCATTATTTGGGTACATAGCCTGTGGTGAGGCTTAGCTTGAACAGTGAGTTTAGGTGAGGGGTTAGTTCATTTTGGAGCTGGTGTAGGGCGCAGCCTGGGATGCCATCTGGTTCCATTGATGCTGTGTTCTTGGCTTTGGAAAGAGCTGTTTTCACCTGAGTGTCTGTGATGTCTGGGGCTCTACAATCATCTGGAATGGACACGGGCCCTTTAGGGGGTGAGAGGTGGGGTAAAGTTTGCACTGAACCTGTCAGCCAGGACGCTGGCAATGTCTGTTGGTTCAGTGTATTTTTTGTTGTTTTGCACTAGCTCAGAGCAGATCTGAGAGCTGCCACTTAGATTCTTGACATAGCTAAAGAAGGCTTTGTGATTATCTTTAGTGTCTTTGGCAATTTTTCTTTCGAAGTTGGCCTTGGATGATTTCATGCGGGATCGTAGTTTCTTGCTGGTACTGATTAGGGATGCCATCCCTTTTTGGGATTTTGCTCTATCATGTAATAGTTTCCTCCTTCTGTTGTAGAGCTTATTTATGGCCAAGGACCACCAGACTGGTTTCCTCATTTTGGTGGAGTGGGTCTTTGTTTTACTTGGGATGGCTCGATCCATGCATTCCTGTAGGTGCAATAGAATGCATTTGTGAAGGATTCTGCAGTTTGGGCAGCATTATCCTTTAGCAGTGGGGCTTTGAAACTTTCCACCTCAGTCTTGAGATGTGTGAAGTTTGCTTTTGAAAAGTTTTTTACAGTTGTTTCCTTGACTGGGGGTGGGGTCGGGATGTGGATGTCTAGTGTGATTAGTTTATGATCTGATCTTACCAGCGACGGGTTTACCTCTGGTGTGGGACATTGGTCTCCCATATTGGTGATGACCAAGTCCAATATGTTGTCAACTCATGAGGGAGTGGTAACCAGTTGTTCCAGGGTGTTTGAGTTTATAAACTCTAGAAAGCGTTGGCAAAGGAGTTTGTACTTGAGTAGTTTTCCCAGTCTATGTTTGGGTAGTTGAAATCACCCAGTATTATGGTGTTGGGTAGGATCTTCATATTTTCCAGTGTTCTCAGGAATGCTGAGTGGGGGTCTTGAGACAGGGTGGGTGATCTGTAGCAGGCTACAAACTGAAAGGCAGTTTTGACCACTGTTAGTTGCACATGGATTGTCTCCGAGGCCTCGTGCTGTGCTACAAGCCTGGAGGTGTGGGAATCCTTGATGAAAATGGATACACCACCGCCTTTTGTATTTCGGTCTGGGTTCTGGGGCCGAAAGGTATGGTATGAGTTATAGCCTGGTAGTGCTAGGGTGCTCTCTGGAGCCTTAAACCAGGTTTTTGTTACTGCACATAAATCGATTCCCTCCTTGCTGCGGAGTGCCTCGAGTGCGTGCATTTTGAGGTTTAGACTTCTGGCATTGAGTAGCATTACCCTCAGTTTTTTGTTGCTTGTGTTGTTTACGGAGGTGGGTTTGTCTTTTGAGCCTTGCCTAAAAAAGGCACTATGGGGGTGGCAAGAGCCTTGGCCAGTATTCAAAAGCCCAAGGGTGACAGGTGCAAACCATCTCTTGTGAAGCAACATGGCTTGTCAAGCATGTCAACCCAGGCTGACAAACACTGGATCCCCTTTGAATGACACCAAAAGCTAAGCCAATCGTTAAAATCAATCATTTTATCTTTATACTGTGGCATCATTCTTGGTGAGGGCAAGATGCTACTCAGGGTCAGGGTCATACCGGCCTGAGCTACATGATCAGAGAGCTCCTCTATGTCACTTTTCATGTAGTCCAGGGAGGTATGTCTCAGGTCGTTCACACCAACATGGACAATGACAGAGTCATATTTGTACCTGTTATGAAGTGACCTGAGTGCTTGTGTTATGTGGCAGATCCTGGCACCCGGCAGGCAGCTTATAGTAACCTTCTCCTTGTTCATCTAGTGAGAGGGACGTCAGTGTGCCTGACAATAGAGTCTCCTATTACTAATGTATTGGGTGTATTGTTTAGCCTTAAGGGCTGTGATTGTGTGGCACACTGACTTTGTGAAGTATGTGATTTGTGGTTGTTGTTGGGAGGTTGGGGTTGTTTGGATGTCTGCTTTGGAGGTCTCTGCTGCTTAGGCAGATTTCTGTTTAGAGCCTCCAAGTATGTTTTTGTGTATTTATGTGTGTTACTGGCCAGTGCCGATATGATTGGTCTATGTGAGACTGGTAGCGTGGTGCAAGTGTTTCCCTTCTCCTCATGATTGACTGTTCCAGTCTTGGGTTGAGAGAGCTTGGCCTCTAGTCTGACTGTAAAGTTGCATCTTTCGCATACATTTGTGTTTGTTGGAAGGAGGAGAGGGTTGTCTGTGCACATGAGGCAATTGTGGCATTGCCTCAAAATGCCCAGATTCACCAGCTGGACTGGAGAGTACACCTGAAACTGCCCTTTGGACATGCCTGCATAGATAAATTGACATTTTACTGATTGTCCTGTTAGGGACGAATAGAGAGCCCTGTACTTCTGTATAGTATTGTGGGTGTAGTGCTAGTGTTTATTAGTGCTTACTAGGAGTTTTGGGCAAGTGTTGGACTGAAAAGAAACTATTTAGAGTGCTTCAGTTGAAAGTCTGACTGGTTCCAAGGGAAAAATTGAAGAGCAGACTTCGTGGAGCTGTGAATAGTTTAATCTTAACTAAACGGCGCTGGGCGGGCAAAACCGCGTAAATGCAGGTTTTTAAGGTAGGTAGATGAAAGAGATAGAAATTAGCCCAAAACGGCCAGTAGACTACTAGTTGCTGGGCTCAGACCACTCCTCTAGGGACAGATAGGCTGCTCAAAGCTCCCCACTCTCACTGGTGAACAGAGAAACTTCCTCCTATCCAAGTAAGGATATGGGCAACACATACTGTAACTGGTCTGTGTACTAGCTGTAAAACCATCATTATTAGGAAATATTTGTGTATATTAATAGATATCCATAACTTTGCTTACTGCAAGTAAAAGCAAAAGGATATCATGACTTCCTTCAGTTTGTAACATTTTTTTGTCTGGCTACAGCTTGTCTGCTTGGGGAATGGGTGCATCATTCAGTCTTTGCAGATCTTTTCATTCTAATTAAATTGTCTGCTTTGCACTATGCCTTGCAAACCTTACATGGTTTTTATGTAATATCATGCAAAGTTCCTGTAAGAAAGACACTTTTTAAATTTTGAAAGTAAAACATTCGGTAGTACATTGTTCACTAACATTTGTGGAGACCATTCAGTTGCTACTTTGCTCCTTATCCCCGTTTTGCCTGGGGTCTAATGATGAACTCTGATCAGACATGTGTATGTGCAGTTCATATTTTGAAAGAATGACTGTCTTAAAAATTTATTGTATTCATAGATTAATACTAAGCTAATTGCCCTTGCGAGCCTAGCTAACTATCCCTTGTGAGACATGAACCCTGCATTTTGTGTTTGAAAGGCAAACACCTTCACCATTAGGCCACCTTCCCAACACCTGTTTATAAACAGTTGGTGGCCTACACAAAGTGATGTATTTTTTAAAAAAATATTTCTGCCTGTAATAAAACGTATCACTTAGTTAACAATTACAGTATATTTAAGGTATGTACGCACTAATGGTACTAATTTATTTATGTTCGTATTTGTTTATGTATAAATGACAATTGTGTTTTTGTGCATGTGTATATTTCTGCACATATATATATATATATATATATATATATATATATAAAACATATACATATATATATATATATATATATATATAAAACATATATATATATGTGTGTGTGTGCGTGTGTGTGTACATATATATAGCTGTTTATTCATACAAAAACATATGTATAAATAGATATTTATGCATATATAGCTATATCTACATATATATATATATATATATATGGAACCAACACAAACAAAATAGAACCAATACCAGGAAACCAAAGAAACCAAGACAAATGCACAAAACACCTTGAGGCAGTAACTTAAGCTTCAAAGAGAAGAGAAAAACCACCACAACTAAGTTTAGTGCTTTTGTTCCTCTTCAAGGAACTTCATCAGAAAACAAAGTACAACAGAGTCTGGCTCGTATAAATATCCCTCTCTTCATGCAACCATCTAATTGCAATAGAACACCAAACCCATTTCCTAATGACATCATCAATTAAAACATCTTAATAATGAAAACACATTATTTCACATAAAATAACTTAAACATTATAATATAAAATAAAAACATAAAATATAAGTATATGTAAACAAATACATTGCATACGACACTATAGGATTTTGTATTTCAACAAACGTTTAATATTAATGTGTTCATTTAACTCTGGTGCTTTATTGGGTCTATATCAGAACATTGAAAGTTCATACTTTTGAATGTTATTACATCGACCCCTGTTCAGCAAACGCTGAAAATAGAGATACGACAGATAATCAAATTTTATCCTAGTGAAAGAATTTGGTTGTCCATTTCTGTCGTTTCGCTATTTTCAGCGCTGTGGTGGAAAGTTACGGGTCGGGTTCAGGTAAGTGTGTGATTGGGAGTGGGTTAGGTGAGTTAGGGTTAGGGTGCGAGGGAGGTATGTGTGTGATTGTGTGGACGTGAGGGTTAGGGCGGGTTAGGCGAGTTAGGGTTTGGGCGCGGGGGAGGTGAGTGTGCGATAGTGACGGACCTTAGGGTTAGGGTTTCGGTTAAGGTAAGTGGATAGTTAGTGGTGTTTGTACAGTTTTGTGCAGGGTTAGCTGTAAGATTTTGGGTGTATGTGTGTGGATTGCTGTTTGTTTGGTGTGCTTGTGTTGTCTGTATGTGTTTTGGAACAGAGAATTTTTTCCCTAGGAAAAAATTCGCTGTTCTGCATGTTCGATATTGTCAGCATTCGCTGATTAGGGGTCGATGTAAGAACATTTGAAAAAGTGAACTTTCGGTGTTCTGATATAGACCCGCTTTATCAGCCCTGAGTATAATCTGCCACTTTAACTCATGAGTCTCTAACAATTTATTACATCCATTAATAAACTGGAATTAATCAATTTGTTCGAGAACAAAACATTTTAACTTTCTAAAACTGTTGCATTCTATGCTATGCTTACTTAATACATTTAACGTATTTTTGTCTTTAAATGCCTTAACATGCTCCTTAACTCTAATTTTAAGTGCCCAGACACTTTAACAGCTGTGGTCAACATATCTTCAGCAGCGGTAGTGATTCCAGCAGCTGTACATTGTTAGCGGATGACAATTCTAATGAACCAGGATTTATTTTGAACTTTGTTCAAAACAACAATAGTAATCCATTTTGTGGTTTAACTATTAATGTGAACAACAAAGCCTTGGGCAGCCTTGATCCGAACAGTCAGAACTTACTTGAATGTAAGTTTTTTTTTACAAACTTAAAAAGTTACTTTTTAAATACAAGTCATTGGAGTATGAGAAGTTTTACTTTGATAAATGCCTTGAACTTGGCATTGTGGCATTATGGCTTCATGTTTACAGGCACCCAAACTGCATTTCTTAGCGATATAATATTTTTAAGGAAATGGTCGATCTTTACAATAAAACCAGATTGGAAGTGTTTAATAAACTTAAAAAACACAATATTTCACTTACGCAAAAGCTGAAAGGCGAAATAGAACAGCTAGATGGTTCTATCAGCAAACACTGTTGTTTTGATTAATTTAAGATGCTTTATGATAGTATTGCTGGTAAAGTTAAAAAACATATAGCCATGATGATAGCAAAAATGATCAAAAAATTAAACCAAGACATTAATGCTTATAATAATAATCAAGCTTTTGTGATTAGATAGTTTAAATCGACAAATAACTCACATGCTGGTACAAAGAATTCAAACAGTGGGATAGTTGGTAATAGTGTTTCTCAACTAGACAATTTTTCATTACATCTTACTAACTCCAGCAGTGATGGTGAAGTTAATGAGCAGACCACTTCTGATTTGGTTAAAAAAAGAGCACCTGCAAACCAAAATGCAGGTAATTCGCTTTCAATTGGACAGACAGCTTATTTTTGGTTAGGGACTAGGCTGAAGATTGGAGCTTCAGTGGAAAATCAGATCAACAGCAGAGGCAAGAAGAAAGGGAAA
This sequence comes from Protopterus annectens, assembly GCF_019279795.1. Lineage (NCBI taxonomy): Eukaryota > Metazoa > Chordata > Ceratodontiformes > Protopteridae > Protopterus > Protopterus annectens. The sequence continues at coordinate 125,790,307 of NC_056731.1, read as the reverse complement.
GGAAAGTGAAGAGGATGTTAAGTGATGTATGCCTGGTTTTCAATTTATCAGACCATATATTTTCACAAAATTAAATTGATGTTTTATTGAAAGGCTTTTTTTTCCTTTAAATCGGGCCCAGTATACTGATCTTATGGTTGACTTCAAATTATATGTTAGAAAACTACATTTCAAATATGTTTTGAATAATCCTGAAGTTAGAGACTGTAAGATTGATGGTTTATTCAGAAAGCCTAGTACTTTTAATCATGGGCTGAATATGATGTTTATTGCCTTTTCTAAATCTTGTGAAGTGGACTTTGATGCTTTATGTAGAAATAGAGCCTCCATTAGACTACTTAATCTTAGTGCACATCAACAAGAGGCCCTCAGAAAATTAAGAAGTTGCAAACATTTAAGATATATGAAAGCGGGTAAAGGGTACGGGATGGTGGTGATGGAGGAAAAGTGGTATTGTGGAGAATTTTGGATCTTCTGTCATATGAAGTTTTTTATGAGAAAGTTAATAAAGTTTATGTAATTACTAGTTTTAAAAACATTGATTATCAAGGTTTTATTTATTTAATCAAAGGTATAGTGCATTATTCAGTATATGAGTTTTTGACGATAGACAAGCCTGAGACTGGCAAAACATTTGGTATACTAGAAATGCACAAAGATTCAGCTCATCCACCATTCAGACCTATTGTGTCTAGTCCTAGACATAAGACCATGACAATTTCTTATTATTGCGATAAGATTTTTAATCTGATGGTAGAGCAAGGTAGTTTTTTATTAAAGATTCTTGGTTGTTCCTTGACCAGCTAAGACTTTATGAGTTTAATAGTAAAGAAAAATGTTTATGTACTGTTGATATTGTTTCTTTGTATATTAGCATAGACGCTAAAGAGGATTTTAAGTTTATGAAATACTATCTTAGTCAGGTCATTAAGGCTGATGTTAGTACTGTTAATTTATGTCAGACCCTTATGGAGTTAGTCTTGCAAAATATTTTTTTTTTACTTTTAATAATGAAATTTACTGACAGAAAAGTGGTTTAGCTGTGGGGGCCCATGTGCCTCCATTTGCAAATATTGTTTTATGTTGGTGGGAAGAAGTATGACCACACATCCCTTGTTCAAATATACTTTTTTTGTATTGAAGATTTATTGATGACTTGTTTTTTGTCTGGGAAGGAAGCATAATTGATTTTGATCTGTTCCCTAAAGAGATTACTTCCAGTATTTCATAGTCAAAGTTTATAAAAGGGGCTAAAGGAAATGTAGTCAATTTTTTGGACCTCACAATTGAAATGGATTTGTCCACCTTTCACAGTTGAATACATAGAAAGAAAAATTTTTTGGAATAGTTATCTCCATTATCATAGTGGGCATCCTAAATATATGAAATAAAATATATTTAGAGGTCAGTTGATTCATACCAATTGTATTATTAGTAATGAGGAAGTTGAGGCTGTCATTGGTTTCTTGAATAACAGAGGATATCCTCTGAAAGATTTGTCATCCATTGTTGAAGAGGTGAAAAGCCATTGAGCAGACAAGTTTTCCCCTATTTTGATGTATGGGTATTGAAGTAAATAAGAATAAAGAAGGCATAATGAACAGTGAAGATCAAATCTATGCCTTACCTATAGCTATTTCAAATGATACTTCAGCTATACGAAATATAATGAAGGTCAATTGAAAGTTTATAACTGGCAATCCTGAATTAACTAGTATTTTTGGTGATAAACCCCAGTTTCTTATTAAAAAAAATCTGTTAATTTTAAGACAGTGACAAGGGATGGATCTTTTTCTTGTGGTTTATGTAAACAATGCAGGTACATTAGGAATGCTAACATAGTTTATTTTCCTCAACTAGATATGTGTTTGCAAGTTAAAGGACACTTTCATTGTAATTCTTTATATAGCTGTGTGTTGTACCTGCCATAATTTTTATGTTGGTAAAAGTGTTCAACCACTTAAAATTAGAGTTAGGGAGCATGTTAAGGTAATTAAAAACAAAAATAATTTAAATGCATTAAACAAACATAGCATGGTGTGCAATGATTTTAGAAAGTTTCAATTTTTCTGTTCTCGATCAAATTGATGAGTTTCAGTTTATTAATAGATGTGATAAACTGTCAAGAGACTCATGAATGAAAGTGTCAGATTTTACTCAGGATCAATAAAACACCATGGTTAAATGAACACATTAATATTAAATGTTTATTGAAATACAAAATCCTCTAGTGTCTTATGCAGTGTATGTATTTGTTTACATATATTTATATTTTTGTTTATTTTTTTATTTTATATTATAATGTTTATGTTTACTTTATGTGAAATAATGTGTTTTCATTATTAAGACTTTTTCATTGATGATGTCATTAGGAAATAGGTTTGGTATTCTATTACAAATGGATAGTTGTGTTAAGAGAGGGATATTTATACAAGCCAGGCTCTGTTATATATTGTTTGCTGATGAAGTTCCTTGTTATTAAAGTGGAACGAAAGTGCCAAACTTAGTCATGGTGGTTTTTCTCTTCTCTTTGAAGCTCAACTTGCCACCTCAAGGCGTTTTGTGCATACACACATGTACACACACACACACACACACACACACACACATATATATATATATATATATATATATATATATATATATATATATATATATATATATATATATACACACACACACACACACACACACACACACACACACACACACACACACACACACACATCTGTTTATTCTCACATGGGGTAATTGGCATGGCTTAAAATGGCCCACAAGGGCAGTTAGCCTAGTACTAATCTATGAACCTATGAACCTATGAATCTATATATATATGTATATATATATATATATGTATATATATATACACATCTCTCCAATCACAGATACACTTCTCCATAGGTAAATATTTTCCTTATAGGGCTTTAACTGCATTTATGTAATAAACCTTTATAATATTACTCTACTATTTTTTACAACCTATGCAAATTAAGATGAAAAAGTAAAATGTTAAAATACTTGCAGGAGAACTCTTTTGGCCCTAACCATGCTGACACTGGGGCCCAAAGTAGGTAATCCTTGTCAGGGATGACAGCTGCTCACCCAGCTCCTGTCAGTTGTGAGCCTTCTTCCACTCAATGCTAGCCAACCCATTTTCACTTTTTTGCAAGTATGTTTCCTATAGGAGATAGACTATTCTCTTAGTCTCCTTATTGGACTAGCTTGGAGCCTAACCTTATGCATTCACAGGTGCTGTCATCTTTTGAAGTGGCAGAACCAAAGTGAGCAATGTCAGTGCAGGGCGGTGCTTCAGAGGGTGGAAAACACCCTATGATGAGTCACAATACCATACCAACCCATGTATCCAAGTAAGAGTTTTACACACAGAAATGACATTTTGTTCAAGTTAGGGTTACCGGTTGTATAGTAAAATAGGCATCTCTATATATGTAGTGAGTGTTTGACTTGCTGTTCTCTGGCTGACTATTGTTAATCTGTGCTTGCATTTTTATTTTGATTTGAAGTTATCCATTTAAGGTTTGGTTACTCCTATTTTTTTATCTTTTTCTTATATTATGTTTGTTTTGTTTTAAGTTTTTTTTCCTTGGAGTTTTAAGAGGTCTTGGCTAGGGTCAGTTAGAAAATAATTCATTTGCAGACAGTGAATAACATCCAGCTAATTAGTGGGAGGAGTTGAGAAGTAGCATTCCTCATTTAACTACAAATATTTAGTGGCATCTTTATTTAGCTGTAATGCTTGTTTGACTTGTTGTTCTTTGCCTGAGTATTGCTGATCTCTGTCTGCATTTGTTTTTTTTCCAAGTCACCCACCCTGCTTCTGTTATACTTTTAAACATGGTATTTTTTGAGTTGCTTGCCCCTACTATAAATCTGATTTTGAACACTTCTCCCAGTCTCATCTCATCAGCTCATTCTTTTGAGCACTGACAGATCAACTAGGAAGGCCATGCCCCTTAGTCTCTTTAATTTGAATTATCTTCTGTTTACTACCATCCCACTTACTAAAATGTACTTTATTCAGCTGCTTTTACTGTATTTGTGCTTTTTTCCCTACTTTATATAGCTTTTTGCTGTGTTAAGTGGCATTTATTCTGCTGCATTTATCATTGCTTGTTAGTAGCCTGATTACATTGTAATTGTTATTCTAAGCCTCTTAGTTCTGATTTAAGCACTTGGACTCCAAACCAGTTATTTTACATTAGGAAGGTTTGTAATCTATACTCTTGTGGCAGGAGAGGATAGCATATGCCCTTCTGAGATGGGAATTGTTGGTTGAAGGCTTATTGTGTCTGTTATTCTAAAAATGTCTTAGTTCTGGTTTAAGCACTTGTGCTCCAAGCCAAGTATTTTACATTAAGAAGGTTTGCGATCTATAGTCCTGTGGGAAGAGAGGGTAACCTTCACCCTTCTGAACTGGGAATAGGTTGTGAAGGCTTATTACACCTGTTATTCTAAGTGGCTTTGTTTTGATTTAAGCACATGGGTGTCAAATCAGTTATTTTATATTAGGAGGGCATGTGGTCTACACTCTTGTGGCATTACTATCTAGGCAAATTTTGTGAACTGTTAGAGCATCTAGTTTGCACATAGCTGAGCATTACCCATCAAGTTTCTTGTCTTATTGACCTACTCAATATTTACATTTCCTCACTCTTCCCTAATAAATAAGTAGCCATGGAGATGTACCTTCTGAATATCTCTGTGGCCAGTCTGGTTGAGTTAGGTATTCTGAAGCCTTTTTGTAGTAATTGCCTCATGTACACTGACAACCCACTTATTCTTAATAAAACAGATAAAGTATGCAAGAGGTGTAAATACACATAAATGCTGGAGTCAAAACCTCTCTCTCTTCGTCTTCTTTCACAAAAACTCTCTAATACAACAAAAACTAATCCTATAGAGGTTGTCAGTAACACTTGCACCATGCCTACTGAACATAGTAAAAACCATGCACATAAAACTACTTATGCTGAGCACTTACAGGTAACCTTCTTAAAACACTATCACCTCCTGCACAGTTTAATCAAAGAGAGGGTCCATAGCCATCATGTAAACACTCCATTAAAACACCACTCACAGCTACAGATAGTAACACTGTATCCAACTGCTCTACTGCTAAGCACATAAGACACACAGATGCACAACCAAATGTCTTGCTCATTGCCGATTATATAGTGAGGCACAATGATGTCCCCTTCACCAGACTGAGTAAGGGAAGAGTCTTTTCAGGGCTAGGACTCATCAAGTCACACAGGCACTCAGAGGTGGTTTAACCAAGCTACCAGAATGACTCTTTCATAGTCTATGTAGGTGTTAATGATCTGAGTCATACCTCCCTTTACTATATGAAGTGAGACATGATTAATCTCACTGATTATGTGTCTCGGGTAGATATGAGCCTAGCGCTGAACAGCATACTACCTTCTCCAAGGATGATGCCATGTTACCAATGGAAAATGACTGATTTTAACAACTTGCTTAGCTTCTGGTGTTAGTCCAAACGGCTACAATATTTGATGGCCTGGGAGAATATGATTGCTAAGGATGGTCTGCACATATCTCTTCTAGGCTTTTGGATATTGGCAAATACTTCTTTCACCCCCATAGTGCCTTTTTTATGCAACGCCAAACCGATAAAAACTTAACTGAATCTATGAAAAGGTATCTGAAGGTTGTACTGCTCAGTGCTAGAAGTTTTAACAAAAACTCCACTCCATGCAAGCCTTCCTCTCCCTGGAGAGTGTAGATGTCTGTCTAGTAATGGAGACATGGTATAAAGTCACAGACAGTATCCTAGCAATGCAAGGTTATAATACTCTTCACACCTTACTGCACAGGAGGGAACTAAAGGTGGAGAACTCTCTGTCAATAATAAAACAAACCTCTCATCCAGACTAGTTAAAGTGCATGACCCATTGGAACTCATACATGTGCAACTCACAGTAAAAAAGGGTGTTGTACCATATCTTTGCATCCCATAGGTCCCCCTCCATATCCCAAGAAACCCATACTACCTATAGCAATGTACTAGAGTCTCTCACCCTTCATTCCAATACGATGCTCATGGGGGATCTCAGCTACCCTTCTATAAATTGGGAATCCTACACCATTTCTAATGCACAAGCCCAGTGATTTCTACATTTTGTTAATAATAACATCCTGGAATAGTTGGTACATTCTCCTACCAGGGTACAAACATCCTTGATCTTGTACTAATGAACATGGGGGGGGGTGATGATTCTCACCCAATGTAATGTCTCGACTTATCAGGTCTTACCATAAGGCAGTATTACTTGAAATAAAAATTAAATCCAGGGATCCAGCAAAAGCAAAAACCTTTAGGAACTATTCCAAGGCTAACCTCTGTCTACTAAGCTACACCTTGGCTAAATTCCATGCACCTCCAAACCCAGTAAACACCATAGCATATGCTGAGCTATTTACAAAATCGCTGTACAGAGAAAGCTGTACCAAATTGTATTAAGAATAACACAAACTCAAAAGACAAGCCGCCCTGGTGGAATCACAATATCAGTTGGTTATACAACAAAAGAAAAAAATATTTTCCAAGTGTAGGAGGAACAAAGCCATACATACTCAAAGACCCCTGATTAATTTAAAGAGGCAGTTAGTTAAAGAGGGTTAATTGTTACTTCAAAGGATAAATTTGAATAAAAAGTAGCTTCTCAGGCAAAGAACAACCACAAAGCTTTCTACAGCTGTGTCTGCAACCTCAGAAGAAATGTACAACAAAGCACAGAACTTATTGTAAATGGCATTACCTGCACTGAACCTGAGGCCATTGCCAAACTTTTGGCTGAGAGGTTCAGTTAAAATTTCTTGACCCCCACTCTTGCCCCAATAGTCCAAAGTAAATACAGCATATCACTATCCCACCAACCATTACTAGGGAACAGGTCATTAATGTACAGTCCAAGGCCAAAAACACTGCATCAATGGGCCCCAATAACATCCCAGGATGTTTAATAAATAGCATGAAACATGACCTCTCAGGTTCATTTTAATCACTTTTCAGCTGGAGTCTACAGTCAGGTTTGGTGCTCAAGGAATAACATATGGACACAATCCATCCTCTGCACAAAGAAGGTCTAACCACTGATCCAGATAACTACAGGTCTATAAGCCTTACAACCCTCATATGTAAGGCCATGGAAATAATAATCATGGACATGATAAATAAGGATATAGGTAACCTGCAAATACTGGCCTCATCACAGTTTGGCTTTGTTAAAGAAAGATCATGCCTATTCAATCTGATGGACTATATTGAGAGGGTCACTGAAGCACTGGATGAAGGTAAGCCTGCACACACAGCTTACCTTGACCTGGCCAAGGTGTTTGATACAAAACCCCACTCAGGCAGTATATACATGCTCGCTAATTTAGGTATAAACACTTTTATCACCTTCTAGATAGGCAACTGGCTCACTGATAGGACCTAGGAGGTAAAAATAGGTGAGGCCACCTCCACCAAGAGGCAAGTTATTAGTGGTGCCCCCCCCCCCCCACCTCAGGACTCAGTACTGGGCACACTCCTTTTTAGGTATCTATTTCTCTGAAATAGAAGCAAATTCTGAAATGTTATAGTTGAATAAGTTTAATGATGATTGCACCCTGGGGGTTATCATTCCTTGCAGATGCTAGCATTCTTCAAGAAGGTCTATCGCTGACTAACAAATGGTGCCAAAGCCATGGCATTAAACTCAATACTAAGAAATGCATAATTGTGCCTTTGGGGAAGCCAACCATCCCAGCTAATTACCATGCTGATAATATACGGCTAATGGTCAACCTAGTGATCAGGGATCTTAGCATGCACATAGACAGTACTGTTACCTTCAACCATCATCTGGCCACAGTGGTGAGGACATTGTTTTATGCTGTGCAACTTATAAGTGAGAGCATGACATCTAGGTCCAAAGAGGTTAATATCTCACTTACTCCACCCTCATCAGGCCAATAACAGAGTACAATGTTCCCTTCGGAATGTACCTGACCAGGTATATGCAACAACTAGAGTGACCTCAAAGGTTCCTTATATATATATATATATATATATATATATATATATATATATAAAAATACAAGGCATAACAGATCTGCCTCATGCAGAGTGCATTAAAGCCCTTTCCCACTACTCAGTCTCCTATAGATTGCTGAGGGATGATCTATGCCTAGCTTAAAAGATATCTCCAAACCCCACACTTATGAATCTCCTGCATATTTGTAAGTCAGAGTACCAGAAATACAAGGCCCAGGGACTTGAATTTTGTCTGTGATTTATTGATTGATTGATTGATTGACATTTTTTTACGAAGTTAGTTTAGCTGAGCCAGGGGCCCATTTTCAGTGGAGACCCAAGGAGAAAATCTCTAGAAAATTAAAAATTTTTATAAAAGTTACAAAGATATAATCAACAGATAACATATGTCTACTAGCAAGTTATAGCATGGCATAACATGTCTATTAACAGGTAACAAATCTATAAATATTAAACATTAAAAAATACACAGTATAAAATTCAGTGGAATACCATACATGAGGCCATTCCAATGTACAAAGAGTTAATAGTAATACAAGAACCTATTATTATTATTATTTTTTTTTAAATGCATTTAAAAATATGAAAAAGAAGATGCAGGGTATATGAGGAAAAAGAAATTATGTAGATAAGATGGGAGAATAAATCAAGTGGGGGGTTTGACAAGGGCAGGAGCACATCTTTTGTAGATAAAGGGCAGGATTCACAAAGACTTGCACGGCGTGTAAGAGACGTGTAACACTTCATGCAAGCCTCGCGATCCAGGAACAGCCCTAAACTCCGTGTAAGAGACCAGCTAAAACGTCTCTTACACGGACTGGGCGTGGACATGCTAAATACCTCACTTGCAGCCAAAAGGTATGCAAATGAGGTATATTAGCGATCCACGAAGCAGAAACCAGCCCATGTAAGAGACGTTTTAGCTGCAGAAATGTACTCAGTTGACAACTGAGTAAGTTTCTGCAAATTTCACAATGGAGCCATGTCAGCTCCAAATAAAGGGTGCATATGTCTCAGGCAGCATGCCAATGGCCAAATATGTGGCCATTGGCAAGGTAACCCAATGCAAAAATAATAAAAATATAATGTTTAAACCCAGCGCAGCCCCGCGCAAACGGGCTGCGCTGTATAAAACATAAAAATGAAGGTTATAAACCCACAAATGTGGGTTTTATGCAATACATGGAATGACAATGCAGGGGCCAGCAGACCAAAAACAACATGGCCACTGTGCAGTGGTTGCTAAGGGGGGAAGCTGAGTGTAAGAAATGTAACTAAGCATTAGTAGGCAATCTCATGTAAATGAGGGTTAGGATACTGAATCTCACAGTCACATAGCAAATGAGCACAGTCTGAGTAGTGTAAGAGATACATAAGGGGGAGGAATAGAGTAAGAGATAGGTGACATCACAGGGGGGAATGGTAGAAATAAATGCAGTTCATTGGAGGTCAGTGTAACATGACAGATGACAGACACAGATCAGGGAAAGAGGAGTGCCACAAGATAAGTGTGGGAAAGTCAAGAAATGGAAGGTGTACACTGTTACTTACACTAAAGTTTCTTGCTGGGCATGCATGCACATGTGTGCGCGACATAAAGCGCAAGTAGGGCAGTGTGCGCGCGTGTAAGGCAGACTGAGCATGTGGGAGCGTGTTGGTAGATGTTTAACACTGTTTGCGCTAGTGTGCGCATGTGTAGGGCAGGCTGAGCATGTAGGAGGCTGTTGGCAGACTTGTAAGACTGTTTGCACTGGTGTGCGCGCGTTTTAACCCGAATAAGTAGATTCTGAACCGTGTAAGCCCGTGTGCACGCGTGTAAGCCACTGTGGGCGTGTTTCTGCTGTTATGCACATTGCTCCCCACTGAGGAAACAGAAAGGAAGAAGGAAGCAACAGAATTAGTAGGAAGCTAGCAAGGATTACTGCTGAAGCTAGCAGGTGAAAACAATTAGAAGCAGGCAATTACACAGGCAGAATAGTAGCCCAGCCCAGCACTTAAAACTCTACAAACAGTAGTGCAGGATGTTTCTCTTAAGAGACACTGCAAGACAGGAGTAAGCTAATAGAAGTGAAAACTGAAAAAGCTTCACTCCGAGCAGAAATGTTAGGGGCTGCCATAGCTGTCATAATGAGACATAGGCGACTTGCTGAGGGTGGTGACAATGCAGATGGTGCCAGACAACCCACACTGAGGAGACGGAGAAGAGTGTACAGGCCCAGGGTCACCTACCACGGGTTACATGAGCTGGAGATAGTAGAGTGCTATAGAGTGGACAGAGAGCTCCTGCAGCAAATAGTTGAGCTGTGCAGGCCACGCCTCACACACAGAACCAACAGAGCGGAACCCATCCCAGTGGAAACCAAGGTATGTGTTGGCCTAAGAATACTAGCAACAGGTACCTTCCAGAGACCAACTGGCGATATGATGGGGATATCACAGGCATCAGCCTCCAGGGTACTGCACCAGTTCCTAGATGCCATGTCAGCACATGTCGGTGATCATGTATATTTCCCCAATGCCCGTGAGGTATTGGCCAGCAATATGCGTCTCTTCCAGCAAATAGTGAAATACCCTGAGGTAGTGGGTGCAATAGACTGCACGCACATACGCATCAAAGCACCAGCCGGTGAGCAGGGTAGGGCCTACATTAACTGCAAGGGCTTCCCCGCCATCAACTGCCAGGTCAAGTGTGATGCCCAGGGCATAATAATGAATGTGTGTGCTGGCTGCCCTGGGAGTTACCATGATTCCCACATCTGGCATTTGACGCAGCTGTACCAGACATCTGCCAATGGGGACATCCCACACGGACACCTAGTGGGGGATGAAGGTTATGCACTGGAGCTTTTGCTGATGACACCCATAAGAAACGCACACACACCTAAACAGGAACGCCATAATGAGGCACATGCACAAACATGTAATGTAATAGAGCATGTGTTTGGGCTGCTCAAGTCATGGTTCCGGTGTCTGGACACATCTGGTGGAGCCTTGCAGTACACACCAACTACATGTATCCAAATTGTCATGGTATGTGCTATGCTACATAATATGATCTTGCAAAAACAGCTGCAGCAGGACCAGCATAAGGCTGGGCCAAAACAGCCCCCCACTATTGCCAAGGCCATCACAGGCAGAGCGTGACTCGGAGGAGGAACAACCTGAGCCTACCCCAGTAGGCAGAAGGAGGCGTGCCCAGTATGCCCTGGCCTTGGCAAAGAGGCAACGCATAGCACATACACTGGCTCAGTAGGAACCCTGGGAATGATACCCCCTCTGACTCACTCAAATAATAACATGGATGCCTAAACTGACATGACCTGCTCACAAACATGCACATGGAAGTGTAATATGCGCATCCGACAGAGGCAGCCCTGCAGCACCACCTGAGGCATGAATGCCATGTGTTAAGTAATATAACACCATGTACTATATGCACACCTGAGCACCCTGACTAACATCCACCCTCACCAAGCATGAAGCCACAAAACGACAATGGGATGATCAAGTGCAATAACTGGTGAAGTAATGCCGTTAGTCAAAGGGGAGCCAATGTGTTTCAGGCTGGGAAGATATGCAGAGCATGACATGATGCACCACCTGCTAGGGGTGGCGTGCACCTATCATTCCATGCCCCATGGATACTGGCAAAGGCTGTCAGTACCCACAGCATGCCCTGAATAGGTAAGTCTCAAAACACAAACCCACCTTCATAGGTACCACATGGGATAGGAACCTAGATGTAATGCTACCCAATGCCAGAAGTCTAAACAGCAAGATGTGTGCAGTGTAAACGCACACAGTATGGAGAATGTAGATATCAGTCCTGTAATATAGAACTGGGTCAAGGCTCACATAAGCACCCTAACACTACCAGGTCACACCTCATACTGTGTTGTACAGCTGCAAAACATGGAACAAGCTACAAAAGGAGGGTGACTAGCAATAAATGTCAAGGATAACCACACCCCCATGTTGGTACCACAACAAGAAGCAGCATGAATTAGCCATGGTCAAATACCAATGGCTAAAACCGCCTCCCAGTATATAGCCTGCTGCAGACTACTGTCCTAATACCAGGAACTGCACCTGGCCCATGTTGGAATACATGAATATATCAGGCCCCCAAAACATTATATTTCTTGAGTGAAAATACCCAGACATACCCCGGGAGCATTATACTAGCACCAACACAGTCGGAGAAAAGTTCCCAGAATCCATAAACCAAAATGCCCAGGAACAATGTACCACTCCCACAAGAGGGGTAAGCATACTGGATGTGATAATCAGCAACATGTGTACTGGATGGCAAGATGAGAAGTGTATCCTTCACCGGTAAGACCAGACCATAGAGTAATCACACTGGATATATACATCCCGATCCCAGTCCCTGGCCAGAATACCACAGTGAAAAACATGTGTAAAGTATAGGTTGCACCCCTCCAAACTGATGTAGAATCCACAAAAGGCCCTGTGCAAGTGCAGAATATGGGACACACCGCAGAACATGTTATACAGGCATTCCATGAACACAGCCAGGAATGCTTGGAGTATGCAATCACAAATAACAACAACACACAATGCCATACACGCAGGCATCTGGCATGCTGGACTCCAGCCATTACCAAACCATGCAAGAGAATGAGGAAGCTACCACATGATAGAGCAAACATAAAAAGGGAAGTAATCACTGACCAGTAGTATGGCAATAACATATGTCCACACATACAATCCACTAAGTCCAGCCACAACAAGTATAATCTGTGAATCCAGAGGCAATGTGACACCTGCCCCAAGTACACAGACAACCACAACTCCCCCCAATAAATACAAATATATGCGATAGATGCAACCATGTATCCAAACCAGAGGTTGAGCTCCCCCAACACAGTACTGTCAAAACTAGTCAGGAGGAGAAGGTAACCACATACACCACAAACCCAGTCCCACATAGACCTACCACAACTGTAAACCAAACACATAAACACAGAAAAACATTCCCGGAGTCCCTAATTACAAACACACCACACCAACAGAAGCCTCCAAAGCAGATCACAAGCAACCACAACCTCCAAACATAGCACATGCAATGCATAGTACACAAAGCTGGTGTGCCAAACAGTCACAGGCCAGAAGGAGAAACAACATGCCTGATACAGTTGTAATAGGTGTCTGTATAGGCAGACACACTGCTGTCCCACTCACCAGACTGAACAAGCGAAAGGGTAGAGTAAGCTGCCTGTAGGCTGCCACAAAATGCCACATAACACAAGTACGCAGGTCACCCCAAAGCAAGCAGAAATATGATGCACTCAATGTCCATGCTGGTGTGAATGACCTGAGATGTACCTCCCTGGTCTACATGAAAAGAGACATGGATGAGCTCTCTGAGTATGTACCCCAGGCCGGTATGACACTGGCCATGTGCAGCATCCAACCCTCACCAAGAATGATGCCACAGTACAAACACAGAATGATCATGTTTAACAGCTGGCACAGTTACAGCTGTCAGTCCAAGAGGGTCTAATGTCTGTCTGCTTGAGATGTCAAGCATGACAAGCCATGCTGCTGTTCCAGGGATGGCTTGCACCTGTTACCCTGTGCGTCTGGATACTGGATAAGGCCTTTGCCACCTCCACAGAGCCGTATGTAGGCAAGGCCAAAAAGACTACCCACCACCCTAGAAAACATAAGTGGTAAGAAACATAAGGGTAATCATAAGGGTAATGCTGACCAATGCCAGATGTGTAAACTGCAATATGCATGCCCCTGAGGCACTTCCCATTATGGAAAACATCGATGTCTGTGCAGTGACAGAAGCCTGCTGCAAGCCTAGTGATAGCACACCAGCACTACCAGGTTATACCACATATCATGCGTTATGGCCCCAACACCTGGACCAAAACATCAAAGGAGGGGGAGTGTCCATATGCAGCACAGACACCCATATGGCCAGATAACTGACAATGCACAAAGCAGCGGAGACCACCCATGTGCACCTAAGTGTTGTCAAAACTACTGTACAGTCTGTAGCATGCGACAGACCACACTCTCACACACAAGAACTCCACCCTGACATCCTGAAGACACTGGGCAGTATGAATGTCCCACCAAATACCAGACAAGGTACACACAAATTACCACGTAGGTGGCAAACCATTATGTATGCAAGGAGTAATCAGGGACCTAGGGACACAAGTTGACAGTAATCTGTCATGTGACACTCACAATGCCAATGTGGCTAGGAAGATTGTCGATATTGGACACCGTATCATGAAAGGATTCACATCTACATCAACAGAGGTCACTGTTCCACTGTACTGTTCCCTTATCAGACCCATAATCTAGTACAATGACTCATATGGGATGTACCGGACGTGACACCTGCAGCGGTTCAGAAGACCTCATAGTTACCCCACCAAGAGGATAAAGGGTGTGAAATATATGTCATATGCTGCCTGGCTGTAGACACCCCAGCTGAATGCAGTCACAGACTGCCTACACAGAGGCATTGTATGTCTGTTGTACAAGGCCATGTCCAACACAGGAGTAATGGACATGACCCACCACAGGAAATCAAAGCCATTGGAGCTGTGAGAGTGACAGATGTCAGCCTCAACACATAATGAAATAGGATGTGCTGGAGGGACAGATACATAACCCAGAGGCTCCCCACACCCAGAAACATGATCCCAATCCATGTTAGGCAGAGCCCCTCACTGACACCCCTCAACAGGAATATTGCCAAGTGGAGGGATGATCGTACATGTTTACTGGGGGTCTTCACTGTGTCACGACCAGACAGAGGCACAATAAAGAAAGTCATAAATGGCCATAATAGTCACATAGCAAGGGGTGGTGAAAGACACACACACTCTGGCTAGGCTTACTAATGCCCTAGGGTGGATAGCCTAGTATGAACCCATGAACCTATGAAGATACAAATTGTACAGGACACTAAGGATAATCACAAGGCTTACTTAACTGATGGTAGGAACCATATTGGGCATCCACAGATATGCTCCGAATCACACAGATATTACAAACAACATACCAAACACACACACATATTGCCAACATACAACCTGACAGGTGCAGTGCAAACACCCCCCCCCCAGAATGCAAAATATCTATCCCAGCAGACTGCTGGTCCCCTGACGTTGCAGATGCTGAGGTAATAGCCATCATCTGCAAAGGTATGTGATGGTGTCCTGGGCTGAGGCGAACATGGACTCCAAGAATAATGGAATGCCAAATCACACTACTGCCCAGTATCAGCCTTACCACAGGATATGTACCCAAAGAGCAGTGTACAACAACAGCGGTCCTTCACAACAAAGGTGTTGCCTGAATGGATACTGCAAACTACCACCCCAGGATCCTGACAAGCTTGGTCTGCACAGCTATGGAAAGGATCAGTATGTACCGCAGACAGAAAGCTATTGTGGACCTACTGATACTGGACCCTACACAGTGTGGCTGTTGTAACTGCAGATCCTGCCCCTAAACATGTTTGACCCATTTGAAGCAGTCATTAAGGTCATTTATGAGGGCAATGTGGTCCACACAGTGTAGCTGGACCATGCATATGCTTATAGACAATACCCTACGAGTTCAGTATGGATATGTTCACCAGCTTAAATATATACCCCTATATCAGTAGAGGGGTTGCAAACCAGACCAAGGACAGAACTGCCATGGTCAGACATGCCACATCCATGTCAGACTACAAATCAGATATTAGTGGCATCCCACAAGGCCTGGTCCTGCCCCCCCCTGTTCTGTATATATGTCCCATAGGTATAGGCCAACATGGAAGGACTGTGACTGAACATGTATGCAGAGGAGTACAAACAGCCCACCATATCTGACCCCCAGCTGACACAAGCAACCCACAAAAGGGCCACCTACAAACAGACAACTGGAGCCATAGCCATGTCAGCAAGCTAATTGCAGAACTGTGTATAGACAACCACCGTGGATATACAGTAAGTGCCCACAAATTACCACACAGGTGTTAACCCATTACGTACCTAACAATAAATACTAATGGATTTTCGTATATATATTAAATTGTTTATTTATAGTTTATTTATTTAATTATTATACTATGTATCTGAATAGATTGTTTATTAGAATATTGCTGGTCTATTAAAATTTAGCTTATTAGATTTTATTTTATATTTATTATATTTCATTAAACTAAGAACATGCTCTATACATTAAATACAAGGGCCGATTGATATTGATTATAAATATAAATGCAAATTAGATAGGAATAGCTTTAATGTTTCCTTTGACTTTATCATTAGTTATGATTGTTTATATTATAAGTACTAAATGATGTTAGAGTATTTAATAGGTAGTAGAAGTCATTTTTATTTTTATTTTCATTTTTAAATAGAATCACATAGATTGTGCTTCAAGTCATGGATCAGTTATGTTTTTATGGGCTTTATATTTTAGCCTATATTTTAACCTATATATATTAGCTCATATTCTATCAAATGTTTTAGTGCTGTTCTATTGTTTGTATATATCTTTAAAGCAGGTTTAAGATAGACAGAGCGCCAGTTAAATTGATAAACAGATAAATTGAATAATTGGTTTTATTATAGCTGTATTTAAATGAACAGATTTCACTCTAAAATTGATCTGAAGAAGCGTACGTTGCAGTACGCGAAAGCGCTTATCCTGCACTCTTGTACTTTATCCTAAATAAATCATTTTGGTTGGAAATTATGGCTCATGATTCTTGAAAGAACATTTTACTTGTTCGTGGTGAGTCCCACAGTGTTTGTCTACAGCATTTACGTTTTTTCACTTGGGGACTCTTTGTGTGCTGCGGTATCTGTTCTGCAACTACGTACCTAACATGTAATGAGAGACCTGGGGACAAAAGGTGATAGATATCCTGCACTGGACAAACATGTGGCTGTAGTGTTCGCAGAAACATACTATATACCCACCCAAACAAGAAGGTTGGCAGATGTAGATAAGGGGAGGTCACTGTGGCTCTGCAGTCATCCTCCATCAGCGTCACAATTGACAATAGCCCCTGTGGGATATACCTCAGCAGACACCTCCATCAACTGTAAAGTCCACAACAGTACCCCACCAGGAGTAGCAAAGAGCATGAACAGATGCCATGTGTTTCCTGAGTAAACAAACTGCAGCCCCACACACTGCCATACTGCCCAGCCACAGGCAAGCTGTGCCTGATGTATGAAGCCATGTCCAAGCTGGAATCAATGAACATGCTGCACCTTGTACAATCTGAATGGCAGTGAGCTATGCACATGAGAGACCTGAACCCCAGCACTGACATACCTAGGACAAGCTGTACAGAATGATCCATAACACAGAAGGCACCCCCACTCTTCAGTAAACTCCCGGTACAGGTCAGCCAGAGAGTCACCTATCGACACCCCTCAAGAGGAATCCTGATGAGTGGATGGGAGATGGTAGGCTAACCCTGGGTATCACTGTTATGTCAGAGGTAGACGGAGGCACAGTATACTAACCATGACATATGTCATGGCAAACTCCAGTTACAATGTGTGTCGAAGGACAAACACACCCTGTGACTAGCATCAGAAATGGCCTAGGGAACATCGCTAGTGTTTGCCAATGTCCACCCATATTGTGGAATACACTACCAATGTTGGACGAGCCTGGTGTAGGTAGTCCATATCTGAACATAATGCAACATGGTCATATGTGCACAACTGGGCCCTACACAGTCTGTTGTGCTCACTATGAAGATGTCAAGCAGTCATAGGACAAAAGCCCACGATACTGTCCACCACTGTGAAAGTACTGAACCAGTACACTATACGGTACTACATGTTAGGTCATTATGAAAGTATGTTGACAACTGTCTGCAAAGTATTCCATGCAATCCCTGCAAGCACAGTATAATCCCTGTTGTGGCAGACACGAAGCAGTTGGCCAGTTAGTACACAACATGACACCCAACACACAACCATAAATGTGAGATATTGTTGAAGTTCACACACACCCAAATATGTGGTGGACTTCAGAGTGCAGCATATGGAAAGCTCACACTGGGCATGCTCGCACACTTTGATAAATGAGGCATATGTCAGACAACATGCCATGGAAAGGCTGAACTGGGCATGCTCACACACTAAGGCCATATCTCCATTTAGCAGTTGGCCACACATATCTGGTATTTGTACGTGTCAGTCCAGGAACCAACCACAACACAGCAATCTGCCCAGTGCACACAGTAAATGACTACAGAGACATAAGTGATATAGTCAGTCGCCGTCATATGCAAACATCTTCCACAGATACACAAGTTGGTCATAGGAACAGGGAATGCTATGGAAATAAAGACCTGCAAACAGTAGAACAGCACAACAAATATTGTGCATCCAACAATTGAACATATGGGTGTAGAGGTCAATACTAGGCTTGTTGCCCTAGGGAATGACAGCTCAGCCAGAGTGTGCTTTTCATCTGCATCCCCAGTACAGTAGGCTACTGTGCCACTGTAAAGTAGGTCACATAAGGCAATGTGTGAGGCTAGTGAGCTGTGCCTGTGTCAAGCAGGGGCACAGTGGAGATCCCAGGGTTTGAATGTGCTAAGCCACTGCCATGTTGTCGGAGTGTGCTGGAAGAGGGTTGCTGAGGATCTCTAACAGTAAGTGGCCATCAATAACAGACTGAGGGGAGCCCTATCTGCATTCTCTGGACAATTCCACTGTCAACACTGTGTTGTGATGATTATGTGTGAATGAAGTGCCATGCTGGAACTGTTCACAGATGTCCTCCCTCTGTGGGCTACAGCTCTGCAATGTAGTAGCTCACTCTGTCTGTTGTACGGCTCATATATGGCTGGTGTACACCTGACAGGTGTCTTGTTGTGGAGCAGTCATGGGTATATGTGGGATAGCATGATCAATGCAAACCGTACACATGTTCATAGAATGCAATTGTCAAGGATTATGCTAAGTGGCCAGTATAGTCCCCCAGCATGGGTCCTCTGAAGTCGTCCACCCCAGTCTTCACAAGTGTAGAGTCTGCTTGTGCTAAATACAGTTTGTGTGCAGTGACAACCTTGCCTGGGGTGGAGATGGGATATGGATGTCCAGGGAAAGGTGGGTATGGTCAGATATCAACAATGGTGGTCTACCTCTGGTGTGGAACAGTGAGTACCCATGTTGCAGATGGACAGGTGCAATATGTATTCCCCCATGTGGCTGTGGTGTGTGGTTCTGCCATAGCACATGGACCCACAAATTGTAGTGGCTGAAGGGTAAAGTGGTAGAGGCCTGAGTAGTTCTCACACACAATATGCCTGTACCTGATGTTAACAACTGGAATGGTGTATGTGAACACCTGCATATCCCGGCACTGTTCCCAGGGAAGTTAAGTGTGTGTCCTGGATGTGGGTGTGGTGTTCTGGACTGGTTGTGTTGTGTGTTACAAGTCCTGTGGTCACAAAGCATGGTATAGAACATAATCTGCCAGTGCGATGTGCATATCTGACCCTGACGTAGGAGGCTGCAAATGCATATATATGCTATCCCCCACCTGACAGGTAGTACTACATGTGCATACCTCTGTAGAAATAAAGATGTCAGCACCTTATAAATACTGCAGGTGCAGAACCAATACCCACTAATTCGGATAGTGCGCTCCGCTAATGCGTCTCCCTCAATTGTCATACTATAGTTAAGTAGGGGTTTGAATCCTGCAAATGCTCTGTGTGAGGGAAATGTCCCTTTTGGCAACTGGGAAAACACACTACGGGATACACATTCCCCTTTCTAAACACTGATGATGTCAGCACCCTATAAGTACAGCAGGAGAAGAGAACCACCCCCCCCCCCAGTAATGTGAATAGCGCACTCTGCTAATGTGTCCGTCTCGAGTGTCATAACATAGTTAGGTAGGGGTTTGAATCCTGTAAATGCTCACTGTGTCTGGAAAGAGCTAGTGTGTGTGCAAGTCTGTATGAAAGAAATATCCCTTTTGGCAACTAGGAGAACACAGTACAGGATGCACATTCCCCTTTCTAAACTCTGATGATGTCAGCACCCTATAAGTACAGCAGGAGAAGGCACCCCTCCAAGTAATGCGAATAGCGTGCTACGCTAATGCGTCCATCTCAAGTGTCATAACATAGTTAGTTAGGTAGGGGTTTGAATCCTGCAAATGCTCAGTGTGTGTGGAGGGGGTTAGTGTGTTTGCAAGTCTGTATGAAAGAAATGTCCTTTTTGGCAACTAGGAGAACACACTACAGGATGCACATTCCGCTTTCTAAACACTGATGATGTCAGCACCCTATAAGTACAGCAGGAGAAAGGAAACCTCCCAGTAATGTGAATAGCGCACTCTGCTAATGCATTCATCTCGAGTGTCATAACATAGTTCGGTAGGGGTTTGAATCCTACAACTGTTTTGTGTGTGTGGAGGGGGGTTAGTGTGTGTGTGTGAGGGAGATGTCCCTTTTGGCATCTGTGAAAGCACTCTACAGGATGCGCATTCCCCTATCTCAGCACGGATGATGTCAGCACCCGATACGTACAGCAGGAGAAGGAAACCTCCCAACAATTCGAATAGCGCACTCTGCTAATGCGTCTCTCCCGAGTGTCATAATATAGTTAGGTAGGAGTTTGAAACCTGTAAATGGCATGTGTGTGTTTGGATGTGGGGACTCTGTGTGTGTGCAATTCTGTATGAAAAACATGTGCTTTTTTGAAATCAGGAGATCACACTACATGATGCACATTACCCTTTCCAAACAGTGATGATGTCAGCACCCTATACATACAGCTGGAGAAAAGACATCTACCAGTAATCAGAATAGCGCAATCTGTTACAGCGTCACTCTCAAGTGCCGTAACATATTTAGATAATGGTTTGAAACCTGCAAGTTTGGATGTGGGGAGTTTGTGTGTGTGCAATTCTGTATGAAAAACATGTTAGTTTTGGCAATCAGGAGATCACACTACCTGATGCACATTACCTTTTCAAAACACTGATGATGTCAGCACCCTATAAGTACAGCCAGAGAAGAGGAACCATCTAGTAATCCGAATAGTGCGCTTCGCTAATGCATCTTTCTCACATGTCGTGACTTAGTTAAGTAGGGGTATGAATCCTGCAAATGGCAAGTGTGTGTGTGTGGGAGTAGTAGGGTGTGTGTAAATGCAAGTGTGAGAGAACAGATCCTTTTGGCAAATACTACAATACACCAGATGCTGTGTATTCCCCCAGTAAACACAGGGGATGTCACCACACTATCAGCACAGCCAAACAGGGCTAGTTGGCCAGTAATGCCAATAGTGCGCTCTGCTACTGGGTCTATTACCATTGTCAGAGTACAGATAGGTATGTTTTGGTAACCCACAACTGTCACGTGTGGTTGTGTCACACATTAAGACCTTGTGTGGGTCTTTGTGCATAACAATGCATGCCATTGCCTAAACCAGCAATGGCATTGCACACATGATGTATGTGTGTGACACATACACATAATTACCTGTGACCTGCAGTAGTTACCATGTCTGACACATGCCTCGAGTGGATAAATGGTATTTGCAATGCATAACAATATGACTGTGTCTTATGTGCAGGGGCCGCACGCGGTATGTGTCTATACAGTGTGGGTGTATATGGTAAAATACCTACAGCAGGGGATACACATCTGGTCTGGGCCATATAGTCTACATGTAGTCAATGTACAGGTGCTGCATGTTCCCACCTGTTGTGGGAGTGGTAACATGTCATTCCACTGCAATTCAGTGACCACATGCTGTGAACCCTTCAACTAGTGTGTTGTAGCTACAGTAATGCTCACGCACAATGTTTGGCTGGATGCAGTCCAGCCATATAAAGACAGTTCTTGAGACTGTCATATTGCCAGTGTTGTTATGGAGGATAGGTGGTTTTCCTGTGTATGGGAGGGTTGTGTGTGCCAGGCTATGAACCAGATGGAAGTCCGACACACTGTTAGCTGCACATGAATAGGCCCTGATGCTTTGTGCTGTGCCATCAACCTGGAGGTGTGTGTATCTGTGGTGCCTTGGGATACCACCCCCCTGTCCATGTGTGTTACATGTGTAGGGAACGACAGGCATGGTATGAGGCATAACCTGGCAGTGATGGGTTGCACCTGTGAGCCATGAATCAGGACTCTGGTACTGCGCAGACATTGCAGTTCACCATGCTGAGCATAGTGTCCAGTGCATGCATCTTGCGGTGTACACTGCTGGTGTTGTGTAGCAGCACTGTTAGTGTCCTAACCTGTGTGATACCCATGGAGGTGGCTATGTAATCCATGTCCTGCAGCATAAGGCAGTATGTGTGTATCAAGGAGCTTCGCCAATATACATCGGGCCATGGGTGTCACGTGCAAGCTGCCCCTTGCACATCATTGTGGCTTCCCTAGCAAGTAAGCACACGTTGACAGCCAGCGGATACCCTATGAATGACATTGGAGACTGAGCAGAATGTAGACATACAACACCCTTCCTACATATAGTGGTAACATACCTGGTGAGGGTATGTTGGCAACCAAGATCAGGCTCATACTGGCCCGTGCCACATGCTGAGAGATCCATTCTATGTTCCCTATCATGTAGTCCAGGGAGGGTATGTCTCAGGTCATCCATAGTGGTATGGTCAATGACTGAGTCATATGTGTCCATGCCTCTGACTGACCTGTATGTATATGATTTTTGGTGGACCATAGTGCCCCTGAGGCATATCACTGTGACCTTCACCATATACAGCCTGGTGAGCGGGACCCCAATGCAGCGCCCAAGACAGGTACCTGACACATCTGTAGCAGGTGTGTTGTGTAGCCCTACAGGCTGTGAGTGTGTGGCACATGGGATGTGTGTGCCATGTGTGGCATGTGCTCTGTTCCGACGTAACATATGCCTGTGTGCCAGCTGCGGAGGTGTGTGATGCTCAGGCAGGATGCTATTCTGAGTCCCCACGTATGCCCCAGTGTGTTCAGCATGCTGTCAGTGCGTGTCTATGTCTGACTTGTATTGTAGTCACTGTAGTATGACATGCCACCTTACAGGGTATGGCATTACTGGGTTCAGAGAGCTCAGTCCCCAGATTGGCTATGTGGTGGCATCCGAAACATGTGTTGTATGTTCCTGGTCAAGGGTGATGGCTGACTGCATGCATGTGGCAGCTGTGACATTGCCACATGACTCACATAAACCACAACTGGATCATAGAGGTGATTCACAGGTTACCTTTGCACATGCTACCCTAGTAGTGTGATTGCCATGGTGAGTACCAACACATAGGGCCAATGGGGAACAACATACTGAAGGTGTGTATGTGTGGGTGTACTGCTACTGTTTCATAGCACTGGCATATATGACTGCACACATGGGTAAATGCCAGGTAAGACATGTGCAATGTGTCACAGGCAACGTACATGTGAACAGGATGGACAGTGACGTTCTGTCATGTGTAAACTTGACATACATATCGTACGCTATGCAGATGTCACTAGGAGTCCACAGAAGCACTGTAACTCTGCATTGCAGGTGGAAGCAGTGTCCCAGGGAACCCCAAGCGAACATGCATGCAATCAAAGCTACAGTAAGCAGGGCTGGAAGTAGTTCATTGTACAACAAAGAAGGGGTAACACTAACAGTAAGTAACAGTGCAAATATGTAGGCACTATCAACATGTACCCAGGAATGCACAGCTCAGATGCCCATGGTAGAACTGATATTATGTCATAGTTAAATGTGATTTGGATTACATTGGTACTGCACACATATCAACATGCGCAAACATCCACATTGCATAGTCATTGTGGGCCACTTGACACCATTACTGTACATGTCCATCATTGCATATCACTACTTGCATTAGCTTCCCCCCTGTGCTACCCATGTATGTGGCTATCTGTTGACATCCTTACCACCGACATGCAATAATGTGCAGCTGTTACACTTTGGTACGTACTATGGGTGCAGATAACAATTCAGGACATTCATACGGTTACTGCATCAGGCATGCTGGGATATACACACAGTCATATCAGCACACTGTACTGTTACCAACATGATACTACTATTACACTTCTATGTAGTCACCCTGTGCATCAGCAACATGTTTACCTGATCCCGCAATGATGTTGGAGATTGCAGGAGGTGGCACAGTGTCATCATATGCACAGGGTGTGAATTAGGTATGCCTGAGTCTGCCACTGATACCACCAATTGACATGTGTGTGTATGTGTGTTGGTGAGGGGCAGCAGTACAGGGTGGGGCACTGTTGGTGCAGTGTGTGCGTGTATGTGGTCGCCCTAGGTGTTAACATTTCACATGTGTGTATGCACGCACACAGTTCCACCTCATGGCTGCCATATGCAGGGGTTTGTGGACAGCCACAGACTGCACCTGGCAGGTCATACAGATCAGTGTCTGTGGGCATGGACACGGTACCTGTGCCTGGCAGGGGTGCTACGGACCGTATCCAGTACTAAGCCAGACTGGGTACTGTCATCAGAAGCGGGAGTGTGTTGACTGGACACAGGTCCCTGTTGGGATTGTCCAGAGCCACGTGCACGTGGTCTCCTGGGGTGTTCCAATGACAGCACAGACCCAGCATTTTTGGGGCTGCTGCTGGCAGTTTGGGGGTGTGCGCGGACCTGTTGTCGTCCGCGCCAACTGCCAGCTGCTGCTGTTGCTGGCATAGGCCACGTCGATGCCGCAACCGCCCACCATTGCCCTGGCTCATGGACATTTGGTTGTGGAACTGCTGTAATATGTCCCCACAGCGTCTCTCTATGACATCAGTGAAATTACGGATAGCATCCGCGATGTCACGCATACTGTCAGTCATGGCTGTGCGACATGCTCTCAGCTCCCTCAGACCCTGTCTGGTGTACCTTTCCATACGCGACTGTGCCTGCATGACAGCCTGAAACATAGCTGAGGTTGACAGACCTCTTTGGGCACGTCTGCCAGAGGCAGTACGCCCATGGATGCTCCCACGTGAACCCATGGGCAACTGTCTGTGTGGTACCATTGCAGGACCCTGCCCATGGCTGCTGTGTGGGGAAGCATGTGCCACAGATACCACATTACCCTGGTCAATGCCCACTGTATCCTGTCCATCACCTAGGGACAATGGTGGCAAAGGATGTACTGGCAGGATGACTGTGCGCAATGATGGGGTTGACAGCTGTGTACTGTAAATTGGCTGACCAATGGCGGACCCTGACACACCTTTCTGTACCATTGCACAGATATCATCATTACCAGTACCTGTGGCACCAGATTCAGGTTCCCTGCTGCAGGACACCAGAGCAGCACCAGAACCTGTGGGAGGAAGACAGGAAACAAAGTTTACAGTGTCCACACAATGTTACCAGTGATGCACTTATGCACACATGCACACATGCACACATGCACACATGGACACATGCACACATGCACACATGGACACAAGCACACATGCACACATGGACACAGGTACACATGCAGACATGTACACGTGGACACATGCACACAGGCACACATGCACATGT
The DNA here is from genome assembly GCF_019279795.1 of Protopterus annectens. NCBI lineage: Eukaryota > Metazoa > Chordata > Ceratodontiformes > Protopteridae > Protopterus > Protopterus annectens. The sequence continues at coordinate 125,764,678 of NC_056731.1, read as the reverse complement.
GGACACATGCACACATGCACACGTGGACACATGCACACATGCACACATGGACACATGCACACAATCACACATGCACACATGCACACGTGGTCACGTGTACACATGCACACATGCACACATGCACACATTGACACAGGCACACATGCACACATGCACACGTGGGCACAGGCACACATGCACACATGCACACGTGGACACAGGCACACCTGCAGACATGCACACATGCACACATGGGCACAGGCACACCTGCACACATGCACACCAAGCAGTATACACACAGAGCACTACACTAGTGTTACTAGCACTATCAGGACTATTATAGGTATTGTTAAACACACTCACCAGCATGGATGGCCTGCCTTGCTGTAACCCCGGAGGGACCTGCAGAAATGATGAGATTAATGTCAGTGGGCACAACTGTGCCATTGATACTGCATATGATACAGTGCAGTAGTACATCAGTTGCCTTTCACACGTCAGCTGCTGATATTGCCAATATCACACATACACAATTACATACTATGTTGACAGCTACATACCACAGACACACCTTACACATGCATAAACTAACAGTGTACAGAACAGTCAAGTGTACATATGGCATATTACTTGCACGCTCCATGTCATGCTGCTGTGTGGATCCAGCCTCCATCATGATGCAGGTGTATTGCTGTTGCTGTTCCGGGGCTGGAGCCACAACACTTAGGAGTAGCTCCTCCAGTCTGGTGAGGGGGAGATGTGTGGCCACCCCACCTCCTGTGGCAACCTGTTGCCTGTGGATATCCGACGCATGTTGATGGGCATTTCTGATTAAATCACTGCAGTGATGTCATACCTGCTCATATGTACTATTATGAGTGCCAATGTCATTTACCCTATGGACAAGGTCTTGCCACAGTGCAGCCCTCTCCTGCTGATTCTGACTGGTGCGGGAAAACAGTATGTCATACTCCCGCACCAGGCTCTGGTGTATCTCCTCATCTTCCGCTGCAGAGTAGGCAGGATTACGCTGACATGCCATCTCCCTGGAAGAGAACACAAACAGGATATCAGCAGACTATGTCAGCAATATATGGCACACATACTATACATGATACTCATGTGTAGTGATATACTACTACTCCCATATGTTGCATGTGTGTGTCTCGTGGTGGATACACAAGTACATGGCCAGATATCAGTGCTCAGCCAACACCTATGCAACAATACCTGCCACATTCCACACAACATAGTAGCATGCCCCATCGGTCAGCACACTGTGACAGGTCCAATGCACAACCTCACTCTGGGGGTTCATCCCAAGGTACTGTATGTGGGACGCCATCCACTAGTGTGATGTGGACACAAGTTACTTGGCCTGGATATACATATCCCACCACCACCACCAGCACAGTAGACTACTTTGATATGTATGTGATTAGACAGCTATTCACTTGTTAGGACTGAGATGGTATCCATGCAGCACACTGGGCCAGTGGAAGCCACAACCCACACTGCTGACCCCTTTGCAAATGCTTACCACGGACATCCCAAAGATTGCATTAAACTTGCACGCACATTTCTAACCCAGACCCTATGCACAAAGGTTAGGCATCCTGTCTGGTGGACCCCAGACAGAGGCAGATTGTATAACAATAGCAGGAGGCTACTGCAGGACAGAGCAGATTCACATTAAGGGAAGGCATCTGTGGTCAGCACTGGTAATACGCTACGGTCTCTCATAACAATGGCCACGGCCTACTCTGGGAGGGAAATGGCCACAAACACTATGGATAACCACAAGGCCTTCTTCAGTTATGTTACACATATGGACCAAATGCCTCAGATATGCTCTGCATTAATAGACACCTACTTAACATTCACCAAACACACAGATATTGGCAACATTCTTGCAGACAGGTTTGGTGCACGTATCCCCCCTCCTTCTCCCCCACAAGTTGAAATACTTATCACAGCTGTATGTAACCTCCCTATCATCTCACATGTCCAGGTGAGGGCCGCCCTCAGCAAAGCAGAACACACAGCATCACTGTGACCTGATGGTATCCCTGGATGTGTGCTACATGCACTCCAAGAGGACATACAACTGCATATAAGACTGATAATTAATCTTGGCCGTACTACAGGATATGTACCTGGACACTGGCATACAGCAACAGTGGTCCCACACCACTAAGGAGGCACCTCTACTGACCCTGGGAACTACCACATCATATGCATAACCGGCCTGGTCTGCTAAGCTATGGAATTATTCAGTATGGGACGCATATGCAGCGATATTGGGTACCTGCAGACACTTGTTCCCAGCCAGTTTTCCTTTGTGATGGGCTGATCCTGCCTTTTGAACCTGGCTGACCTTTCAAAACAGTCACTGCAGCCATTGCTGAGGGCAATGCACAGACAACTGCTGCCAGGATCATGGTCTAACACTGACTGACATGTAATGTATAGTCATCCCCTTTTGGTGGAACTACATGCACACAACAAATCACATGGACATACCTATAGATACAGACCTATGACACATTTGGAGGGTTCACAGTATGCAGACTATTAACCTGCTACTTTACATTACCTGTGTTTGTCGCAGCTGTTTGCGTTACCACTACTTCTGCTTCCTGCTGCTGCTGACACGGCTTGCTACTGTCACTGCTGACAACTTAGACTCACAGTGTGTAGCGTCTGTATTCTTTTTTTTTTCTCTCTGTCTCTGTCTGTCTCTCTCCCTCTGTCTGCTTCCAGACAGTGCAATGAATGTATTGCATGTGTGGAGTGTTAGTACAGGATGCTTTAGTAGGTATCTGCATAGGTCCATGTGATGGCCTCTGCACCAATTGTAAGCCAACATTTGCTAATTGCATGCAGCCAGTTGTGTACTGATTGCAGTTCTCACTGTGATTTCAGGACAGTGCTATAAAAGGGTATGTGAGATAGGCATTGCCCTTTCAGATTGTAAGGGCGGGGACCATGCTGGTATGCTGTGGACACTGTTCTGTGAGTGTAAAGGTTAGTATCTCTCTCATGATTCAGGCTGTGTTGTAGATTCACATTTCTCCATTCCTCTCTCCTGTTCCCTGTAGTAAGTGTGTATGCACAATGACACCTACAACTATATATATATATATATATATATATATATATATATATATATAAATATACATACATTTATATATGTACATTAACTGACATTATTACCTACTAGCTACCAACTAGCATGGCTGTTTCTGTTCACACACTACTATTATGGGAATCCACTAGTTTTGACAGTAATTCTAAATGACATGCTTTATGTACTACACATCCTATGCTCCCTTTACATTCAGTCCTACTATTACATGTTATATTTATTTTAGCACAATGCTTTTGCATAAAAGTCATGGCTTAGTGGTAGGTCATACAGACGACTGTTTCCAAGGTCCGGAGTTCGGGACTGACAGTGGGATTTTATTTTGCTTTTGAACTGACTACAGGACCTGTCAATCAGAGTGACTAAGGCACTTTTAAGCAGTTGTAACCGTGTTAGCGCTGGTTTGCGCAGAGCTCACACATGTGCACTGGCGTTCAGCTCCGCGCACACACCCGCTTACAACCGCTTAACAGTGCTTACTCTGGCACACACCCGCGCTATTTTCTTTGAAAGAAATGAACATGGGGAGACAGGAAAGTGGTGAAAAAGGGGTCACAAAGAGGGTAAGACAGTAGGGAAACAAGCTTGGGATTTGCAGGAGGAATGTAGGTAAGGCCCATAGCTGCCCAGTTCTTCATCAGCAACAGCTGTGCATATGTATGTAATTTGGTGTGACATTTGAAACCTTCCACCCCTGAGAGAGATGTCAGGACAACAATAATACTTGTTGTACAGCCAATTGTAATTGATAGTTTCCATGTCCAGCAGACTTGTGTGCGGAATGGGCAGCTATGTATGGGGCATAATTTTTTTGTGGGTACAGAGTGCCCTTTTTTTTATCAGGTGAGAGTGGTATGTCAGGTGAAGGAAGTCGGTATAGCTGGGGAGGTAGGTTGGGTAGGTCAACAGACAGGACAAACAAGAAACATACAGGGGCGGTGTATGACACATGTGGGGGGTGTTACACAATTGACGGGGACGGAGGTTTGGATATCCAGAGCCCATGAGCCCACAGATGGCAACAGTGGAACTGATATCCCCACCCATAGGCAGTTGCCACTGTTCCTTCACTGCCCAGGACGGGGCTGTGCTGGGGGCTGTGTAGGCCAGGCAACAGGCATGCCCGTAAGTCGTGCCACCTGTGCCTCAAGCTGGCATAGGGGCCCAAGAACAGAGTTCTGGATCTCCCTACACACCACAGTCCGGACACTACGGAGGGTGAGTGGTGGTTCTCCTCCAGCCACACTTGCAGAGGGGGGACGAGCCCCATCCCCTGCAGTGCTTCCACCTGCAGGTGGCACAGGGCCACCGGAGGAGGGTCCAGACTGGGCACTAGTGCCAGGTGCACTCGCAGGCTGAGGTGGGAGAGGTGGGTCCGCTGGAACCCACCTTCCCTGTCGTCCTATGTTTTGTATTATGTCATGACAGTTTGGGATAGTGACATATAATACCATTCACAATTAGTTGTAACAGCATGCATTAGTATTCCCATTAACCAAACACCCAGATATTCACACCACTGAACAGCGAGCATAACACATGCATAATTTGAACAGCAATACACAGTCCAACAACATGCAGGGTTGATTGATGGCAACAGGCCATCAGGTTTGGATGTATGAACATGGCAGATGCATCCACGGACATGCAAATATATATGACCCAATAGGACAAATGTCCAGGGGTGTTAATTGTGATTGCACATACCATTTTCACGTGGAATGGGTTATATGTGGTTATAGGGTGGGGTGAAGAAAATAATATTAACACCTTCGAATACCAATACATATGCTGTACATTTCTAATAGCTGCACATATATACACACTACTGTTCTAACTACAGTTTCCTATATGATAACTACTTCAACTTGGTGATAGGACTGTTACTGCTACATCAATATACATTTTATAGTTCTTCATACACATTCATATCTAGCTTTGTTCAGCTACATCATCCTGCTACATTTGCTTTATATAGCTATAGACAAGTGTGGATGTTTGGTATATCAGACAATCATACTATCTGCATATTGCAGACTGAGAGCAACATATCCAGATTTTGGGATACACATTCCAGCTGCAGCAACACTTTGAACAGATTTCGCTGTTTAGTTTTGCTTCTCACATGCATTTCATTCTGTACTGACTGCAGTATACTTTATTCACGGGTTATTACTACTGTATTGCTGGATTCATGACACTTTCTCACACTCTCTCACTTGTTTTCATTTTACTATTCAGGATGGTACTTACTTCTAGGCTTTATTGACATGTTTTACCTGTAGTTATTACAATCCTTTCCAGCAGTCTCACTTCTGTCATGTTTCAGTATTTCAACAGGGATATATTTCACACATGTGATTTGATCATCTTCTGCAGCTGTACTTTTCAGCCTGCTGCAGGTTGTGTACTATTTTATTACAGGTGGGGCATCTTTATTTCAGAATTTATTTCAGACATTTTCATTTTTCTGTTTGGATTACAGACTGCAACACACTTTTGTAATCAAGCAATACTTGCAAACATTTTTACACTGTTACTTGCAAATTTTATTACTTAGTGACTACACTGCACTCTTTTCCTGTCATACTTTTATATTTCTTTACAGTTACTGGGAGTGGATTACTGACCTGCCTGGTGGCGCAACCGCACCAGCCTATCGCCATAGATTCTGCGGTTCGCAGAACGGACACCTACAGCTGTAATATAAATGAAGTACTATTGGAATACACATCTCCATAATATCAGCTAGTTTAATTTCTTACATACATAATTAAATGTAACTTACTCAGTAGTGGGGTGTTGGGCATTTGCCAGGCCTCCTGGATCCAAAGGTTCAATTGGTCCTGCTTGCGTCTCTTCAGGTTCGCATGGTGATGATGGACCTGCTCACCAGTCCTTGGAATCCCTGTGGCACTGGTGAGATCATGAGCCAACCAGTCCCACGCCTCAGCCCTATATGCTCCCCACAGGACCTGGCCCTGCATGAGTTGGGCCTCATGATTGTGGACTAGGAGCCAGACCATGTACCTGGACTCCTCAATGCCCCACCTCTGTGCTTGAAAGCAACTACCCTCACCTACTCCTGTCATTCTGGCTGCAAGTCAGTTCTACAATCGTTTATGCTGTGTATTCCCACCTATGGGGCTTATATAGGCCGTTTTTCCCGCACATATCTGTGATTGGCCATTTTGGAATTGTATCAACTTCACTAAACCTGCATTGTCTTGCTCCAGTTTGTATTCATTCCTATATATTTGCTATTATTGCATTTATAGGTACTGCTGTCATGGCTTAGTGGTTCAGTACCTTGACTATGGTGTATAGTGTCCTGGGTTCGAACCTGGCCACTACTTTTTATTTTTTATGACTGTCTAGACAAGCTGAGGGGTGTGTCTGTGTAAAGGCAGTTTTGATATGGCTTGCTCAATGTTGCCCGTCGGTTAGCTTGTTTGCACGGTGCGCAGCTCCACACAAACGGGGTACACTGGTTTAAGCCTCATTTGGCTATCAGCACGCATATTACGCTCAGCTCAGCTAGGGGCACATAGTTTCAGCGTGTTAAACCACTGCTCACCTACAGGCACTCATTTTGCACCTGTTAAACCACTGCTCAGCTACGGGCACTCATTTTGCACCAGTTAAACCACTGCTCACCTACGGGCAGATGCACTCACCCTGTTAAACTGTAGCTCAGCTATGGGCACATCTGGCATTTTTTATTGTTTTGTTACCTCACATTTCCTCAATATAAATGGGCTATTTCATTACATTTTACATAAAATGTGATTTTATGTGTACATGTTTGTCAGGGACTTGTTTCATGCTTATTTTGCTAAAAATAGAAATTGGTGTTGTGGGGGCTCGAACCATGAATGCCTGCTCTGCAGCCAACATCTGCACCACTATGCTGTTGCTTTTTGGCTTGCTTTGCATATTTAGTTCTTATATGCTTTCCCACTGACTGCTAACTGTAGCTGCGCTACGGGCACGCCCGCGCAAACAAGCACACTCACGGGCAAACATCTTTACGACTTAGAAAAAATTTAACATGTTCATTTATATATTTTCTGTTCATAGTCTGTGGGGGCATGTGTTGTGTTGTGTTTATTCACATTTCCATGGACTCTGTCGTGGGTGTTTACTTTGGGCACTTTTACTCTTCTGGGGGCATGTCCGCTTACAAGGCTCGGCCTATGGACACTCCCTCTACTGTCTTACACGGACCGTGTTAGCCTTAGGTGTGATTCAGCATGCTCTCATGAATATGCAGAGCATGCTGACATCACTCCGTTTAACTGCAGCCTCCGTGTAAGAGTTATAACTCTTACACAGAGGCTTTGTGAATCCTGCCCAAAGTTTTTCTTGTTTCAATAGGTATTTCTGAGGAGTGATTCTTATTATGAGAGGGAGTAAATTCCAAGCATGGCCTATGGAGTATTTATAAAGGTACTTTCCACTGTTTTTATTGGGTTTGTATATGTCAAGGAGATGTCTGCTCATAGTACGGAGGTAGTGTTGGGGGTCATAGTAGGACAGTAGTTTAGAGATGGAGGGGCAGAAAGAGGGATCATTCAGGATAGAGTGTGCAATATGTAGTTGAGAAAGAAGTAGTTGTTTAGGGAATTCAGGCCACTGGAGTGTCTTAAGGGTGAGGCAGTGATGGGATTTGTATGGAAGACGAGAGGCACATCCGGCTATTATGTTTGCTCTAGTTTGGAGACTCAGACAAGAGATGTTTGAGTATTAGTAAGCATGGGGGCAGCGTACTAAAAGACAAGACAGAAGGAGTGACTGAGCTAGGGAGGGATTGCAGGAGGGTGTGAGAAATTTTTGGTTGTGATAGAGGAGACCAAGTTTCTGGTGGGTTGTTTTTATACATTGTTGGATATGTATATCCAGTTTTAGTTCATCATCAATGATTACTCCAAGTAGTTTGGTATGGGGATCAGGTTTGATAGTGATGTTGTTGAAGGAGGTGATAGAGAAGGAGGGTTTGTGCAGAGCAAGTGTTTTAGAAAGGAAGAGAAAGAGGTTAGGTTTTTTTTTGGATTTAGTGTGAGTTGATTATCAGAAATCCAGGTTTCAACAGAGGAGAAGGTGTGCTGAGTGAGAGCTAGAAGTTCAGGAATGCTGTGGGCAGAGGTGATGAGAGCGGAATCGGTATATTGTAGAAGTGTTGAGAGGTTAGTAGCAGAATGAAGTTTGTTAGTGAAAATATTAAACAGGAGGAGGCCAAGGATAGATCCTTGAGGGGCACCAGTGTTTACTGGGAGGAAAGGGGAGAGGACAGTTTGCCAGAGAATGGACTGCTGCCTGCTGGAAAGGTAGCTAGAAAACCAGTTAACAGAGGATGTAGAGAGATGAAGGTCAGACAGTTTAGTTAGAAGTTTGGAATGGCAGACAGTATCAAAGGCCTTTGACAGATCGAGGAATAAACTGGAGGAAAACAAGTGATTGTCACCAGCTTCAGCTACTGTTTGGGTGAAAGAGAGTAGTGCAGTGGCTATACTATGGTGGGGTCTAAGGCCATGTAGGGTGGGAGTTAGCAGGTTGTTGTCAAGAATGTGTTTGAGTAATTGAGTATGGATGCACTTTTCCAGGATTTTGGATAGGGGAGACAGGATAGCAATAGGTCTGAAGTTAGAAGGATCAGTAGAGTTTCCACTTTTGTGGAGAAGGATTTTATAAAAGGATTTCCATATGTCTGGGACATGGGCTTCAGAAATGGAACAATTGATAAGTATAGAAACAGGATATGTAATAGACTGTACAGTAACTTTAAGAAAGTGGGGGGGGTAGTTGGTCAGCAGAGGGGGAGCAAGGTTTAATTTTATTTAGGAGAGATTTAATAATGGAAGTGTGAACTGGTTGGAAACTGAAAGTGTTGGGGGGGGTTCTTATGGGGTGATGGAGGGGTTGAGTTAGAAGTAGAATTCTGGGTAAGTTTTTGGATTGTTTCTATGAAATAGTTGCTAAGCAGAGTGGCAATTTCAGTAGCAGTGTTATTTGGGAAGGGGTTGGAAGTAGATTGGTTGCCAGAGTGAAGCAGATTATTGATGGTAGTCCAGAATGTCTTTGGATTTCTTTGTGGGCTACATTGGCAAGAGCAGAAGAAAGCTTTCTTATCTTTGTTGACTAGTTTTTTGGTCATGTTTCTCAACTCTTTGTATCTTTGAAGGATAGAGGATTTGTTTTTATACCAGGCTTTCCAGCCACCATCGCTTTTATGCATAATGGAGTGGGTTTGTTTTGTGAGCCAGGGGGCAAAGTTAGATTTCATTTAGATTTTTCTAGAAGGGGCAATTGAGTCGTGTCTGTCAAGGAAAATTTTATTGAAGGATTCTACTGCCTCATTAAGATGGAGGTGATATAGGAAGTACAATTTTCTGCTAGAAAGTTTCGAGTTAAATGTATTTGGGTCCAAGTGGGTATTGGAGAGACAGATATGTGTGTCAGAGACTGTCTCTTGTATGGATCAGGCTTCCCATCCATGTGAGGTCATCTATTACCAAGTTTACGCAGAACCTTCAACAGCGGATGGGAAATAGGATATTTACACTGGGCCTGGCACCCATGTCTCTTATGGACAGAGGTAGCTTATAAATGCCTTGTTCTCAATGTCCTATTTTGATACAGGGCATCATTATTCATTTGGGAAAAAAATAGCTAGGCTTAGAAAGCTCCCCCCAGCAGAGTTGTTAGCCTAGTAACTCTCTCTCTCTCTGTATATATATATATATATATATATATATATATATATATATATATATATATATATGTATATATAGAAAGAGAGAGAGAGAGACAGATATAGATATTTCTTTTAATAATTTCAACAACTATGTGTAGATGGTATTGATCTAAGGAAAACTTTCATTGCTGCATTATGTTGTAATATGCATATATCTGTATTTCATTGAGCAGGGTAATGTTTCATATGATAGCACCATTTTTCATTAACATTATGCATTCAAATGGTATATAAGCATGACATTTGAAGTACTGATTGATCAAGTCCTTCCATAATTACTGTTTTATAAGTGAAATTTATCAATAACAAAGCCATCTGGTGTTTTATCACTTTTACTAATCTAATTTACTGTTAGGAAGTGCTTAGGTTTGTCACATACCTCTAAATCTCATAGCACGAGAAATCTGGACAAAGCCTAAAATAATGAGGGGGGGGGACAAAAGCCCAAAATATGGACACATTATGAATATTGCTCTTATAAACTTAGAACGTTGCTAGAATAACAGGATTTGTTTTAGCATGCATTTTCAGAAGAATATAAATTCTGAAACTCAAATGTCATCCCATTATTTATTGACTTCAATCTTGATTTGCCAGAGAACCAACAATTTTAAGAGGAACAAACTAAAAATATGAGTCAAAACTCTGTATATTCTGTAAAAATCTAGTCATTTGAGAGGTATAGTGTGTTATAATCTGCAGAATGGCTGTGGATAAGGCTTTGTTAAACTCCCATCTAAATGATGACTTCCATTTTTATTTTTAAATGCTATGGCATATTTGAGTTTCACTGGGACATGTTAAAAGCCAGTGCACATTCCCATGAAGAGCAGTGGTCAGTGCAGCTCATTTACAATTACCTGAAGACTATATATGCCTATATAACAAGATAAACACACACACACACACACACACACACACACACACACACACACACACACACACACGCACACACGCACACACGCACACACGCACACATGCACACACATTTCTGCAATTCATTGCAAGCAGGGTGGCTGACCTTAATTTGCATACAAAACAGATGAAAACTGTAAACCCAATAACCCATCATATTGGTTTGAGATCAGTCGAGATAGGGTGCATTTTCTTTGGGAAAGCACTACTGTTTTAAAATAGGCTAAAAACAATTTTAGAGTTATAAAATACTAGCAAGCTATGGAAATTCATTCTAATACATAATTGCTTTCATGGAATTTTGTTTTCACACTGAACTAAATTTTATATGTATTTTTTTCAAACCAAACTAAACATTACATGCAGTTGTTATATGTTTAGTAATGACAGTTGTGGTACTGGCAGGAGATAAGAATTTCAATGGTCATTTGTTAAAGATGAGCATGCAAGGCAATGTTACTTAAGTAGGGGATGTGTGGTGAGAAGTCACTGAATATTTCATAGTGTATAGATCTACTGGCATAACAAAGGATGCCAATAGAAAAGGGTATAATTTTTATTTTCATTTCTGGATTATGATATGCAGGTTAGCAGTCCAAATCCTGATAAAGACTTTGCTCAGTTGATTTGTGCTTCACTGTATTGATATTCTTAAATTATTACATACTCTGTACTCAGACCATCAGTGATTTTAATATTTCTTTCCTTATGATACTGCAGTTAAGGTTAAAAAGGAAATTTATGTGTAAGGAATTCAGGCATACTTTCCTGGCCTTTGTTGCAGGGGTGATGAGAGCATTTTCTTTTGTATAATCAGTGATGTTATGTAGTCCTATCTCACTGTAATTATTGCTGGATGGGTTCGGAGCTGATATTCGGCCCCAACTTAGCCTATACTAAAGCTTGAGAGCTTTTTACTGGCTCGAGGCTAGCCCCTATCCCATGGTGCCTCACAGCAATTCCCCATATCTTGTTTGCCATGAAAGCTTCGAGGTTGTGTCTTACTGGCTCGTTGGCTAAGTAGAATGATTTTTTTACTTATTTTGTTCTTTTTCTTTCATATATATATATATATATATATATATATATATATATATATATATATTAATAGTTTCTTCTATATTGTGCGTCTGTTTTTTTGAAAGTTTTCAACCCCTATTCCCCCCTTAGGACTGTACGGCTCTTTTAAATTAGAGGGTCATAGTGCCCGTCTGAGTTAGAGGGCCTTTCCTCCCTGTGTGTGTGTGACTGTTATAACAAAAAAAAAAAAAACACTTTCTTATTCCTTACACTTTTATTTTTTAGTCTTTAACTATGTGTAAAGATAAGGATCACAAGGATCATCACCTTTCGGGCTTCAAAAATGCAACAGATGTGCGCAGAAAATGTCTCTTACAGACAGCCACACGAGTTATGTATATTGTCTGGGCGAAGCCCATTTACAGGAATCTTGCACCTTCTGTCACGCTTTTAGTACAAGAGCATTAAATAAAAGGAAGAGAAAGCTTATTGACAGGGGTCTCATAACCAGTTCCTTCCAGGAACAGCTGGAACCTGGTCAGGAAGCTCCAAAATCTTCAAAGAGAAAATCATCAGCCCCGACTTCGGATCCGACCAAAAAGTGTAAAGCGTCGGAACAAAGGAGTTCTGGTTCTGACTCTGCTTCATCTTTGGTGCAGTCTATTCCATCGATTCCGAGACAGTCTTCAGTACAGAATGTTTTGCCTGACATTGAGAATGTATCTCCTATTTTGAGATCTCCTATTTTGGAGAGAAGGAGGTCTCCTTCAGTCTCCACCAGATCCTCCAGGACCCTATCAGATGAGGACATTGAGAGGGTGGTGAAGAGGTTGCTTTCGGATCCAGCTCTGGCTAGAAAATTGACCCCTCCAGACCCAAAGGTCTGGGAGCCGTCCCCCGTACCGATCACTGTTCCTCCTCTGACTGCTTCACTCTCAGAGCCTATTATGTCAAGTTCCTCTGTCTTCAACCCTTCGGCTCTGGGAATTCAGTCTGTTTCCTCAGAGCCAATTACTCTATCCTTGAGCCGAGGGTTTTGGGAGCCGATGCTCTCATGTCGACTCTGAGGGGGACAGTCACCCTGGGTTCTCTTCGGAACCAACACTCCCTCTCGGAGCCTCGGCTTGACTCAGCTCGACTCCCACTTCTGTTTTGGAGCCATTCCCTCTTGCTAGGTGTCAACCATCCACCCCCTTGGAGTGGAGGTCTTCTTCCGAGTGGGGGAAAAGGCTTTCAAAGCTATAGAGAAGGCTTTATCCTCTGCCAAAGCCATTCCTTTGGAACATGTGTCCCACAAGCAGCAGGCAGCAACCTCTTACCCCCTGCCACCCCTACAGTGTAGTGAACCAGAGGCCCAAGTAGCCCCCATTGGAGGCACCCCCTCTTCTGAGATCTCCCCAGATTATCCCACTGGAGAGCTCCCTCGGAAGAGGTTATGCAAGAGAAAGCATGTTGACTCCCCTGAGTCTGTCACATCAGACACTGATTTAGAGGAATCAGAACGGTCCCCCAGATCTCCCTCTGAGGATGTCTCCTTTTCTGACATCCTAGAAATCCTTAGACAGAGGGGTGATTGGAAGACCTCTAACCCTACTGAGGATGAATCAGTGTATCTTGAAGTCTTTGGCTCCCGACCTTCCACCTCTTGGGTGACACCACCTTATGACCAACTTTTGGGGGTCATTTCGTGAAAAGCATGGACCTCTCCAGATTCAGTGGAAGCCGTCCCAAGGAGGCCAAACAAATTTATGACAGCACCTGAGGGCAAGTCTTTCCTTAGCAAGGGAGTTCCAGTTAATGCTATGGTGGTACAGCGGCCACCAAGAAGGAATTATCTGAGACGTCTTCTAATATCCATCCTCCTAACAAGGAGTGCAGAACGATGGATAGTTACGGGAAGCGTACTTTTTCTTCAGCGGCATTTACACTAAGATCACTGAATTACCTGACTCATTTCACTCATCTTCAGAGGGATCTCCTGAAAGAGTTAGCAGATACCCTCCAGGGTTCAGTAGCTCCGGGTTCCATGGACAAGGTTTCCACGCAGCTCTCCACCCTTACTTCCATAGCTAACTTCTACATGAGGCTGATCTCATATGCAGCAGATGGAGCGAGTAGGGCAGCTGCAGCAGGAATAGCTCTCAGGAGACATTCTTGGATGCATCTTTGTAATTTTACGGAATCCTTCAAGTTTTCCTTTACTAACTTTCCCTTTGATGGTTCATATCTTTTTGGACCCCAAGTGAAAGAGACTTTGACTAGGTGCGAGCAGGAAGGAAAAACCTTATCTGCCGTTGGAGTCCATTTCTCTCTCCCATCCAGACCCTATCCCAAGGGTAATACAGGAGGGAAAATGTGATTCCACAAATTCCAAAAAGGTTTTCCTCAGGCACAAGGTCAACCCTCCCCCAGGGGCAGAGGAGGAGGATATAATGGAAGATGCCACCCTCATGGCAGAGGAGGTCCACAACATCAGGGAGACAGAGAAACTTCCTCTGATCGTCCCTTCCATTGACCCTGAGAGGTTGCCCGACTGTCCATCTCTGGAGGCAGTCAGGGGGCGTATATCACTGTACCCAAGCGCCTGACTAACTATTACTCAGGATCGTTGGGTACACACAGTAATATCCAGAGGTTACCTGATTCCCTTTATTTCTGAAACCCCAACAAACCAGTTTCTTCCAGACGTACCACCCACCCAACTAGACCGTGCAACATCAGAGGTCATCTTGTTGCTACAAAAAAGAGTCATCCAAGAAATCCCCGCAGAGCAAGTAGGATCCAGAACTTACTCTTGATTCTTTTTAGTTCCAAAAAGACAGGGGATTGGAGATCAATTCTAGATCTCAGCAGTCTTAACAAGCATGTAAGAAAATCAAAGTTCCTAATGGTCACTCTGCAGTCGATATTTCTCTTTATCGGGAAAGACAACTGGATGTGCTCAATCTATCTCCAGGATGAGTACTACCACATCAAAATGGACAGGTGCTCCAGGAGACACTTACGCTTCTGGCTGGGAGCCAGCCATTTTCAGTTCAGAACACTGTCCTTTGGCCTCACTACAGCCCCCACAGTGTTTACCAAATGCATGGCAGTGCTAAAGGCTCACCTGAGATGTCAAGGATTCCAGGTGTTTCCGTAACTAGACGACTGGCTCCTCACTGCTACCACCAAGCATCTAATCATAAGGACCAGGGACGAGACTCTATCCTTGTGCACCAGCCTAGGCATCACTGTCAACTTGCAAAAGTCAGTCTCATCTCCCTCGCAGCATATTTTATATCTAGGCTCAGAAACAGACACAACCACCATGTCAGTAAAGCTAACACAGGAAAGAGTGGAATCTCTACGCAGTCAGATCAGATCCTTATTAAACAAAGAGTCCAGGCCAGAGTAGTCCTTCAAGTCCTAGGGATTATGGCTTCCGCCATCTTATTAGTTCCTCTTGCTCGCCTACATATGAGGATTCTCCAATGAATGCTGTTTGCACAATGGTCAATGCAAGACCTTCCATTGTCTCACAGATATTAATAACAAACGCATGCAAAAGGGATATGACATGGTCGTTACACATGAAACAACTTGTCACAGGTTGTCCACTTGTTCCTCCCCAAGAGAAAGCAGTTTTGACCACAGACGCATCCCAGATAGGGTGTGGGGGGGACATTATCTGGGAAAGACAGTCCAAGATACTTGGCAAAATCATGAGAACCACTTGCACATCAATGTTCTGGAGATGAGAGCAGTGCTATATGTGTTGCAAGCACTTCACAGCTCCCTTCCCACTGGAACAATTGTGATTCATTCAGACAACATGTCTGTCATGTGGTACATAAACAAACAAAGGGGAACCAAGTCTTACCCACTTTGCAGAGAGGCCTTAAGAGTTTGGAAATGGGCGATGGATACATAATACTTCCTGATAGCAACGCATATCCCAGGGAAATCCAATGTAATAGTGGACAAACTCAGCTGAGCAATTCTGATGCCTCATGAGTGGTCCCTGAATCCAATGGTTGTGAAAGAGATCTTTCACAAATGGGGCCAGCCTTGTTGCGATCTATTTGCCAGTCACTTGAATACCAAATGCAGCAGCTACTTTGCCCTCATTCCCCATCCGGGGATGTCACCCAGGGATGTTCTAGTTCACGATTGGCCCCGGGACTTCTCTATGCATTTCCACCCTTTCCACTCATACTCAAAGCAGGTTGCACATGGAGAGTACCCATGCACTTCAACACCATTGTTTTCTCAACCACAGAAAAGCCTTCAGTAAGACAACACAATCTCAAAGGTAGAAGTGTCCACAGTAACATCTGAGCAAAGGTGTGCAAGGTGCAGGCACATGTCATAGATACCACCAGAAACATGAAACCTTTTGGCTACCCAGCAGCAAATGTGTCGTGACATTGTTCAGGATAAGTCGACTGCCACAGCAAGTCAGGTACAGATGGTCAGAGTGCTGCAGGGTGGATGTAAGGATTTTAAGAAGTATATGTTAATGGTAGAGAGTAGCGATAATGCCACCATCCTACTCATATGCAATCATGTGACACACACAGCCACCATCTCCTCAGTGTGCACACTGCACCTACTGGTTTCAAGTAGGAGTCAGTTGTGGACTGGAAAAAGGACAGGGTAGTGTGTAGAGATGGGGAAGTATATCAGGTCCCACTACAAGTGCTTCTCAGGAAATAAAGGAAATAATAGAGGGGACCTAATACAACAGAATTTAGACAGGTCTTGTCAGTGTTCATCTACATGCAGCAGAACCTCTCACTCAATGTTGTGGTCATTTAATTCTGTAAAATTGCTGTCTACAGGATTAACTGCATCCAGTAGGTCATGTCATCGCAGCAAGTCAGCTTCCAGCTCACATAGAAGCAGTACCTCATAATCATGGGCACCATCACCCACACAATACTTAGGGGGCATTCTGTATGACACATTTGACCTTGATCTTCTGTAACTCAGAGTTACCATTGCAAATTATGAAAACATGACATGTCTCTGTTCAACAGCAAGCATTTCAGAAAACTAATGTCACTGTTTAAGTTCAAAGGCAATGTATAATAGTATATATATATATATATATATATATATATATATATATATATATATATACATAAATAATCATCATCATCTTCTTTCGGCTGTTCCCATTAGGGGTTGCCACAGCGGATCACCTGTTTCCATTTCTTCCTGTCCTCTGCATCTTACAGTGGGAGTGATGGATGCGTTTAAGGTGGAGGTGGGGTTACATCAAGGATCAGCTCTGAGCCTTTTCTTATTTGCAATGGTGATGGACAGGTTGACAGACGAGATCAGACAAGAGTCCCCATGGACTATGATGTTTGCAGCTAACCACCTGCATGTCCTCTCTCACCACATCCATAAACCTTATCTTAGGCCTTCCTCTTTTCCTGTTACCTGGTAGCTTCATCCTTAGCATCTTTTTCCCAATATACAAAGCATCCCTCCTCAGCACATGTCCAAACCAACGTAATCTTGTCTCTCTGGCTTTGTCTCCAAACCTTCCAACTTGGGCTGACCCTCTAATATACTTATTCCTAATCCTGTCCACCCTCGTCACACCCAGTGCAAATCTTAACATCTTTAACTCTGCCACATCCAGCTCAAACTCCTGCCTTTTTGCCAATGCCACTGTGTCCAACCCATATAACATAGCTGGTCTCACTACCCTCTTGCAGACCTTCCCTTTCACTCTTACAGGTACTCATCTGTCACAAATCACTCCTGACACTCTTCTCCACCCACTCCATCCTGCCTGTACTCTCTTTTTCACCTCTCTTCCACACTCACAGTTACTCTGAACTATTGACCCCAAGTATTTAAACTCATCCACCTTCGCCACCTCTACTCCTTGCATCCTCACCATTCTTCTATCCTACCTCTCATCCACACACATATATTCTGTCTTAGTCCTGCTGACCTTCATTCCTCTTCTCTCTAGAGCATATCTCCATCTCTCCAGGGTCTCCTCCACCTGTTCCCTACTCTCACTACAGATCACAATGTCATCTGCAAACATCATAGTCCATGGGGACTCCTGTCTGATCTCATCTGTCAACCTGTCCATCACCATTGCAAATAAGAAAAGGCTCAGAGCTGATCCTTGATGTAACCCCACCTCCACCTTAAACGCATCAGTCACTCCCACCGCAGACCTCACTGCTGTCACACTACCCTCGTACATATCCTGTACCACTCTTAGATACTTCTCTGGCACTCCTGACTTCATCATACAATACCACAACTCCTCTCTAGGCACCCTGTCATATGCTTTCTCTAAGTCTACAAAAACACAATGCAACTCCTTCTGACATTCTCTGTACTTCTCCATCAATACTCTCAGAGCAAACATCGCATCTGTAGTGCTCTTTCCCGGCATGAAACCATACTGCTGTTCACTAATCATCAACTCCCTTCTTAACCTAGCTTCCACTACGCTTTTCCATAACTTCATGCTGTGACTGATCAATTTAATCCCTCTGTAGTTACTACAGCTCTGCACATAACCCATATTCTTAAAAATCGGTACCAAAACACTTTTTCTCCATTCCTCAGGCATCCTCTCACTTTCTAAGATTTCATTAAACAATTTGGTTAAAAACTCCACTGGCATTTCACCTAAACACCTCCATGCTTCCACAGGTATGTCATCTGGGCCAACAGCCTTTCCATTCTTCATTCTCTTCATAGCTATCCTTACTTCCTCCTTGCTAATCCATTGTACTTCATGATTCACTATCCCTACATCATCCAACCTTCTCTCCCTCTCATTCTCTTCATTCATCAGCCCCAGAAAGTACTATTTCCATCTCCTCAACACACTCTTCTCACTTGTGAGTATGTTTCCCTCATTATCCTTTATCACCTTTACCTGCTGCACATCTTCCCTAGCTCGGTCCCTCTGTCTAGCCAATCAGTACAGGTCCTTTTCTCCCTCCTTAGTGTCCAACCTTTCATACAACTCTTCATATGCCTTATTCTTAGCCTTCGTCACCTCTCTCTTTGCCATGCACCTCATCTCCTTATACTCCTGTCTACTTTCTTCATCTTTCTGACAATCCCACTTCTTCTTCTTTGCCAACCTCTTTGCCTGTATACTCTTCTGTACTTCCTCATTCCACCACCATGTCTCCTTGTCGTCCTTCCTCTGTCCTGATGTGAAACCAAGCACCTTTCTAGCCATCTCCCTTACTAGCTCTGCTGTAGTTACCCAGCTATTTAGTAACTCTTCACTGCCACCCAGTGCCTGTCTTAACTCATCCCTGAACTCCACCTCACAATTACCCTTTTCGAATTTCCACCATTTGATCCTTGGTGCTGCCCTCACACTCCTCCTCCTCTTCTTGATCACCAACGTCATCCTACAAACCACCATCCTATGCTGCCTAACCACCCTTTCTCCGGTCACCACTTTACAGTCTCCAACCTCCTTCAAACTGGCCCTCCTACATAAGATATAATCCACCTGTGTGCATCTTCCTCCACTCTTGTATGTCACCCTATGCTCCTCCCTCTTGTTAAAATACGTATTCACCACAGCCATGTCCATCCTTTTCGCAAAATCCACTACCATCTGACCTTCTGCATTCCTTTGTTTAACACCATACCTACCCATCACTTCTTCATCCCCTCTGTTCCCTTCACCAACATGCCCATTGATATCTGCTCCAATCACCACTCTCTCACCCTTGGGTACAGTCATCACCACTTCATCCAATTCACTCCAAAATTTTTCTTTCTCATCCATTGCACACCCAACTTGTGGAGCATATACACTAACAACATTCATCATTACACCATCAATTTCCAGCTTCATAAACATCACTCTATCCGACACTCTTTTCACCTCCAAAACACTCTTCGCATACTGTTCCTTCAGAATAACTCCTATGCCATTTCTCCTCCCATCCACACCATGATAAAACAATTTGAACCCACCTCTGATACACCTAGCCTTACTCCCCTTCCATATGGTCTCTTGCACACACAATATACCAACCTTCCTTCTGTCCATCATAGCAGCTAGCTCTCTCCCTATACCAGTCATACTGCCAACATTCAAAGTTCCGACCCTCACTACCACAGTCCTAGCCTTTTTCCTCTCTTCCTGCCTTCGGCCATGCCTTCCACCTCTTCTCCTCCTTTGGTCAGCAGTAGCCCAATTTCCACCAGCACCCTGTTGGCTAACAGTACTGGTGGTGGTCATTGTTAACCCGGGCCTCGACCGATCCGGTATGGAAATATTTACTGGTGACTGAATGAAATGGTTTGGCGAAGTTTTACGCCAGATGCCCTGTCTGACACAACCCTCCCCATTTATCCGGGCTTGGGACTGGCACAAAGAAATGCACTGGCTTGTGCATCCCCAGTATTTATGCGCACACAAACACACATCTATATATATATATATATATATATATATATATATATATATATATATATATATATATATAAAACCGATGTTCATTTACATGAGACAAAAATAGCGAAAGATGGAATACCCAAATGCTGAAATTTTCTCAGTCTAAGCAAACACTTGCCCAAATGTAAACAAACACATACCGAGGTAAGTAAAACCCACCTAGGTGGGGGGGGGAGCTATGCTACCCAAACACCCCAATGTGGGGGGCTGCACCCCCCCCACACACACACCACTACCTAAATATACCAACTCCGGGATTGCACTACAGTGGAGAAAAGGGCATGTTGGGCAAGTGATTACTTACCTTGGGAAATTTACAGTGTTCGGGTATTCCATCTTTCGCTATTTTCATCTCATGTAAATGAACGCCAGTTATATGGATGTCAAGATTTAGAAGTAGACCTATGTGCATGTGTGTGTATGTGTGTGTGTTTGTGTGTGTGTGTGTGTGTGTGTGTGTGTGTGTGTGTGTGTGTGTGTGTGTGTGTGTGTGTGTGTGTGTGTGTGTGTGTGTGTGTGTGTGTGTAAGTGCAGTATGTGAGGAAGGGCAATGTGTTGTACTAAGTGGCCTCTCAACATCATGTTTTATTTGAGTAATGGTACTGCTTACAAAGAAAGAAAGAAAACAGTTAGAAGGAAAGAAAGATGGGTTTATTTGCAGAGTGCATAGTTTAACACTATTAAGGGCCCACTCAGTATCATTAGTGTCAGGTGAGTAATGCTAATTCTCATAGTTACACAAATGATAATTAAAAATGATTCCTTAAAAACAGGACGGAAAAGAGGCAGAATGAAATAACATACATTATTAATAGTGTAATACATTTGAAAACAGACGTATATGACTCACAGTCATCCTGTTGGCAGCACTAGCATTGTTGTCACTCACCCTCAGCACTGCACAAATAGTGATTTCTTTTACCTAGGATGATACAAGTGTTTGTGTCTATGACAGAATGAATTAATCTAATGTGCAGCTAATCTTCATAGAAATAAATATTTGTCCTTTATCAGAAATACAACTGGAGAAAAATTACATCAAAAACAAAGAAATGTCAGACATCTTCCTTTCCCGTGCAAGGTATCAACTACTGAAAACTGCTAGATGGGACAGAGCAGTAGGGCATCTTTAAATATCCACAATTTGTTTCAGCAAATGACTCATAGCAAATACACTCAGCAAAACTCTGCAAAATGCACTTTTGCCTTGTATGATGCCAATTACAGTCATTGCATAGATCGCAGTTAGCAGTCAGGCATAAGTCTAAGCATTAATTATCTATATCTATATTTATAGCTGTATCTATAGCTACATTTATATCTATAGCTATATAGATACATATATAAATACTGCATGAGTAACACTACTGTGGATAATAAAACTAGTATTTTATTTAAAGATGAAATGGAGTGCCTGCTGAACAGTGACAGAAGACCAGGCACCAGGAAACGTATCCCACACATAGCACTGTATGTATCAGTTATACCCTGTGGGCTTTTTATAATGAGAAAGCATTAACCTGAATGTCATGGTGCATCGTTTTGAACTAGATGCTGCCTCTTCAGCTGTGCAGTTGTCTACCTTACATGAGCCTGTCACACAGGGTCCCTTACAACAGATGTCGGCTGGCCACCAACACTATCATCAGTCATGGTAGGACCTGTACTGGCAGCTGCAATGGCATCATGAGACAGTTTACCACCAGACAGGTGCACAATCACATTATGCAGAAAGCAATATATGGTAAATATTCTGCTTTGTCACACTGAAAGGCATCCCCAAACTCATGCAGGCAATGGAAACAGGCTTTCAGTCTGCCAAACACTTTCTTAATGACAATTCCTGTCTGGGACAGGGCAATGCTTTATCCTTCGTCTGCAAATCCCATCAGGTTACTCAAAGAGTTCATAAACTATAGTTCCAATGGATAGACTGTGTCACTTGCAAAACATAAAAAAAATAAGAAAAAAATGGGAGAGTCAAAAAATAAGTATGTTTTAGTAAAATACAATACATTTTAAAAAGAATAACAAATGAAATGATTTCAACTAAAATTTCCACTTACCAACAAGGTGACCTCTGTGCATCCTACCATGCAGGACGAGACAGTAGAGTGAGCTAGAGTGTCAGACATGAGAATCATGGACACAGCCAGGATGCTTGTCCAACATATTGGTAGTGCATCCCCATGGATCACAAACTACATGGTGGTTGATGGCATGGTAACCATTCCTATACTGATACCACTCCCCCATGGACCTGATGGAACTCTAATAGTATCATGGCTGCAATCTATAACACCAAGCACTTCAGGGAAGCATGCCAACCCATAAAAGGCATGAATGGTTTGGGGTCTGTCCTGAGATGACATTGGGAATTAGATGCACTCCATACTTGCCAAGACTATATCAAGGAACCACTGAAGTATCTTGAGGCAAAAGCCTGGGAAATACTAAACATGTTCCTGGTCTGTTTCTATAAGGGCTCAGTGGTAAGTATAGGGAGGGCTATAATGCCTTAGCATCCACATGTCTAGGATGGCTGTGCATCCCCCAGTTACTGTCAGTGGGACACACATACTCACTAAAGCCTTTAAAATGTCTCTGTCTGCTCTAAAACTGTCAAGAATTTCCTGTTAATATTCTTTGCCAGTATATTTGCCTTCTTGGCCAGTGAGTACCACTGTGCACCAGCAGTTTTGACTCAGCAAAGACAAGCAGCACACACTAGTAAATAGTTAAGCTAACAACAACAGCAACTATCTTTGTCAAGGGCAAAGTAGGCAGAAAAGGCATGATTTTTGCCTTTTATACTGCATCTGTAGATAGCACAGAAACACATCAAAAAATGACTGAATCACAAACAGGTGGAAATGGGGCACATTAGCATAAGAAATTCAACATCATTTCTCATTACAATCAAATTAAATGTTCATTACCTAAGTTTATATGAGGTTAATGCATGTGAGCATAGATGGCCTTTATGAATTGTGCCTTGCCTGTACTCAAGCACAGGTACACTGATCACCATTACACATACATGTACACATAATGGCTATGAGTACCACCCATAGTTTCATGTTGTCATCTCTTGCTGTACTTTGAGCAGATAAAAATTATTTGCAATGCATTTCACTCAGTTTTCTAATAGCATCTGGTGCTCTACTTTGCATGGCTTCAAAAATGTAGTGCATTTAGTCTCCTGAAAAAATGCATAATATTAGATTCAAACACAAGACGGGTCAGTTGAAATAAAAAGAAAAAAAAATAATTAACAAAATTAAGAAGGCTAACAGGTAAACATTCTTAATTTTATTAATTCTAAAGAAAAAAAATGATTAGCAATTATTAATATTAAGAAAGCTAATAGGCAAGCATTTTTCATAACCTTAAAAAAACACCTTCAGCAAAGAGCAAGCAAAAATCAGTGATCTAGGCAATGTCAACTAAAAAAAGAATGAGGATCTGTTACCTAATGTTCCCATATTTATTGTATTTTAAATGTTTGTAGCTGTAAGCATTAACTCATATATGTGTATGCCTGTCTGACTAAAAATTATAGCATACACCTAGATAAGATGCATGCTATGACAAAAGAAATTGAAAACTAAACTTCTGTGTCATTGCATTCACACCTGCTACATGGCCTATTCTACTAAACAAAATAATTGCTTTCTACAACTATTTCATGTTAACTTGGTGTTCTCCTCACTGCATGAGCGAATGTGTGTGAAGGAAAGGTAGGATTAAACCTCAGTTTATGAGACAAGCACTAACCTGTAACTCAACTGTGTACATATATTTAGACATAAATCACAATGGAAGAGTTAATAATTCTCACTTCTACTCTTTTTTATTATACAAATGAACCAATCTGATTAGTTAACTTTAGTCCCATCACAAAGCACTTCATGGATCTGTTTGGTCATTTGCCTCACTAACCTCTTCTACATCCTTCTGGGTATCTTCATCTCTTCCTTCTCACCTGTTCCTCTCTTGTTTTGCTCTCCCTGTACTCTTTTTCCAGGTGTCTGAGACAGTACCATATAATTCCATCATTTTGCTATTCCATACTTCTGCATTAACTCCTTCATTGTTTTAAATCTTTCCCCATCATCTTTTTCTCAACATACCAAATCTTCTTTTTGGACTATCCCACTTAATCTCAAGATTTTTTTGGTTTTTCCTTTCCACCTTTGTCTCAACCCTTCCACTACCCATAGTTTGTTGAGGCTTCCTTTACCCGACATCATGCATCCCGGTGCTTTTAGTGCATTCAGGCCTTTTTGTAAGTTTCTCCACATCTTCCTCTCCATTTTTCTCATTTGCTTAACCCACTTCTCTTCTGTTTCTGTTGAGTAAGTTATATTACATGTCAGTGCATGCACAGGGATATGAAGAACCCCCTGCCAGCTGTTCCCTTACCTAATCATTCTGATTTTTGCCTTATTCACTCTTTTCCTTTAGCCATGATTGACTCAGTCCTGTGTGCCTTTTTTGCATTTGTTGTAAACTTTTGCCTCTGGGGGGTCTATTAGCATGTTAGGGAACAGGTGGGGCATTATTAGTGCTAATATCACCTGTGATGCATACAGTCTCACAGCGTATAAGTCTTCTCATTCCTGTACCAAAAGAGTATTCCTTAGGTTTTTTTTCTATTTTCCTATGTCTCACTCATTGTGTTCCCATCACAGAGGCCTAGGTACTTGGGGAACTCTGTCTTTTTTATTTTGTCTATTCCTCCCTTCCCCTTCCCTTTTCATAATCTCACTATTACTCTTTTTGTTGTTTCACATGAGTCTCACCATTTCCCTAAACTTTTCAAATGTGTTTTTTATAGTTCCCATTGCTGCAGCCACAATCTCTGACAACAGCATGCAGTCATCTGCATATAACACAGACTGAGATTTTGTCTCTTCCTTTTCTTCAAGCATTGCCAAATTGTGTCTGACTCCACTGCCATCTCCTCAACCACAAGCATGAACAGGCCTGGTTATAATGGACAGCCTTAACTACTTCCACTCTTTATTCTTGACTCCTCAGATGCTTCTCCATTTATGAGTATTTCATTTACTGGGTCTTTGTTTATGGCCTGTATCAACTTATGAACTTTTCTCCTAGCTGCCTTTGTTGTATGTCTTCTGTAGGAATTTCCACATCACCATATCAAAAGTTTTTTTCCTGCCTTCCTTCCTTTCACAAAGCCATTTTGCCCATCTTGTATTATTTTGGCAATACTTCATCCAGTCGTCCTGCCAGTACCATGTCCAAAATCTTCATGTCTACATTAATCAAAGAGCTAGACCTATAATTTACCACTTCCAACCTTTCTCCTTCCCCTTCACATACCATGGTTATCCTGACCCTCCTTCTATTTTAAGATATTTTGCCTGAGTCTGGTATTCTCTGGTGTTCCTCCTATACAACTTTCCACATTTCCTCCCCCCTCCTCATTTGTAGAATTTTGGGGAGTATCTATCTGGCCCTCTAGCTTTCCTTTCCTTTGTCTTGTATACAGCTTTCTTATCTCATCTCATCTCCTCTGCATTCAGCTTGTCTCCTTGTTTGTCCCTCTGTATATAAAGATATATATATATATATATATATATATATATATATATATATATATATATATATATATATATAGGTCTACCTGATAACGCTGAAAGCTGAGAAGTATGACAACGAGATAACCAACACTGGAAGATTGACAACGGAGAAGACCGAAAGTTGAAAATCGACGCTGAGAACACCGACATGTTAAGGTAAGTGTGCGATAGGGACGGACGTTAGGGTCAGGGTGTGGGTAAGGTAAGTGTGTGATAGTGACAGACTTAAGGGTTAGGGGCGAATTAAGTGAGTTAGGGTTAGGGTGCGGGTAAGGTAAGTGTGCAATAGTGACAGACCTTAGGGTTAGGGTTTGGGTTAAGGTTAGTGCATAGATAGTTGTGTATATAAGGTTTAGTGTAGGTTTGTAAGGTAGTTGGTGTGCTTGTGTTGTGTGTGTGTTTTTTGGAAAAGGTATTTGTTTTGTTGATTGTCTGGATTGTGGTTTGTTGAGCATGTGAAGTTTCGTGTTTTTGAACTTTTGGTTTTATGGTTATTTTGTTGTCGGTGTTTTGGCATGTCAGTGTTATCAGGTAGACCCATATATATATATATATATATATATATATATATATATATATATATATATATATGTATGTATAGATAGATATATTTACACGGTTTACCTTCATAATGCCGATCACATTACGGCTGACCCTGCTTCCATGAATACCAAACTGCGACCCTTCAAAACGTTGAACACCAAATTTCCGAACGACAAAATCTCGCCCCTTTTTTGATCCATGTTAGCAGTGGTGTGGAGGTGTGGCATGGTCAGAAATGTTGAAATTCAAAGTTTTTTTTGACATTTGAAAGATTTTGCGGTTCTGGTTTCACGGAAACGGTTCGGTGATGTGTCCGGTCGATTATATGTGATCAACGTTATGAAGGTAAACCATATACACTTCTAGAGTCTTTCTCCAGTTCCATTCTGAAGCTTCTGTCCCTTCTTGCTGTTTGTAAATTTCCCTGTAGTATTCCTTGAATTTTTCTCTTATTAGCTCACCCTTTTCTAAATATTTTCCATTTTCACTCTTATCCTTTCCTGTCTGCCTACTTCTTTTTGTGTCTTGGCTAGCCATTTCCCTTGTGCCTCCTCACTACCATAGTTGAATTCAAATCAAGTCAATTACATTTTGTTGTCATTCATTCCATATAACAAAAATGCACAGATGAATGAG
The DNA here is from genome assembly GCF_019279795.1 of Protopterus annectens. Taxonomy (NCBI): domain Eukaryota; kingdom Metazoa; phylum Chordata; order Ceratodontiformes; family Protopteridae; genus Protopterus; species Protopterus annectens. The sequence goes on along the minus strand of NC_056731.1, from coordinate 125,737,619 downwards.
ATTTCGTTCTCCAAGCTCAAGTAAAACATAAATAAGCATATACAGAGAAACACATACATAAACAATAACAGAGTCCAGTCATCTGTAGGCACATAAACTTCCTTAACTATGCTCAGTTTCGATACACTGACTAGAGCCATCCTCATATCCACCAGCCCAACTCCAATGCAACCAACAAATCAAGTCCCAGACTGTTCTCCTCTACAATTCAGTGCAATTACCACCATATGAAGGCCTGAACAGCCATAGTCAGACCAATGATCACCTCTCAAGTCCACCATCCACACCTCCACCACTTATTCCAAAGCATCAATGTCTCAAAAAACAGACCAGTCCATCCTCCCCAACAAAATTCAAAGCCCTTATCCAATGTAATGATACAAAACAAAAACAAAGAAGGCAATCTTAGCTCTGATTCTCCTATATCTGCAGCCATTGCAACTCTCCTCCCAAGGCCCTTAAGTACCATGTCGAAGCCACCATCTGAAATAAAGCAAACAGACAATCCCAGCTTGATTCACTGCCCTCCACACCCATCTCAAACTCACCTTCCAAGGCCCAAACTGCCAAGGTCAAGTCCAACAATCCAAAACAAGCAAGCAACAAAGCAATCCCAACTCCAATTACTCTCCCATCTGCACTTGGTGCAATTCCCTCTCCTCCACAGGCCTGAAACTACCATGACCAGTCAACAATCCAAAAAACAAAGTGAAGTAAGGCAATCCAAGCAGACTGACCCAGACATTGCAACTGCATTTAACCGCACACCTGATCGGACAGAACTGACTCATTGACAATTGACAGATCAACAAAAAATTACATAAACACAGTGCACACATTGGGTGTTGGAGTATCCACTGCCACACAAGGCGCCACCATTTTCCATTTCTTGCTGTGTAATAATTTTGCCTGCTAATTGCTTTCTTATTGATTTCCTGTGTTCTGTACAGAATCACTTCTACTTTTGTTTCACCTGGCCTCATCTTGTATCATGTCCAGCTCTCTTTAGCTCCTCAGTCACCAGTCTTTCATTACTTATCTTTTTTCCTTCTGCGCTAATCACATTTCCCCTAACAGTGACCTTGATCCCAACCCATCAGCATTGTCCTGTATTGAGCTCTTTACTACCCCATGCAGTTTTTCCTTTCCCTCTGTTTCTTGTCATTTATAGCTCAACTCTACCTCCATTTTCATTGTTTTCTGTTCCTGCACACTTATCTTAAGCCTCACTGCTGCTTGATCTGATATGTGTCACTATGTACTTTGATCTGTTCCATTATTTCTAATGTTTCCTTCCAAAAGAACCTAACTTACTTACCTTACCAAAGTGTTTCTTATGAATGTGTAATCCCTCTTGGTTAGATTTCTTTCCCTCCATAATTATCCAGCCGCCCTCCATTTTTTTATTTTATTATAGAGCCTGTTTATATTAGGTTTGCACCACAGGGGTTTATTTTTGAATTTGGTATTGCATTTATTTCTGATGGCAACTGATGCATTTATGCAACTTTTACATGTGCATAGAACTTGGATGCAAATGACTCTGTATAAGCAGTTGGATCAGTGAAATGGAAGAGGGTTCTGAATATAATCAGGTCTCATTCAGTTTTAGTAGATTAGCCTTCACATAGTCTCTGAAAAAACTGAGGTATTTGAGAGTGCTTCTTTCTTCAGTCTTAAGGTTAATCTGACTCACATGTGCTCTGATTTGACCAGGGAGAAGGTTACAGTAGACTGGAAGCAGAGAGGCCCAATATTAGTAAGAACCAAGTCAGGAATTTCATTTCCCCTGGTTGGGGTATGGAATAAGTGGTCCAGGGAGTTTGTATATATGAAATCCAGAAATCTCTGGGCATAAATGTTCTAGAACATATAAGTCTCCCAGTTTATGGTGGGGTAGGTAAAGTCTCCTAGGTAAATGGTGCATGGCTTAATATATAGGGACCGCATGCTGGTTACGTAAGAGGTATTGGGTGAGGACATAGAAGGAGCCCTTATGTTAGCTATGATGAGACAAGAGAGATTGGTTATAGTAGGTTGGATGTGGAGCAGTTCCAAATTCTTTTCTTGTTTAACAAGTCTAGAGATGAGGTTTTTTTTTAAGAATATAGAGGCACCACCACTTTTACTGTATACGTCTAATGCAGTTGTTCTGCACAAAGGATAGGCATTGAAGCCATCCACTAATGGAGTGTTTTTAAAGCTCTTAAAGGTCTCTGTGATGTTGCAAATTTACATTGTCCGGGGTAAGTAGTGCATGTAGGGTTTTAAGGCTTCTAGCATTGAGCTGCAATATCTTAATGTTGTCCTTATTATGTTTAATTGTATTGAAAGCTTTAGAAGACTGATTTTTCCTAAAAGTGCACTGTGTGAGTGGATATTGTTTTAGACAATATATGGAAGCCTTGGAGGAGAGGTGCAGGCCATCCCTGAAAAATCATTTTGGACTGTCTGCCTCTGCCATCTCTTCCCAGGCTGATATATACCATACTTCCTTAGAATGCCATTAAAATCTAAGCTAATTGTTGAAGTCAAGTACTTCCTCTATTCTCAATAGAGTTCAGACCAGAGCAATTTGTTTCAGATCACAATAAATATCAAAAATAAGTGCATAGCTATTTTAATAAGTAAGAAATGCAAATGTACTGATCGTAAGTATTCAAGGCTGGTAGTTAGTCAACTTTTTGTTATATTTCCTCCTTTTGTACAGCATGCCTTTTTCTGGTTCTATTCCATCCCTTCTTGGCTGTGTCAAGTCTGGCCAATCTGTGTCCATTAAGCAAAAAAGTTCTGGTAGAATAATGCTTCATCCCTGTTTGATACATAGAAGTTTCCTGTTGTACATTGTGCACCATCCACTCTTTCCTGCCAGAAGATCCATCTGCCTATCCCACATTTTATCATTTTTTTACATGGTATCTGAAGCCACCCTTGGAATAAAACTGCTACTCACCTCTTGGCTCCCCCTGCCTTGTTATATATTTCTCTCTTTAGATAGTCATAGCACAGTATCGTCTCCCAGTCTCTGATATTCAGTTTTATGTCTTGTAATAAAACAAAATAGGGTCACAGGTCCATAGGTATTTACTAGGCTAACAACAACAAGAGCTCTTTTAAGCCTAGCCATGCATCCCAAATCTCTGACAAGTTCTGATACCCTTGATAAGTGTAAGCATAGGTATAGGAGATTACTTGCATCCATTAGAGACGTAGGTGCCATCCAGGGATGAATTTCCAGTTTCCCATCCAGTTTTGTCCAATTTGCACTTGAATTGGGTTAGGGAGGAACTCTGCTTCACATGGATGGGGAGTCTGTTCCATAGATGGGGTAGTATGTGGGAAACATATCTATCTCTCCAGCAGGTTCTAGTTATATCACAGGCAATGTTTAAGTCTTTAGAATGGGTAATTCTGGTGCTGCTTGTGGATGCTAAGGCATTATAGCCCTCCCTATACTTACCACTGAGCCCTTATAGAAACAGACCAGGAACATGTTTAGTATTTCCCAGGCTTTTGCCTCAAGATACTTCAGTGGTTCCTTGATATAGTCTTGGCAAGTATGGAGTGCATCTAATTCCCAATGTCATCTCAGGACAGACCCCAAACCATTCATGCCTTTTATGGGTTGGCATGCTTCCCTGAAGTGCTTGGTGTTATAGATTGCAGCCATGATACTATTAGAGTTCCATCAGGTCCATGGGGGAGTGGTATCAGTATAGGAATGGTTAAACCTGAAATATACTGCACATAGATAATACACGTTTGATAATTTTTCTTCTCTGCCATCAGAATTCTGTAACACAATATAGTGATTAATATGGAAGGGAGAAGTTTGAAAATCATTTTGACTGCTGAATGAACAAATCTAGTTCAGATTTATCTAAAGAAAATTTTCTGCTGTGCAAGTCTGTCAGTTATTCAAGCACTGTTTCAGCAAGTGGTGATGCCATAAAGTAAATGCACTGAACACCACTGTAAAGTTGGTGTATATAATATATGTAAGTACAGGAGTTATGAGAGATGTCTTATTACATGGGAAGTACAGATGGTCTGCCCCCTGCACAGACAAAAAAAAAGAGTAAGGTTCAATGAAAATAGTTTTCATTGAGTTATTTCATGGCTTCAGCTCTCGCAGAAAGCACCTTTGGCAGAAATGATTCCTCTGTCCCTGCTGTAATGCATGCAAATGTATTAAAACAACTAGGATGTTTTTCAAATGGGACATTTTCATTGCTTCATAATGTAGCTTTATTCATTCAAGGACATAAATCTTCTAGAATCAATGATGATCATCCTTCTAACTTTACCTATTTATTTACCACAGCCTTCCAGTCTTGATTTCAAAACTACTAAAAATATCTACTTTCTTACATTTCAGTAGGAAATGTGCTCCATAGCCTTGGGACTATTTATGTCACATTTTTTCTCTGTAAACTATGCTCTTTGTAGCAAATCGACCACAATGAGTTTTTTTTTACTTGGTACTAGAAAATCAAGGAAGATTGAGACACTAGCTATAACAAACTTGTAGTTGCTTTATACTACAAAATTATCCTTATTCCTCTTCTGATAAATACATTATATAATGTTTCCACACATACTACTATAGTGTAACAAAATGCGTGCAGTACTCTGTGTGGGGGGCATTTGTGAGTTTGAAAAAGTGAACAAAAAGGCCACCGAGATGAGATGGCTAGTTGTAAATATGAAGGCAGTTTTTGGTAAGGTTTTCTTCATTTCTCTAAGACTTAAACTATTAATGACATACATCTTGTTTATATATTTGTGTGCTGGTATGATAACATCTTCAACTTATGCTTGTGTAATTCCCATATTTTCCTGAATCATAACCTACTTTTTACACAAAATTTTAATCCCACATAAGAGACACTAAGTACTGAGTCATCCGTATGCTTCACTACCAGTTAATATAGTTTAAATTGTAGAACCTGGCAATAAATCAAGGGTGTAAGTCTTCAAGTCTCATGATAAGAACCTGTATTCGTCTCATATTAGAAACAGACACTCAGCAGTGTTTTTTTAGTTATCTGATACCTGAAGACAGTATTCCACTGCTTATCAGGATGGTTATTATACATGTCACAAAAATGTTATTGAATTATACTCTTGTAGTATATTAGTACACATTTGTACAAATTATATTAGAGTCCAAGAATTCAGTTAAAATAACAAGTCTGGACTGTCTTTCATTTTCTTGCCTCTCTCCAACAGCTTATCACTGTCTGCTCTCAGGGCCTTCCTTATCTACTGGGAGTACTGAACCTGACCTGTCCACCTTAAGTCTAATTCTGATCCATGTTTAGGACCAGTGAAGAGACTGCGTTAAAATGTAACAGTATCATATGGTTGCTGAAGAAGTGTTTTCTCCATAAAGCATAATTGTACACCCTGAGCACACTTGGTGCAATGAGGGTGGGATGCAATGGGCTTACATCATTTCACTCCCCTTGGAAACAACATCCCTGTGTATTCATAGTTTCCACTGGGAATCATCCACTGTGGTGTGCCTGAACATGTGCCATCTCATCCCCAGAATGGGCATCCCCCATCTTCCTTGCCAGGGTACTAATGGAACTCAAGTCATCCTGGCCATTGTTAGAGATTTATTCCCCTGCTTCACTGAACAACTATGTCAGTAATCATCTACATAACTGATGCTGAGTACAAAATCAAATTATATCACTAAGGATCTTCTCTTAAAAACTTTAAACAGAAGACTAGTCAGACTTATCAAACAATAATTATACATAGCATGTTTGAAATGATCTTTAACTATAAGAACAGTCTTGTGCACTTCCCTTTTTTAAAGGCTATGAAACACTCCAGGAGCTTGTTAAAAACTAAACAAAATTATTTAGTTATACTTTCAGTACATAGCATTAACATTTGTCCAGGTATTTTCACCAGGTATCTTGCCTGGATTCATAATAATTGCAATGCTATCCATCTTAATGACATCTTCTTCAGATATGTTCATTGTAAACAGAGAGTATTAATTCAAGGGTAAAGGAAATGATTTTTATGTAACCTTGTTAGCATTCGAAAATTGCCTAAACATTGGTTAAAATCCCCCCCGTGTCATTGTTCTAATATCCACACCTTGATGAAGGAGATAAACTACCCATGCAGTCATCCAAACTATGTTTGAATGGAGTAAGAGAAGCACTTTATGTGGAGTGGAAGATGGTTCCATAGAAGATGTAGTGGCAAATACCAGTCCTTTTGACATCTTCTATTTATTTTGCAAAATAGATTGAGATCCTTTGAGCAGGTGTTTATGATACTGCTGGACTTGTGAATGTGTAATAGGTCTGACAGAATAGGTTCTCTTAAAGCTCTATACATGAGATACATGTACAGGCCTAAAGCAGATGCCATATGCTGACCATCTAAATAAACTCCAGCTATACTCTGTGGCATATTGTCTACTCAGAAGCGATCTCTGCTTAACATACAAGGCCATGTCAAACCCTGAGCTGTTGGACATGCTCCACTTAAAGAAATCCCAATCCCTCAGAGTCACACGCTACAGGGATCTAAACCTCATCATCACAATAAACAAAACATTCTGGAGGGATAGGTTCCTGACCCAGAGACTCCCCATACTCTGGAATAGACTGCCCATGCATGTCAAGCAGAGCACCTCATTGGCCCTCTTCAAAAGGAACCTTGATGATTGGATGGGAGATAGGAAATTCACCCCGGGGATCATGTCAGTCACCCTGCTAGACAGGGGCCCAGAGAAGTATATATTGTGGGAAAAAAATTCCAGGGAATTGTTATGGCTAGGCTTGCATAGGCCTTAGGGCCGATAGCCTAG